>NC_044397.1:93740405-94110992 GCF_006542625.1 Nomascus leucogenys | reverse complement strand
AACCCCTGGGGTGGGGGCTGCGGGGGCTGTGGGCATGGTGGTCATCACAGTGGACGTGACCTCTTTTCGTGGAAGAGAAAAATGAATGTCTAATGAGAAAACCACAGAGGGGGCCGGGTGTGGTGGCTTATGCCTGCAATCCCAGCACTTTGGAAGGCCGAGGTGGGTGGATCACCTGAGGTCAGGAATTCGAGACCAGCCTGCCCAACGTGGCAAAACTCTGTCTCTACTAAAAATACAAAAAATTAGCTGGGCGTGGTGGTGGGCACCAGTAATCCCAGCTACTTGGGAGGCTGAGGCAGGAGAACCACTTGAACCTGGGAGGCGGAGGTTGGTTGCAGTGAGCTGAGATTGTACCACTGCACTCCAGCCTGGGTGACATGGTGAAACCCCGTCTCTACTAAAAATACAAAAATTAGCCGGTCGTGGTGGTAGGCGTCTGTAATCCCAGGTACTTGGGAGGCTGAGGCAGGAGAATCGCTTGAACCCGGGAGGCTGAGGTTGCAGTGACCTGAGATTGTGCCACGGCACTCCAGCCTGGGTGACAGAGCCAGACTCTGTCTCAAAAAACACAAACAAAACAAAAGAAAACGTGATCAGAAAAGCCCCCAAACCTGGAACCACTCCGGAGCTGGGAGAGCCGAACGGGTGGGATGGGTAGGGCGTGGCCGCATCTGAGCGCAACTGACGAGGGGGCGTGGCCAAATGAGTGAGGCTTTTGTGGAGGGGCGGGGCCAAACGCTCTAACTGCGTGTGGGCGTCGTCTATAGGGGCAGGCTTTCCCAGGGGGCGTGGCCTGCGTGCGACAGGGCCAAGGTGGGGCACAGGCAGGGTCTGCCCTCTTTGAGGACCAGGCCTAAAGCAGCAAAGAGCCATCCACCCAAGGAGTCGTTGAGACCCCGTAGACCTTTGCTAGGCATGATGACCTCCAGCCCTGTGGGACCAGAATGGGTTGGGAGAGGGAGACCTGGGGCTGAGGAGGCCCCCGAGGGTACCTCGGAAGCTCTGCCTGAGGGTCGGGGAGGGCTCCTGAAGGAGGTGGCTTTGAGGATAGACAGAGGACAGCTAGGTGACAAGACAGAGGGGGTGCATGTGCAAAGGCCTTGAGACACCAGCAGAATAAAAGCCAGTTTGCCTGGAGCAGGGTGCATGGTGCGTGGAAGAGCCTGGGAGACCAGGTGGAGACGGGGACAGGGTGGGGATTTGTGCTTTCCTGAGAAGTGGAGGAGCCATGGGGGCTTCTGGCAGGTGGAGATGAGCAACGATGCAGTTCGTATAAAAATATAAAAATTAGGGCAGGGCTCAGTGGCTCACACCTATAATTCCAGCACTTTGGGAGGCCGAGGCAGGTGGATCACCTGAGGTTAGGGGTTTGAGACCCGCCTGGCCAACATGGCGAAACCCTGTCTCTACTAAAAATACAAAAAATAAGCCAGGCGTGGTGGCAGGTGGCTGTAATCCCACCTGCTCGGGAGGCTGAGGCAGGAGAATCGCTTGAACCTGGGAGGCAGATGTTGCAGTGAGCCAAGATCACACCATTGTACTCCAGCCTGGGCGACAGAGCCAGACTCTGTCTCAAAAAAAAAAAAAAAAAAAAAGTCATTGCTTGGACTACCTGGAGGGCAGGAGGGGAGACAAGAGGAGGCCTGGAAGCGACATCCAGGCTGGAGGCAAGGGGTGCTGAAGACTGCGGAGGGCTGCAGAGGTGGGGAGAAGTCGCTAGATTAGGAACAGATTTTTTTTTGTTGTTGTTGTTTGTTTTTGAGATAGGGTCTCACTCTGTCTCCCAGGCTGGAGTGCAGTGGCACAAACGCAGCTCACTGTGCCAGCCTCAACCTCCTGGGCCCAAGCGATCCTCCCACCTCAGCCTCCAGAGGAGGTGGGACCACAGGTACACGCCGCCAGGTCTGATTTTTTTTTTTTTTTTTTTTTTGAGACAGAGCCTCATTCTATTGCCCAGGCTGGACTGCAATGGCACGATCTTGGCTCACTGCAACCTCTGCCTCCCAAGTTCAAGTGATTCTCCTGCCTCAGCCTCCTCAGTAGCTGGGATTACAGGCATGCGCCACCATGCCCGGCTATTTTTTTTTTTTTTTTAGACGGAGTCTGGCTCTGTCACCAGGCTGGAGTGCAATGGCATGATCTCAGCTAACTGAGACCTCTGTTTCCAGGGTTCAAGCGATTCTCCTGCCTCAGCCTCCCAAGTAGCTGGGACTACAGGCGTACACCACCACGCCCAGCTAATTTTTTGTATCTTTAGTAGAGACGGGGTTTCACCATGTTGGCCAGGCTGGTCTGGAACTCCTGACCTTGTGATCCACCTGCCTCAGCCTCCCAAAGTGTTGGTACTACAGGCGTGAGCCACCATGCCCAGCCTAATTTTTGTGTTTTTAGTAGAGACTAGGTTTCACCATGTTTGCCAGGATGGTCTCGAACTTCTGACCTCATGATCAGCCTGACTCGGCCTCCTAAAGTGTTGGGATTACAGGTGTGAGCCACCGCGCCCGACCTAATTTTTTATTTTTTGTTAGAGACGGGGGTCTCTCTGTGTTGCCCAGGCTGATCTCAATCCCCTGGCCTCAAGCGATCCTCCCACCTCAGCCTCCCAACGTGCTGGGATTACAGGCGTGAGCCACTGCGCCCGACAGACAGTTGGCATTTCTTTCTGGAGCTGCCTGGTAGGAAGGAGGAGGTTGGCAGTTTGAGGACAGTTTTGCATGAGTTTGGAAATTGGTGGTCTGGGGTAGGCTGAGGCCGGATTCTCTGTAAGCCTTCTAGAGGCAGCCGGACCAGAGTTCAGACCCTCTGTGGGCCTTGGGCAAGCTGCTTGGCTTCTCAGAGCCTCAGTTTCCCCATCTGTGAGACAGGTGATTTGCAGCGAGGGTGAAATGGGGTGGAGTTCCAAAGCAGCAAGTCAGGGGCTGGGTGGCAAGAACGAAATATACTCCGTGTCAAAGGAACCACTGCCGCAGTCCACACCCCCGCCCTGCTAGACCCTCAGCTCCTGCAGGGAGAGGCCGGCTGACTTCGTTGTGTCGCTTCTCCAGAGCCTGGATGTGGAAGGGAGGGAGGGAGGTCGCAAATGTCACCTTCCCTCTAGGGGACCCGGGGCCACGCCCCCTGAGAAAGCCGGCCACACGCAGACCACGCCCAAACGCAGGCCACGCCCATACATGCCACGCCCCCAACTAAAAGCCACGCCCACGTGTCCCGCCCCTCGTCAGTTGCCCCCACGTGAGGCCACGCCGCACCCACTGGGTTCCCCTCCCTGAACTCACGCGAATGACCCGAGCAGGTCTTCTTGTCTTTGCGCCTCAGTTTCTCCAACACTGAAGTGGCCACAGCTGATTTTCGTGCCCCTGTCTGAGCTGGGAACAGACCCTCACCAGCTAGGAGGAAGTCTTGGTCCCCAGCCCGGCCCCCATCTCCGCGCCGCCTTGCACTCCCCAGGGACGGGGAGCTGACCCCCTCCCAGAGCCCTGGAGTGGAGGTTTGATGCCTGTCAGGCTGGGGCCCGGGGATGGGTCTGGGGGAGGCACTTCTGAGAAAAGGTGGAAACGGTTCTCAGAAACCCCGAGACCCTGAGGGACTCTTTTCCTTCTCAGAAATGCTCCCCCCGCCCCAGACTCGGGAAGACGTCTGTTAGAGAAAGCTGGGCTGGCTGTGGGCAAGGGGCTTGGACTGGTGCCTGTGGAGTCCCTGCCCCAGGCTGCTGGGAATGTCCCCCTTCTCCAGCTGTGACCTCCACCCCAGGCCAGTGTTTCCTGCCACCTGCCTGTCCCCAAGGGGTCCCCATGTTCCCCGCCTGCTGCCGTCCACCTGCCGTGTCCTCTGTCCCTCCCCACACGGGGCAGGGGGGCCACTGTGACCTGAAGCCCGTCCTTCCCACCAGCTTGGCCATGCTGGACACAGGGGCCTCCCCAGAGTGGATCATCCCCGAAACAGACTCAGCTGCCCTCAGCCCAGGAACACACCCCACCCCACTCCCGAATTTGCAGCCCTGGGGCAGGCTATGGACTCACCAGCTGATGGCGGCCCCTGATGGGGGTCTCAGCCAGGGCCCTGCCGGGAAGAGAGAGACTCGTCCTCAGTCAGTTGTTAACCCACCTGTGCCCCTCACTTGTCCCAGGTGCCCATGAGAAGGAAGGGGGCATGGGCAGCTGATGGCCAAAATGCAGGTGAGCCCCAGAGTCAGGGAGGGACACAAACCATGATCTGCACCTGCCCCGAAAATCCAGGCAGTCCTTCCGGAAGGAGCCGGAGCCTCTGCGTGTGGAGACGGGTGGGAGGTCCCCAGCCTGGTGCCCGGCTGCCCCTGTGCCTAGGGTGTCCCAGTTCAGAGGTCCCCGCTGTCCCCCCTTTGGAGGCTCCCATAGGGTAACCCCCCCATGAATGCCCTGCAACTGTCTCCCCTCCCCTCGTGTCCCCCCTCCTTTTGAAATCACTAATGGGTTACCTCCTCTAGCCTGCAAATTTCCCAGGTTCCAAACTGATTCTTCCAATATAGCATTCTGACCAGGCGCAGTGGCTCATGCCTGTAATCCCAGCACTTTGGGAGGCCGAGACGGGCGGATCATGTGAAGTCAGGAGTTTGAGACTAGCCTGGCCTTTATGCTGAAACCCCATCTCTGCTAAAAATACAAAATTTTGAGACAAGGTCTCACTCTGTTGCCCAGGCTGGAGTGCAATGTCACGATCTTGGCTCGCTGCAACCTCCGCGTACCAGGTTCAAGAGATTCTCCTGCCTCAGCCTCCCAAGTAGCTGAGATTACAGGCATGAGCCACCACACCCGGCTAATTTGGCATTTTTAGCAGAGATGGGGTTTCAGCATGTTGTCCAGGCGAGTCTCAAACTCCTGACTTTGGACGATCCGCCCGCCTCGGCCTCCCAAAGTGCTGGTATTACAGGCGTGAGCCACCGCACCTGGTCAGAATGCCTTATTGGAAGAATCTTTCTTTCTTTCTTTCTTTCTTTCTTTCTTTCTTTCTTTCTTTCTTTCTTTCTTTCTTCCTTTCTTTCTCTCTCTTTCTTTCTTTCTTTCTTTCTTTCTTTCTTTCTTTCTTTCTTTCTTTCTTTCTTCTTTCTTTCTTTCCTTTTTTTTTTTTGAGTTGGAGTCTCGCTCTTGTCGCCCAGGCTGGAGTGCAGTGGCGCGATCTCAGCTCACTGCAACCTCTGCATCCCAGGTTCAAGCGATTCTCCTGCCTCAGCCTCCTGAGTAGCTGGGATTACAGGAGCCCACAACCACACCCGGCTAATTTTTGTATTTTTAGTAGAGACGGGGTTTTACCATGTTGGCCAGGCTGGTCTGGAACTCCTGACTTCAAATGATCCGCCCACCTTGGCCTTCCAAAATGCTGGGATTACAGGTGTGAGACACCGGGCCGGGCGAGAAGAATCAATTTTCAGAAGGTGGGTGTGTCAGACAGACGCAAGCAGAGTCCTGTTCTCCAGGTGGGGGTGCAGGCTGGGTGCCTGCCCTGCAGCTGCTGTAATCAATGACCTCAAATTTATTGGCTCGAAACTTCGCAGATTTATGCTCTCGTGGTTCAGGAGATCAGAAATCCTAAAATCAAGGCATGGGCAGAGCTGGTCCCTCCTGGAGGCTCCAGGGGAGAACCCATTTCCTGCCTTTCCCAGGGTCTAGAGGTGCCCGCATCCCTCATCTTAGGGCCCTTTCTCCCCCTTCACAGCCACAGCACCGCCTTTTCCAGTCTCTCTCTGACTCCCCAGGCGGGGGTGCAGTGGCACGATCTCAGCTCACTGCAACCTCTGCCTCCCACCCAGAGGACACTTCCCTACACAACCCCCCCATTCCTGACCCTACCTTGGAGCTGGGAGATGTTTACAGCCTCTGAGGCTGCCAGGAACACTGCAAACCCCCAGAGATTAGATGATCTCCTACATACTCCAATGACTTACTCATTCAGCAAGCATTTGTGAAGTGCCTGCTGTCTACCAGGCTGATCTGGCTGGTCCAGCTTCATGGATTTGCAGTGCAGTGGTTCAGGGTTTCATGTTTGGCTTAATGCTCTGCTGTCTGTCACCATCTTGATGCTTTTGCTAATTTGATCTTTAAACTTGTGTGTTTTTTTGTTTGTTTGTTTTTTTGACAGAGTCTCACTCTGTCACCCAGGCTGGAGTGCAGTGGTGCAGTGGTGTGATCTCGGCTTACTGCAATCTCTGCCTCCCAGGTTCAAGTGATTCTCCTGCCTCAGCCTCCTAAGTAGCTGGGATTACAGGTGTGCGCCACCACACCGGGCTAATTTTTTTTGTATTTTTAGTAGAGATGGGGTTTCACCATGTTGGCCAGGCTGGCCTCAAACTCCTGACCTCGTGATCTACCCACCTTGGCCACGCCCGGCCTGAACTTGTGTTTTATAAGTGAAGTCCAGTGGAACAGTGGAGTGTGCCTGTGAGCAGGGGGAGATCCTCAAAATGTGTGTGCTTAGCTATTCCACGTTGGTCTGTTTACACCTAGCGGTCACTATGCCCAGGGGCACAGAGTTCCAGGGTCCCACAGCTCATGAGAGTTCAGCGAGACCCAAAACGAGTACCAGGTGAGTGTGTGAGAGAGTTGGTAGAATAGGCATGCACGAAGAGGTAAAATAAAAGCTGGGCATGGTGGCTCATACCTATAATCCCAGCACTTTGGGAGGCCAAGGTGGGAGGATTGCTTGAGCCCAGGAGCTCAAGGCTAGCCTGGAAAACATAGCAAGACCCCATCTCTAAAAAATAAGAAAATGAACAAACAATAAGCCGAGCATGGTGGCACATGCCTGCAGTCCCAGCGACTCTGAAGACTGATGCTGGAGGGTTGCTTGAGCCCAGGAGGTTGAGGTGGCTGTGAGCGATGATTGCACCACTGCATTCCCACCTTGGCAACAGAGTGAGACCCCATCTCTAAAAAAAAGAAAAGAAAAGAAAAAGTGAAATAAAAACAGGTTAGTTTTGTTCAGTGTTTCAGTTGTTCTGGTCAGAACCAAACACATATGCTCATGCAATCTACAAAACACAAATGGCCTAATTTAGGTCATTCTGTAGACAAGTCACATGCTCTTAAAGAACCATAGCCAATATTTTCAGACCAAATGATGAAACTGTTTCAATAGTTGTATTTAAACCTGGCATTACGTAGCATAAAGATGAATGGTCAAATCCACAATAATAAATTAAATTTTAAAAATTTTAGGCTTAAAAATATTTAAAAATTTTTTAAAATTTAAAAATTTGGCTGGCATCCCAGTACTTTGGGAGGCTGAGGCAGGCAGATCACGAGGTCAGGAGATCCAGACCATCCTGGCTATCATGGTGAAACCCTGGCTCTACTAAAAATACAAAAAAAATTAGCTGGGCGTGGTGGCGGGTTCCTGTAGTCCCAGCTACTTGGGAGGCTGAGGCAGAAGAATGGCGTGAAGCCTGGGGGGTGGAGCCTGCAGTGAGCCAAGATCGCGCCACTGCACTCCAGCCTGGGCGACAGCAAGACTCTGTCTCAAAAATAAATAAATAAATAAATAAATAAATAAATAAATAAAAATTTAAAAAATTTTAGGTGGCTCGTGCCTTTGGGATCCCACCACTTTGGGAGTTCGACGTGAAAGGATCATGTGAGCCCAGGAGTATGAGACCATCCTGGCTAACATAGTGAGACCCCATCTCTACAAAACAATGAAAAGATTAGTCAAGTGTGGTGGATATGGCTTGGCTGTGTCCCCACCCAAATCTTATCTTGCATTGTAGCTCCCACAATTCCCACATGTCATGGGAGGATCCCTGTGGGAGGTGATTGGATTATGGGGGCGGGTCTTTCCTGTGCTGTTCTTGTGATAGTGAATGAGTCTCACGAGATCTGATGGTTTAAAAATGGGTGTTTCCCTGCACAAGCTCTCTCTTTGCCTGCTGCCATCCATGTAAGGCATGACTTGCTCCTCCTTGCCTTCTGTCACGATTGTGAGGCCTCCTTAGCCATGTGGAAGTGTGAGTCCATTAAACCTCTTTTTCTTTTTCTTTTTTTTTTTTTGAGACAGAGTCTCTCTCTGTTGCCAAGGGTGGAGTGCAGTGGCGCAACCTCGGCTCACTGCAAGCTCTGCCTCCTGGGTTCACCCCATTCTCCTGCCTCAGTCTCCCGAGTAGCTGGGACTACAGGTGCCCACCACCACACCCAGCTAATTTTTTTGTATTTTTAGTACAGACGGGGTTTCACCGTGTTACCCAGGATGGTCTCGATCTCCTGACCTTGTGATCTGCCTGCCTTGGCCTCCCAAAGTGCTGGGATTAGTGAAGACAGGCTAATACAGTGGTGGTGCATGCCTGTGGTGCCAGTTACTTGGGAGGATCACTTAAGCCCAGGAAGTCAAGGCTTCATCAAGCTGTGATTGCACCACTGCACTCCAGTCTGGGCGATAGTGAGACCCTGTCTAAAAAATATATAAAATAAAATGTAGAATGATGTGGAATAGCAAATTGAAGAAAATTATGACAAGTTGAGAGAGACTGTAGAAGAAAGAAAAAAATTTTATGTGTTAGCACCTTGAATGATTTTTTTTCTTGCTTTTTTTTTTTCTTTCTTTCTTTTTCTGAGACAGAGTCTCACTCTGTCACTTAGGCTGGAGTGCAGTGGTGCAATCTCAGCTCACTGCAACCTCCGCCTCCTGGGTTCAAGTGATTCTCCTGCCTCAGCCTCCCAAGTAGCTGGGACTACAGGTGTGGGCAACCATGCCCCGCTAATTTTTGTAATTTTAGTAGAGATGGGGTTTCACCATATTAGTCAGGCTGGATGGTCTTGAACTCCTAACCTCGGGTGATCTACCAGCCGTGGCCTCCCAAATTACAGGCATGAGCCACCATACCTGGCCAGCCTGTTTTTATAAATAAAGCTTTATTGACACACAGCCACAGCCACTCACTTATATATTGTCTGTGGTGGTTTCACTGCCACCGCAGAGCTGAGCAGTCCTGACAGAATGTCCAATTCAAAAAGCCAAAAACATTGGCTACCTGGTCCTTTATAGAAAGTTAGCAGAGGGCCGGGTGCTGTGGCTCACGCCTGTAATCCCAGCACTTTGGGAGGCCGAGGCAGGCGGATCATGGGGTCAGGAGATCGAGACCATCCTGGCTAACACAGTAAAACCCGTCTCTACTAAAAATGCAAAAAAATTAGCCGGGCGCACTGGTGGGCGCCTGCAGTCTGAGCTACTCGGGAGGCTGAGGCAGGAGAATGGCGTGAACCCGGGAGGCGGAGCTTGCGGTGAACCGAGATAGCACCACTGCACTCCAGCCTTGACGAAAGAGCTAGACTCCGTCTCAAAAAAAAAAAAAAAAGAAAGAAAGAAAAAAGAAAGTTTGCAGAGCCTGGTCTTGAGGGTAGAGTCCAGAGGTGAGGCTGGGAGAAGGTGAGGGCTGCGGGAACATGGCAGAGCGGGCGTATTCCAGGGAGACTCAGGGGTGAGACTCGAGGATGCTGGAGAAAGTAGCCATTGGGGCGGGGTGGGAAGGAGAGCGGCAACTCTCCTGGGAGATGGGATGGATGGTGGGGCCGTGGGTGAGATGAGGTCATGGAGAGAGGGCAGACCAAGGCCCCAGTGTACCCTGGGGGAGCCTATGGCTGTCTTCAGAGCAGCCCCCGAAGTATCAGTGCTCACAGCAACTTGAGGGTACAGCCTAGAAGGCCCCATGCCTCAAAATTCTTAGAGTCTGAGGAGTTCAAGAGGCTCACATCAGGTTCGGGAAGCTCTCTAGGGCGGCCACCAAGCTGGGCTGAGGGATGGGCAAAGGCGGCTAAGGCCTAAGTCGGTGGAGGTTGGTCAGACACAGTGGCTCACACCTGTAATCCCAGCACTTTGGGAGGCTGAGGCAGGAGGATTGCTTGAACTCAGGAGTTCGAGATCAGCCTGGGCAACATAGTGAGACCCCCCTACAACTTATACAAAAAATTCAAAAATTAGGGCCGGGCACGGTGCTCATGCCAGTAATCCCAGCACTTTGGGAGGTCAAGGTTGGTGGATCACCTGAGGTCAGGAGTTCAAGACCAGCCTGACCAACATGGTGAAACCTTGTCTCTACTAAAAATACAAAATTATCCAGGCCTGATGGCTCATGCCTGTAATCTCAGCTGCTTGGGAGGCTGAAGCAAGAGAATCCCTTGAACCCAGGAGGTGGAGATTGCAGTGAGCCGAGATCATGTCATTGCACTCCAGCCTGGGCAACAAGAGTGAAACTCCATCTCAAAAAACAAAACAAAGCAAACAAAAAAAATTCAAAAATTAACTGGGTGTAGAGACACACACCTGTAGTCCCAGCTACTTTGGAGGCTGAGGTGGGAGGATTGTTTGAGCCCAGGAGGTTGAGGCTGCAGTCAGCTATGATGGTGCCACTTCACTCCAGCCTGGGTGACAGAGCAAGACCCTGTCTCAAGAAATAAAAGAGAAGGAAATTGGTGGAGGACGTTCCATGCCAAGGAGCCCATGAGCCACGGCTGGTGGTGCATGTGGAGCATTTGAAGTCACCACCAGGTGCCCCTGCAGTGGGAGGGGAGGCCGGCTTCGGTCCAGCTCAGACAGAGCTTCAGATGCCTGTCAAGGGATGGGGGGCTTTGTTGGGAACCCCATGGGGCCCCCTGGGCCTGCACGTGTCACCCCAGTCCCAAATATGCTCCCACCTCTGGGGCCAGGCCACTGAACGCCCTTCAGGACACTGTCCAGGGGCCAGAGTCACTGTCTGCTGACCCGGCACCCAAGTCTTCCACCTCAGACCCTCCCGGCCCTCCGGTTCTCCCTCTGGCTGGCCCTGGGTCCTCCCTGGCACGGACCTGGTCTTCTGAGGATGCCCCGGAAGATGCACCACGGATAAGGCCATGCGATCAATAGGTCCATTGGCCGCCGGGGGGGGTCGGAAGCGTGGCTCATCCGGGCGCCTGCTGTCCCCTCCCCACCCTCCAGGAAGGCGGATAAGGCCCGGGGACCCTCTTAAGGGACGCCAGGCACCCGCCTGCCGCCCGGCACTCCTATCTCCCATAGAAGGACCCAGTTCCTGAATTGCCCCATGGGCCGCGCCGCAGGCCTGCACCGAAGCTCTTAATAGCCTGGGCCTAATGTTTTATTGTTGGTTTTAAAAGTGTAATTAGTTCAAGTGTAAACAGAAAAAACCTGCTTAATTAAGAATTTTTAAACAGGGGCATAAAGCGGGAGCGGGAGCATTGACGAACCCCAAGCTGCTTCATAAAATCGATCGGAAGAGGCTCCGAGTGGAGGGCCGGGCGGGGCGGGCGCCGCCGGGGCCTGGGAGCCTCCCCTGGATGCCATTTGCCGCCCGGGTGAGGGCCCCGGGGACCTGCTGGTTTACGATCGGGGTCTCGGGACCGGTGCCTAATGATTTTTATGCATTAATGGAGATGACAGTTGGCCAAGCAGGCTGTTTAAGAAGCCTTTATGGGTGGCTGGCAGCCCGGTCCTGTGACCCTGGGCTGTCTCGGGGGTGAGAAACCCCGCCGGGATGGAGGCCTTGGCACTCCCACCCTCCTGGGGTCGGCTCACTGGGCGGGCTCTGGGTGTTGCCCCCTCTCCACGTGGCACCCGCCAAGGGAGTCTCGGTGTCACAATGTCACCTCCCGGCCGATCCGGCCTGTCTCGGAGTCAGGACTTGAATTTCCTTCGAACTGCAAGGGGCTCTGCCTTCTACTCGGGCCGGGGCGGCCCTGACAGTGGGGCTGGGGGCGTGGGCTGTGCCATGTGCCTGGCACGGGGCCTCGTGCCGGAATGAACCAGAGCCCAGGGTATGCTCAGCCTGGCCCCAGCTGCTGGGGAGGGGAGGGTGGGGCCCTGACCCTTCACCAGGAGGTGGGGAAGGCCCCAGGCGGGGCTTAGGGGCACCCTGGGTTTGGAGATTTGGCTGCTCTAAACGTCGAGAGCCTAGTGGCCCTTGGCACCCATGCCCCTGGAGGGCAAGGGCTGGGGGTCTTGGGAGGCCACAGGCGAGCCCAGGTAGGGGCTCTGCTCCGGCCTCAGTACCCTGGTCTGTGACAGGTCTGGGGGTTCCTGCCCTTGTGACCCCCCAAGGATGCAAACACGGAAGGGGTCTCAGAAGGCACCAGCATGCGGAAGCTGGTGGGGTCCTGCTCTCCGCCCGAGCCTCACAGAGCTGTGGCTTGCTGATCCCAGTCACTTCCCACCCCCATGCCGACCCCTGTATGGAGATGGGGGACAGGAGCTGGCCTGGACTTTGGTCCTTGCCTGCCAGGAGGAGCCCAGGCTCTCTTGTGGCTGAAACTCGGCCCCATTTGACAGGCGTGGCCACTGAGGCCGGCCCAGGCCCCACAGGGGCCCAGGTGTCGGATCCGACTGTGCCCGGCTTCAAGGCTCCAGCCTGGACCTGCCAGGGAGCCAGGGAGGGCCCAGGCTTGAGGCCCCAGATGGATGCTCCGTTTCCGGAACAAAGAGGTGTCAAGACCCACTGTGTGCTGGGGGTCCCAGCCCCCTGGCCCTGGAACCTGGGGCAGGAAGGATGCTCCATGCACCCCTTTCAGGGGGTCAGAGGCTGAGATGGTGCCTGGGGCAGACCCGTGGGTTGGGGTGGGGGCGCCCAGATCTTGACCCCCATCCGTATTCCCAAGGGGCAGAGACGGGACTCCTCCTGGCCCCCGCTGCCGGCCCGCAGGTGTTGGGGTCTCTGGGCTGGGTCTCCTGTCATTGTGGCTGCTGCGGGGGGAGAGGAGGCCACCCCGATCCCCACCTGCTCCAGCCGCAGCAACCAAGGCTGATCAATAGCCCAGGCGGCCGCTGGGGCTTCTCTCCTCTCGCTGTGGGGTGGGGGCTGGGTGCGGGGCCAGCCAGAGCTGGGGCCAGAGGTGCAGACCGGCCGGCGCGTCTGCAGCCCACGGGGTCTCCTCTCCCACCTCTCTTCTGTAGGTGTCTCTCCCCGGTGTCCCTGGCTCCTGCACGCTGTCCGTCTCTATCTGTCCGTCTCTCTCTATCTGTCCGTGTCTCTCTATGTCTCTGTGGGTCTCTGTCTCTCCCTCTTTGTTTCCATTTCTTCTGTCTCTGTCTCTGTGTCTTTTTGTCTCTCTGTTTCTGCCTCTCTCTGATTGTGTCTCTTTCTGTCTCTCTATCTCTGTCTTTGTCTGTCTGTCTCTCTCTGCCTCTATCTTTCTCTCTGTCTCTCTGTCTCTGCCTCTCTCTGACTGTGTCTCTCTGTCTCTCTGTCTCTATCTCTTCTCTGTCTCTCTCTGCCTCTATCTATCTCTGTTTGTGTCTCCCTGTCTCTATCTCTCCCTGTCTCTATCTTTCTCTCTGTCTCTCTGTCTCTATCTCATTCTCTGTCTCTCTGTCTCCCTCTCTCCTCCTCCCTCTCCCTCTTTGCTCCCCCATCTCCATCACAGAACCCAAAGCAGGACCTGAGATCTCCCCCAGAAGGTGCCCTAGGGAGCCCCCATCCCAGCTGAGGACGGGCAGAGTCAGGATCACCCCGGTGGCTCCCGGCCCCCGCCCGGCCCTGGCTGAGTCTGTGGACAACCGAGGGTTTGTTCAAGTTTGAACCTTCCCAACACATCAGAGGCCTCAGATTTCCCTGGAGAATCCGATTTGGGCCACTCCGACGCTGCAGCCGCGTCTGTATTCCGGGCGGGTCCCGGCCCCACAGACTTCCCGCCATGGCCCACTTCCTGGCACGGGTTGGTTGGCCCCTCAGCGGCTGTGAGGTGGGGTCCCTCGCCAGTGGGCAGATGAAAGCAGTCTCCCCTCCTTTCCCCAGCCCCCCGGCCGGAATCCACAGCCTCAGGTGGTGGAAAGGGCACTGCGCAGGGTGGGGAGGGGGGGGTCACACCTTCCCAGGTTGGAGTCTCCCTCACAGCGGGACCCTGGAGCCTCAGGGCTCTCGTCTGCAATACGGGGGGTGAGTTTTAGGAAACACCATTTCCTGGAGACAGGCAAGGGCCCCTTAACAGCCAGGACACTTGTGGTACAAGAACTAGGAAACTGCGCTGGGCACGGTCGCTCACACCTGTCATCCCAGCGCTTTGGGAGGCCTAGGTGGGTGGATCACCTGAGGTCAGCAGTTCGAGACCAGCCTGTTCAAGACCAACCTGGCCAACACGGTGAAACCCCGTCTCTACTAAAAATACAAAAATTAGCTGGGCGTGGTGGTGTGCGCCTGTAATTCCAGCTACTCAGGAGGCTGAGGCAGGAGAATCGCTTGAACCTGGGAGACGGAGTTTGCAGTGAGCCGAGACCGCACCACTGCACCCCAGCCTGGGCAACAGAGCAAGACTTCATCTCAAAAAAAAAAACAAACAAACAGAAAACAAACAAAATAACCAGGAAACTGTACTTAAATGGCAAGAACAATTGAGTGAACGTGGGGTGGAAGTTCAAATCCAGCTATAGTATCAGTATTTTCCAAAATGTCTACAATTTTAACACGTTACCTTGGGCCAGGCACAGTGGCCGTCATCTATAATCCCAGCGACTCAGGAGGTTGAAGCAGGAGGATGGCTTGAGTCTGGAGGTTGAGGCTGCAGTGAGTTGAGATCACGCCACTGCATTCCAGCCTGGGTGACAGACGGAGACCCTGACTCTAAAGAAAAGAAAAGAAAAAAGACACCACAGGCCAGGCACGGTGGCTCACGCCTATAATCACAGCACTTTGGGAAGCCAAGGTGGGAGAATTGCTTAAGCTCAGTAGTTCGAGACCACCCTGGCCAACACAGCAAGGCCCCATCTCTAGAAGTTTTTTTTTTTTTGAGATGGAGTCTCATTCTGTCACCCAGGCTGGAGCGCATTGGCACGATCTCGGCTCACTGCAACCTCCGCCTCCCAGGTTCAAGCAATTCTCCTGCCTCAGCCTCCCGAGTAGCTGGGATTAAAGGTGCTCGCCACCACGCCCGGCTAATTTCTGTATTTTTAGTAGAGACGGGGTTTCACCATATTGGCCAGGCTGGTCTCAAACTCCTGACCTCCGCCTCCCAAAGTGCTGGGATTACAGGCATGAGCCACTGCACCCGGCCGAAAATTTTTTTTTAAAAAGAAAAGGCACAACAATGATCATCCTTGGACATGAATCTCTTACACTCTGCAGTTTTTCTTCAGGACAAATTAATCCTGGAGTTGCTTGTCAAGAGACCATAAAACAAATAGTTAGGCTTTTGATATTTTATCAAATTATCTCTGAAACTTCATAAAATACATATCCTTCCATTGTACATCAGCCTGTTCATTTACTCTCATCCATGCCAATAATGGGAGTTGTTATATATATATAATATTATATATAATTATGTATATTATATTTATAGATATTTATATTACATATAATTATGTATATTATTATATATATTATATTATATATAAAATTATTATTATATAATACATATTATATAATAATATATATTATTTTATATATTATTATATAATACATATAATATTATATATTATACATATTATATAATAATATATAATATTATATACAATTAATATAATATATAATATATAATTTATATAAAAATATAATACATATATTTAAAATTATATAGTTTATATATATTATAATATATGACATATATATTTAAATATAAATATATATATATTTAAATATATTTAAATATATTTTAAATATATTTAAATATATTTTAAATATATTTAAATATTTATATATAAATATATATATTTAAATATATATAAATATATATAAATTTAAATATATATATATCTATATTTTGAGATGGAGTCTCACTCTGTCACCCAGGCTGGAGTGCAGTGGCGCGATCTCGGCTCACTGCAAGCTCCGCCTCCCAGGTCCACACCATTCTCCTGCCTCAGCCTCCCGAGTAGCTGGGACTACAGGCGCCCGCCACCATGCCCGGCTAATTGTTTGTATTTTTAATAGAGATGGGGTTTCACCGTGTTAGCCAGGATGGTCTTGATCTCCTGACCTCGTGATCCACTCGCCTCGGCCTTCCACCCTCCTCAGTCTCTCAAAGTGCTGGGATTACAGGCGTGAGCCACCGTGCCCGGCCCCAGGAGTTGTTATATTTTAAAAATCAAGGTATATCATCTGGCAAGTCTACTTCTAGATATGTGTCCAAAATAGTTGAAAAGAGGTGTTTAAACAAACACATGGCTGGGCACGGTGGCTCACACCTGTAATCCCAGCACTTTGGGAGGCTGAGGTGGGCGGATCACAAGGTCAGGAGATTGAGACCATCCAGGCTAACATGGTGAAACCCCATCTGTACTAAAAATACAAAAATTAGCCAGGCATGGTGGCGGGTGCCTGTAGTCCCAGCTACTCGGGAGGCTGAGGCAGAATGGCATGAACCTGGGAGGTGGAGCTTGCAGTGAGCCAAGATCATGCCACTGCACTCCAGCCTGGGCGACAGAGCGAGACTCCATCTCAAATTAAATAAATATACATAAATATATTTGTTTGTAAATATCAATGTATTAATAAATAATATCAATATATCAATAAATGGTTGGTGGATGAGTGGATAGGTGGATGGATGGAAGAGATAGATTGGTGGAACAGTGGGTAGGGAGTGTATGGATGAATGGTTGGATGGGTGTATGGATGAATGATCACAGGAATAGATGGATGAATGGGTGTACAGATGAATGGAAGGATGGATGGACAGATGAATGGATGGATGAATTTATGGAAGGTGTATTATAATAGATGATGGATGTATAGATGGACAAATTGATGATAGGTGGATAGATGAATGAATGGATGGATAGGTGAATGGATGAGTCTACAGATGGATGATGAATGTAAGGTGGAAGTACGGACGGACAGATCAATGGACAGATGGATGGATAGTGAATGTATGGTGGAAGTATGGATGGACAGATCAATGGACAGATGGATGGGTAGACAGTTGGGTAATAGTGGATGGATGGATGGTGTGTTAGTCTGTTTGTGTTGCTACAAAGGTATGTCTAAGTCTGGGTAATTAATTTTTTTAAAAAGAGGCTAGTTTTTTTAAAAAGAGGCTTATTTGGCTCATAGTTCTGTTTTTTTCTTTAAGATGGAGTCTCGCTATGTCCCCCAGGCCGGAGTGCACTGGTGCAATCTCAGCTCACTGCAAGCTCCACCTCCCGGGTTCATGCCATTCTCCTGCCTCAGCCTCTCCAGCAGCTGGGACTACAGGCACCCGCCACCGCACCCAGCTAATTTTTTTGTATTTTTAGTAGAGATGGGGTTTCACTGTGTTAGCCAGGATGGTCTCGACCTCCTGACCTCATGATCCGCCCGCCTCAGCCTCCAAAGTGCTGGGATTACAGGCGTGAGCCACCAAGCCTGGCCTTGGCTCATAGTTCTGCATGCTGTACAAGAAGGATGGCACCAATATCTTCTTCTGATGAGGGTTTCAGGAAGCTTCCACTCAAGGCAGGAAGCCTCCCTGTGCAGATCACACGGTGAGAGAGAGAAGGAAGATGCCAGGCGCTTTTCAACAATGAGTTCTTGCAGGAAATGGGAGTGAGAACTCAATCCTGTGAGAATGGCACAAAGCCATTAATGATGAATCCACCCCCACCATGCAAACACCTCCCACCAGACCCCACCTTCAATGTTGGGGATCAAATTTCAACATGAGACTTGGGACCAAAAAATAATATCCAAACCATAGCAGATGGATGAGTGGGTGGGTGGATAAATGGAGGGAGGGAGGGAGGAAGGGATGAATGGGTGGATGGACGACGGAATGGATGGATGGATAGGTGGATGGATGGATGGATGGATGAATGGGTGGGTAGGTAGATAGGTGGATGGGTGGATGGGTAGATGGGTGGATGGGTAGATAAGTGGATGGATGGGTGGGTAGATGAGTGGGTGGGTGGATGGATGGATGGATGGATGGATGAGTCAATAGGTGGATGGGTGGATGGATGGATGGATGGATGGATGGATGGATGGATGGATGGATGGTTGGGTCAATAAATGGGTGGATGGATGAATAGAGAAATGGATGGGTCAATGGATGGATGGGCAGGTGCATGTGTAGATGGATGGATGGGTGGGTGGATGGATGGATAGATGGGTGGATGGATGGATGGATAGATGGATGGATGGATGGATGGATGGATGGATGATGCATGGATGGATGGATGAATGGATGTGTGAATGGATGGATGAATGGATGGATGAGTGGGTGGGTGGGTGGATAGATGGATGGATGGGCAGGTGCATGTGTGGTTGGATGGATGGATGGATGAATGGGTGGATGAATGGGTGGATGGATGGATGAGTGGATGGGTGCATGGATAAGGATACACATGGATGGGTGAGGAGATGAATAGACAGGTAGGTGGGCAATTGTCCCTATGAGTCCCGCATCAATGGGGATGCATGCCATCCCTTCCAAGGGCCTCTTGGCTCACAGGTGTTGCACTTACAGGATTGAATGCAGCCATCTGCCACTCCCTGGGTCCCAGTCTCCCTGCACAGACTCACCCTGGGGGACAGGACACAGAGTCCGAGTTGCTGCCCCCTCCCATGCTAGACTGCAAGCCTCCTCCCCAGCAAGAGCAGATCCAGGAGCCACAAATACGGTGGAGGATGCAAAACGGTAATTAATCTGTGGCGGGAGGGGCGGTGTTAATACCTTAAAGACACGGGGACACTGGCAGCTCCTACCAATTAGTGACCTAACCCTGCCAGTGTGCTCTCCGCGGTGTGGCCGAGTTGATTACTCTAATTAATTTTGCATCGACCCACACGGATCTGCTGGGAGAGGGCTGATCGGCATGGGAGACAGACGCTGCCAACCCACAGCATCCCCCTCACTGCCCAGTCCACAAGGTCAAACGCCATCCCACCTGGCCTCCCAGGCCCTGGGAAGGTGGGGTCGCTCCCAACTCGCCAGGACACACACCAAGACCTGCCTCCCTCCCATCCTCGAGAAGCAGAGGGGGGCTGGCTGTGGTGGCTCATGCCTGTAATCCAGCACTTTGGGAGGCCGAGGTGGATGGATCACCTGAGGTCAGGAGTTCAAGACCAGCCTGGCCAACATGGTGAAACTCCGTCTCTACTAAAAAATACAAAAAATTAGCTGGGCGTGGTGACAGGCACCTGTCATCCCAGCTACTTGGGAGGCTGAGGCAGGAGAATCACTTGAACCTGGGAGGCGGAGGTTGCAGTGAGCCGAGATTGCGCCATTGCACTCCATTGCAATCCATCCAGGTGACAGAGCGAGACTCTGGAAAAAAAAAAAGAAAAAAGAAAAGCAGAGGCGGGTACAGTTGGATAACCCACGCTCACTCCCGCCTCGGTGTCCTTGTCCAGCAGTGGCAGGGAAGGCCGGCAGCAGAGCGTCTTCCAGGGCCAACAGACACCCCTGAATTGGTCTTGATGTCATTCCAACTTGAGAATGAACAGCAGTGATGGACCAGGTGTGGTGGTTCATACCTGTGATCCCAGCACTTTGGGAAGTCCAAGGTGGGAGGATCGCTGGAGCCCAGAAGTCGAGGCTGCAGTGAGCCGTGATTGCATCACTGCACTGCAGCCTGGACAATAGAGCAAGACCCTGTCTCAAAAAAAAAAAAAAAAAAAAAAGACAATAGCAGCGATGGAGGCGCCAGATGGGAGAGAATGGAGGCGGCATGAAATAGATGCGTACAGTTCTTGAGGCTTCCCTGTCTTGGCTTCTACCGCAGCCCAGGCTCACCGTACCCCATGCACGGGGGAGCTGCCCTACATCCCAAGGTGTATTAATTTCCTATTCCTGCCATAACAAATTACCACAAACGTAGTGGCACTAAGACAACACAAATGGCCCAGGCGCGGTGGCTCATGCCTGTAATCCCAGCACTTTGGGAGGCTGAGATGGGTGGATCACTTGAGGTCAGGAGTTCAAGACCAGCCTGGCCAACACAGTGAAACCTCTTCTACTAAAAATACAAAAAAAAAAAAATTAGCCAGGTGTAGTGGTGGGTGCCTGTAATCCCAGCTACTCAGGAGGCTGAGGCAGGAGAATCGCTTGAACCCAGGAAGCACAGGTTGCAGTGAGCCAGGATCACACCACTACATTCCAGCCTGGGCGACAGAGCGAGACTCTGTCTCAAACAAACACAAACAAACAAACAAACAAACAAAACGAATATATTATCTTACAATTCTGGAAGTCAGAATTCTGCAGTAGGCCTTACTGAGCTAAAATCAAGGTGTGGGCAGCACTGGGTCCTCCCAGAGATTCCGGGGAGAACCCGTTTCCCACACGCCTCAGCTGGGGCCCCTTCCTCCACCTCCACAGCCAGCAGCACAGCCTCCTCCAGTCTCTGACTGTCATCTTCCTGCCTCCTTTCAGGAGGACCCTGTGATGACATTGGGGCCCCAGATAACCCAGGATCATCTCCCATTCCAAGTTCCTTAACCCAATCCCACCTGCAAAGTCCCTTTGGCCATTCGAGGTGACAGGTGACATATCCGCAGGTCCTGGAGGTTAGGACGTAGACTTTGGGGAGGGGAGTTACTAGTCTGCTGACCACACAGGAGTACTTCCTGAGGCAAGTGATCCCCAACTCATGTTCAGAGCTGGATACAGCCGCACCTGAATGCAATGTTAATTTTATTATTATTTTAGTTTAGTTTTTTATTTTATTTTATTTTATTTTATTTTACTTTACTTTATTTTATTTTATGTTTGAGACAGGCTCTCACTCTGTTGCCCAGGCTGGAGTGCAGTGGTGTGATCTCGGCTCACTACAACTTCTGCCTCCTGGGTTCAAGTGATTCTCCTGCCTCAGCCTCCTGAGTAGCTGGGATTACAGGCACCCGCCAACATGCCCAGCTAATTTTTGTATTTTTAGTAGAGACAGGGTTTCACCATGTTGGTCAAGCTGGTCTTGAACTCCTGACCTCAGGTGATCCGCCTGCCTAGGCCTCCCAAAGTGCTGGCGTTACAGGCATGAGCCACTGCGCCTGGCCCTGAATGCACTGTTTAACTTGAACTAACCCATCCAGAGACAACAGCCTGGGGACCAAGAGTCTCTCCCGGCTTTTCCCAACACCCCAGTTCCCCGCCCTGTTTTCTCCATTAGCAGATGAATGATGAGGACTACAGTGTTAAGTTTAGATCAGCAGACAAGATTTTGTTGTTTACAGCTAGATGCATGTTTATATATACATACACTTTTGCAATCCCCATCCAAAACCAAGATCTGAAACATTTTCTTTACCCCAGAAGGCCCCCTTTTTCCCCCCTACCAGTCTCCACCCCCTGGGGTAATCATGTCCGGACTTCCATCGTTAGAACTGGTCGGCCAGGCGTGGTGACTCACGCTTGTGATCCCAGTACTAGGGAGGCCCAGACGGGCAGATCACCTGAGGTCATAAGTTCTAGATAAGCCTGGCCGACATGGTGAAACCCCGTCTCCACTAAAAATACAAATATTAGCTGGGTGTGGTGGTGCACGCCTGTAATCCCAGCTACTTGGGAGGCTGAGGCAGGAGAATCGCTTGAACCCAGGAGGCAGAGGTTGCAGTGAGCCGAGATCACACCACTGCACTCCAGCCTGGGCAACAGAGCGAGACTCCATCTCAAAAAAAAAAAAAAAAAAAAAGAACTGGTTGTAACATCTGCTCTGGAAATTCATCGGAATGGAATTTACGCGTGTTCAGTTGTGTCTGCTCCTTTCATTTAAGAATACGTCTGAGAGATTCGTCCGTGATGCTGGATGTTTCCATGCTCATAGTTATTTATTGTTCTGTGCATTCTGTTACATGAATATACTACCGCTGGGCCTACCTTGAGCAAATCTGCTATGAACAATCTTTTTTTTTTTTGAGACAACATCTCACTCTGTTGCCCAGGCTGGAGCGCAGTGGCACAATCCTGACTCACTGCAGCCTCGACCTTCTGGGCTCAAGCCATCCTCCTGCCTCAGTCTCCCAAGTAGTTGGGTCTACAGGGATGCACCACCATGCTTGGCTAATTTAAAAAAATTTTTTTGTAGAGACAGGATCTCGCTCTGTTGTCCAGGTTGGTCTGGATCTCCTGAGCACACATGATCTCCTGAGGAGATCTCGCTGCAAAAAATTGTATCTGCAAAAAATTATAACAATTAGCTGGGTAGCCAGGCGCCATGGCTCACGCCTGTAATCCCAGCACTTTGGGAGGCCAAGGCGGGTGGATCTCGAGGTCAGGAGATCAAGACCATCCTGGCTAACACGCTGAAACCCTGTCTCTACTGAAAATACAAAAAAAAATTAGCCGGGCGTGGTGGCGGGCGCCTGCAGTCCCAGCTACTCTGGAGGCTGAGGCAGGAGAATGGCATGAACCCGGGAGGTGCAGCTCGCAGTGAGCTGAGATCGCGCCACTGCACCCCAGCCTGGGCGACAGAGCGAGACTCTGTCTCAAAAAAAAAAAAAAAATTGTCAATTATATTTCAATAAAACTGAGGTCGGGGGAAGAAAAATACAAAACAATTGAAGGACAAAAAGGAACGTGGAAGAAATAGACAGACATCCCAACTGCCGGGTGAAATGGCCAAATAATGTTAAAATGTCAATTTCCTCTATGTGAATCCATACATCTTTATTTCAATACCAATCAAAATTCCAATCTGACTTTTATTCAGAGCGAAGGAGAACCGAACACAATTATTTTAAAATTCATATGAAAGAATATACATTTCAGACTTACCAGGAATTTTTTTTTAAGAAAAGAGTAGAGGAAGGGCATTTGTTATTGTTAAGAAGCTGAAACGTATTGTAAAATGACAATAATTATAAAGTTACAATATCATTTACCTAAAAACTAATCAAAGTGTATATTAATTTAGAGTGGAATTGAAGCGTCTTTCCCTTTTTGGCGGGGAAGGCTGTGGTTGGCATAACTGGGTACCATTAAGAATATAATAGGCTAGGTGCAGTGGCTCACTCCTGTAATCCCAGCACTTTAGGAGGCTGAGGCAGGTGGATCACTTGAGGTCAGGAGTTCAAGACCAGCCAGACCAACATGGTGAAACCCTATCTCTATTAAAAAATTAGCCAGGCATGGTGGCGGGTGCCTGTAATCCTAGCTACTCGGGAGGCTGAGGCAGGAGAATTGCTTGAACACGGGAGGCAGAGGTTGCAGTGAGCTGAGATCGCGCCATTGCACTCCAGCCTGGGCAACAGAGCAAGACTGTCTCAAAAAAACAAAAAACAAAAAAAGAGTATAATAAAGAAGCTGGGGACAGTGGTGCACACCTGTAACTCCAGCTACTCAGGAGGCTGAGACAAGAGGATCCATAGAGCCAGGGAGTTCAAGGCTGCAGTGAGCTGAGATCGCACCATTGTACTCCAGCCTGGGCAACAGAGCAAGACCCTGTCTTCACAAAAAAGTAGAGACTCTGTCTCAAAAAAAAAAAAAAGAAAAAAAAATATATAAAATAATGTGGCTTGTGTATTCCATTATGTCAAAGAAAATCTATTTCTCAGAATCTAAAATCTCTCTCACAACTGTAAAAAGATATTTATATAATGGTCATTGCAGTATTCTTTGACTAGTTTTTTTTAAAAAATTGGCAATAATCTAAATGTCTGTATTAATCAGGGTCCCTGCTATGGTAAATTGATTGCAAAACTTGTCTCAATTCTTCATGCTGTCTGGGCACAGTGGCTCAAGCCTGTAATCCCAGCACTTTGGGAGGCCAAGGCAGGTGGATAACTTGAGGCCAGGAGTTCGAGACCAGCCTGGTGAACAAGGCAAAACCCTGCCCGTACTAAAAATGCAAAAATTAGCCAGGCATGGTGGCATGTGGCTATAGTTAGTTCCAGCTACTCAGGAGGCTGAGGCAGGAGAATGGCATGAACCTGGGAGGCAGAGGTTGCAGTGAGCCAAGATCGAGCCATTGTACTCCAGCCTGGGCAACAGAGCAAGACTCCGTCTCAAAAAAAAAAAAAGTTTAATAAAGAGGGTTCTTTTTTTTTTTTTTTAGACTGAGTTTTGCTCTTGTCGCCCAGGCTGGAGTGCAATGGTGAGATCTTGGCCCACTGCAACCTCCACCTCCCAGGTTCAAGCGATTCTCCTGCCTCAGCCTCCCAAGTATCTGGGATTACAGGTGCCCACCACCATACCCGGCTAATTTTTTTGTATTTTTAGTGGGGACGGGGTTTCACCATGTTAGCCAGGCTGGTCTTGAACTCCTGACCTCAGATGATCGGCCCACCTCGGCCTCCCAAAGTGCAGGGATTACAGGCGTGAGTCACCGCGCCTGGCTGAAGGCTGCATTTTTAAAAAGAGGTGGGTTCTTGCTGTGTTGCCCAGGCTGGAGTGCAGTGGCACCATCATAGCTTACTTTAGCTTCGACCTCCTGGGCTCAAGTGATCCTCCTGCCTCAGCCTCCTGAGTAGCTGGGACTACAGGAGCCACCACCACACCCAGCTCGTGTTTTTATTTTTTTAATTTAATTTTATTTATATATTTATTTTTGAGATGGAGCCTGGCTCTGTCACCCAGGCTGGGGTGCAATGGCAGGATCTCAGCTCACTACAAACTCCTCCTCCCTGGTTCAAGCGATTCTCCTGCCCCAGCCTCCCCAGTAGCTGGGATTACAGGCATGCACCACCACGCCCAGCTAATTTCATATTTTTAGTAGAGACAAGGTTTCACCATGTTGGCCAGGCTGGTCTTGAACTCCTGACCTCAGGTGATCCGCCCGCCTCAGCCTCCCAAAGTGCTGGGATTACAGGTGTGAGACACCGTGCTCGGCTCCTATTTATTTATCTTGTTGAAACAGGGTCTCACTATGTTGGCCAGGCTAGTCTTGAACTCCTGGGTTCAAGCCATCCTCCTGCCTCAGCCTCCCAAAGTGCTGGGATCACAGGTGTGAGCCACCACATCTGTTCCTATAAAGAAGATTTTTTTAAAAAGGGCTGGGTGTGGTGGCTCACGCCTGTAATCCCAGCACTTTGAGAGGTCCAGGCGGGCGGATCACGAGGTCAGGAGTTTGAGACCAGCCTGACCCACATGGTGAAACTCCATCTCTACTAAAAATACAAAAATTAGCTGGGTGTGGTGGCGGGCACCTGTAATCCCAGCTACTCAGGAGGCTGAGGCAGGAGAATCGCTTGAACACAGGAGGTGGAGGTTGCAGAGAGCCGAGATTGTGCCACTGCACTCCAGCCTGGGCGACAGAGCGAGACTCTGTCTCAAAAAAATAAATAAAAATACATAAATAAATCTGAAAAACATGTAGAGGCCTTGAGAAACAAGACGAAAGGTACAGAATGGCTGGGCTAGGAACATTTGGGAGCCATGAACATCGGAGACTGAAGGGGTTCAGGGAGACAGCGGCCACGGGAACTTCTCCTCCCACTCTCCAATGTCCTACAAGAATTGTTTGTTGGTCAAACCCAGCTGGAAACCAGGCAGCAAGGAAATCCCACGGGTCAGCCTCCCTAGGCACAGAGCAGGGCCCTGGGGAGAAAATGGAATTTAACCAGCTCAGTGTTTATCAATACAAGAATGGTTACATTCTCAACAGGGCATCAGCATGTGCACATGGGGTATATAAAGCCGTTAACAGTCCAGGCATAGAGGCTCACACCTGCAATTCCAGCACTTGAAGAGGCTGAGGTGGGAGGATCCCTTGTGTCAGGAGTTAGAGATAAGCCTGGGCAACACAGTAAGACCCTGTCTCTACAAAAAGTACAAAAATTACCTGGGCATGGTAGTGTGTGCCTATAATCCCAGATACTCCAAGGAGGCTGAGTTGGGAGGATGGCTTGAGCCCAGGAGTTTGAGACCAGACTGGGCAACATAGCAAGATCCCATCTCAAATTTTTTTTGTTTTTTTTTTAAGATGAAATCTTGCTCTGTCGTCCAGGCTGGAGTGCAGTGACGCCATCTCAGCTCACTGCAACCTCCACCTCCTGTGTTCAAGCGATTCTCCTGCCTCAGCCTCCTGAGTAGCTGGGATTACAGGTGCCCACTGCCACGCCTCGCTAATTTTTGTACTTTTTTGTAGAGACGGGGTTTCACCATGTTGGCCAAGCTGGTCTCAAACTCTTGACCTCACGTAATCCACCTGCCTTACCCTCCCAAAGTGCTGGGATTACAGGCATGAGCCACTGCACCCAGCCTCTATGAAAATTTTTAGGCCAGACGTGGTGGCTCATGCCCGTAGTCCCAGCACTTTGGGAGGCTGAGGTGGGTGGATCACCTGAGGTCAGGAGTTTGAGACCAGCCTGGCCAACATGGCGAAACCCCGTCTCTACTAAAAATATGAAAATTAGCCAGACGTGGTGGCACATTCCTGTAATCCCAGCTACTCAGGAGGCTGAGGCAGGAGAATCGCTTGAACCCGGGAGGCGGAGGTTGCAGTGAGCCAAGATCACGCCATTGCATTCCAGCCTGGGTGACAGAGTGAAACTCCGTCTCAAAAAAAAAAAAAAAAAAAGAATTAGCCGGGCGTGGTGGTGGGTACCTGTAGTCCCAGCTACTCGGGAGGCTGAGGCAGGAGAATTGCTTGAGCCCGGGAGATGGAAGTTACAGTGAGCTGAGACCGTGCCATTGCACTCCAGCCTGGGCAACAAGAGAGAGACTGTTTCAAAAAAACAAAAAAAAAAGAACTGAAATTAATTACCGATGATGACATTTTCTTCATTTTACTTTTTAATATTTTCTAATTAGTTTTTCAGTCAGAAAGCAAGAACTGCCAACCATGTACGGCAGGTCACAGATAATATGCAAAGCCATTTCTGTGAACGTCTTTAATATTTATGTACAATTATTTTGCACATATGTCCATGTTTACAGGCAAGACACTTCCAAAGCTTTCTCTCTGGAACAGTGAGATTGATAATTTTTTGTTGTGGTGGTTGATGGTCTCCATTTTACTACAATTTTACCACCCAAGACATGCATTGTTTGTGTAATAAAAAATAATAACTAGATTTATTTTTCTACCTCCTTGACTTCCCCTGTGGCCTCTCTCAAATTTGCCCGACAACCTTTCCCAACACCCATGATAATTGATCCTTAATCAAATATTCAAATGGGTGCTTCAAGGAAAGGCACGGTGATTTGGCAATTTTGATGATAAATAATATTTCTTTGCTTTGTCCCCCCGACACTGCTTCTCCCTCCCTAGTCCCCCTCTTCTTGCAGCCCAACCCCGACGTCGTCCCCCCGCCCCACTAGAATCTCGCAAATATCTTTTGGTTTTAAGAGTTCCCTGGGGAAGCCTTGTTCTAAATGAGGTGTAAAAATCTAAGCGGCACAAAAAAAAAATAGCACGAGGTTGGAATCAATATTCTCTTCACAGCTCCATCGATTAACAACCATATTCTTCATTTATTAATTATGAAGGGGGATTTCAGAGCCTCCGTCTCCTTCTTTCCTGGTGACATGGCAGCTTCCCCTCCTCCCTGCCTCCCCCAGGTCTGGGGCCTGTGGTACCCAGGGCTCAGCATCCCCAGGGCCAGGGGAGGAGGGAGGGAGGTGGGCGTTCTGCCCCCACCGGCAGGTCCAGCCAGGAGCAGAGAGCTCTGTCTGGCTTTGGAATCTGCCTCAACTCAAAGGAGTCTAGTTCTCCGTTCCCGTGCTGGCTTTGCCGTCTGTCTCCTTAGAAGATAAGTTCCATGGCCAGGTGTGGTGGCTCACGCCTGTCATCGCAGCACTTTGGGAGGCCGAGGTGGGCGGATCACCTGAGGTCAAGAGTTTGAGACCAGCCTGGCCAACATGGTGAAACCTCGTCTCTGCTAAAAATACAAAAAATTAGTCAGGTGTGGTGGTGTGCGCCTGCAATCCCAGCTACTCGGGAGGCTGAGGCAGGAGAATTGCTTGAACCCAGGAAGGCAGAGGTTGCAGTGAGCCGAGATCGTGCCACTGCACTCCAGCCTGGGCAACAGAGTAAGATTCTGTCTCAAAAAAAAAAAGGAGATAAGCTCCACGTGGGACCTTGTTTGCTTTCCCCTGCTGTATTTCTGACCCTGGGCGCATGTGCTCTATGAAACTGTGCTGAGTGCTGCTCTATTTCTGACCCTGGACACACATGCTCAGTAAAGCTGTGCTGAGCAAGTGAACCATGAGCATGGTGGTGGAGTGCGGCACCTGGCGGCCCTGGATCCAGCTTTCCTAACCTTGTGGACCTCAGTTTTCTCATCTGTAAAATGGCACCTCCATCAAATGAGGCCATACCTTGTGTCAGCCTTTGTTTGAGCTGAATGCCCTTGTTTATATTGGGGGGGATGTCTTTGATCTGGGAAGTCACTGGGTCAGGACCCAGGTCAGATTCACCTTTGTCCCCAGAGCACAGCATCAGGATGGCCCAGAAATGATCACTGAAAGTGCCTGTGGGTGGACAAATGGATGGGTGGGAGGTTGGATGGGATAGATGCATGAGTGAGTGTGTGGGTGGGGGATGAACGGATGTATGGGAGGGCAGATGAGTGAATGGGTATGTAAGTGGATAAATGTGTGAATGAATCAGTCAATGAGTCTGAGTGTAGTTGGATGGGTGACTAGAGGAATTGAGTGAATGGATGTATGGATAGATGGGTACATGGGTGTGTGGATGGGTGGAAGGGTGAGTGGATAGGTAGAACAATGAATGGGTGGATGGCAAAATAAAAGATAAACAATGAATGAGTGGATGAATAGATGGGTAAATGGTCTGGTGAATGGATTGGTGGGTGGCTGGTTGGCTAGGTGGGTGAGTGGATCGATATATGAGTGAATATATGTGTGATGTGTGGGAGAATAGACAAATGGTTAGATGGATGGGTGGATGGATGGCTAGAAAGACAAACGAATGTATGAGTGGATGGGAGGATAAATGGGTGGATGGATGGGAGGATGGATGGATGAGTGGATGGATGGATAGGTGGGTGGATGGATGAGAGGGTGGATGGGTGGATGGATAGATAGGTGAGTGGTGGATGTGTGTATATATGAATGGATAAGATAGATGGGTGGAGGATGGACAGATGGGTAGATGGATAGGAGGATGGATGGGTGCAGGAGGATGAATGGGTGGTTGGATGGGTGGATGGATGGATAGGTGGGTGGATGGATGAATGTATAAATGGATAGGATAGATGAATGGATGGGTGGATAAATGGGTGGATGGATGAGAGGATGGATGGGTGTAGGGACGAATGGGTGGATGGGAGGATGGATGGGAAAATGAGTGGGTGGATGGATGAATGAATGGATGAGAGGATGGAGGATAAATGGGTGGGAGGATGAATAGACAAATAGATGAATGGGTGGGAGGATGGAGGGTTGGGTGAGTGAGTGGATGGATGGATAGATGGGTGGAGGATGGATGGATGGATGGAAAGATGGATGGATGGATGGATAGATGGGTGGGAGGATGGATGGATGGAAAGATGGATGGATGATGGATGGATAGATGGAAAGATGGATGGATGGATGGATAGATGGAAAGATGGATGGATGGGTGGATGGATGGATGGGAGAATGAATGGGTGTGAGAGGATGGATGGATGGATAGGAGGATGGATGGATGCACAGGTGGATGGATGGATGGATGGATTCATGGTAGATGGAGGATGGATGAGTGAGGGAGAATGGATGGATGATAAATGGTGAGTGTCTTGATGGAGGGGCAGGTGGGTGGGTTGGTGGGTGGATGGTGGGTGAGTGGGTGGGGGGGGGGATGGTGGGTGAGTGGGTGGGTGGTGGGTGGATTGTGGGTGAGCAGGTGGGTGGATGGTGGGTGAGTGGGTGGGTTGGTGGGTGGATGGTGGGTGAATGGGTGGGTGGTGGATGGGTGGATGGTGGGTGAGTGGGTGGGTTGGTGGGTGGATGGTGGGTGAGTGGGTGGGTTGGTGGATGGTGGGTGAGTGGGTGGGTGGATGGTGGGTGAGTGGGTGGGTTGGTGGGTGGATGGTGGGTGAATGGGTGCGTTGGTGGATGGGTGGATGGTGGGTGAGTGGGTGGGTTGGTGGGTGGATGGTGGGTGAGTGGGTGGGTGGATGGTGGGTGAGTGGGGGGTTGGTGGGTGGATTGTGGGTGAGCAGGTGGGTGGATGGTGGGTGAGTGGGGGGTGGTGGGTGGATGGTGGGTGATGGGTGGGTTGGTGGTGGGTGGATGGTGGGTGAGTGGGTGGGTTGGTGGGGGGGGGGGGGGGGGGGGGGGGGGGTGGTGGGTGGGTGGATGGTGGGTGGGTGGTTGGTGGGTGGATGGTGGGTGGGTGGGTGGGTGGTGGGTGGGGGGGGGGGGGGGGGGGGGGGGGGGGGGGGGGGGGGGGGGGGGGGGGGGGGGGGGGGGGGGGGGGGGGGTGGGTGGGGGGGGGGGTGGGGGGGGGGGGGGTGGTGGGTGAGTGGGTGGGTTGGTGGGTGGATGGTGGGTGAGTGGGTGGGTTGGTGGGTGGATGGTGGGTGAGTGGGTGGGTAGAGGTGAGTGGACACAGGGCCTCAGCGGGATTATTTTGCACTGGTTCCCAGTGCAGCACTTAAGCTTTCTGGAGCTCCCTTTCCAAGTATTCGTTGTACCTGTAGGAGGACACGTAGTCCAGCTCAGTTCTCTGTAAAGGACAGTGGGGTGCAGTGGGGAGGGGGAGGGGAGGCCCATAAGAGGGTCTCATCAGTTCTCCAGCTGGGGACTGGAGCTGGGATCAAGTGGTGGGCGGAGGAGCGGTGCTGGGGGGAAGAGCAGAATTCCGGGCCTGAAGGGACTCCAGGTTAAGCAGGAAGCCCAGCCACCCAGTCTGGCCCCCTCTCCACCACTCTGACGGACTCTCTAACAGCCGAGCCGGCCGCTCCCCTGCCTGCCCACCACCACCCTCCAGGGCTCCCGACGCCCCTGCCCATCCCCCCGCCCCTCCCCCACTCCAAGCCCTCCCAGCCTCTCCCCTCCCCCGGCCGTGTCTGTACCCCGCCCCCCTGCTCTCCGTGGGGGCCCGGGAGGAGAGGGCGCGGCTCCGTGCGGGGTGCCGGGGCGCAGAGCCCGCGGCGGGAGCTGTCAGCGCCAATCGTGGGGAGGGGGCTCCTCCGCCCCAGGTCGATGGGAACGGGGGCCCAGGCTGCGGTTTACACTGAATCCACAAAAATCACCGAAGCTTGAAAAGTGCTCAATAAGCCATCGATCGCTCTCTGCTGATCGGTGCCGCCGCCGCAGCGGGGCTGGGGGGAAAGGCGGGGCGAGCAGACCCAGGCTCCCTGCCTGTGCCCCACACGGGACCGCGTCCCGGCATCTGCCCCCCACCCACGCGAGGCTGCAGCCCCAGGGCCTGGGCAAGAGGTCTCCATCCCGCGTGCAGGCCCGGGCTCCAGGCCTGACCACGCTGAGGGGCAGGGAGGGAGGGGGGTAGAAAGAACGCCGCCTCCTCCGCCCTCCCAATGCTCTCTGTGGCCCCGGGACTGCAAAATTCTTCCCCAGGCCGGGCGCGGTGGCTCACGCCTGTCATCCCAGCACTTTGGGAGGCCGAGGAGGGTGGGTCACCTGAAGTCAGGAGTTCCGGATCAGCCTGGCCAACATGGTGAAACCCTGGCTCTACTAAAAATACAAAAATTAGCCTGGCGTGGTGGTGTGCACCTGTAATCCCAGCTACTCCCCTCAGGGAGGCTGAGGCAGGAGAATCCCTGGAACCTGGGAGGCAGAGGTTGCAGTGAGCCAAGATCGAGATACTGCACTCCAGCCTGGGCAACAGAGTGAAACTCCACCTAAAAAAAAAAAAAAAAAAAAAAAAATCCTTCCACAGATACTTCCAGAGATACGGAATTAAGACAACTCCTGGCTCATTCACTGCGACTGCTGTGTGACCTTGAGTGTGTTTCTTAACCTCTCTGTGCCTCCATCACCGGATCTGTAAGATGGATATGGTAGCATGCACCCTGCCTGCAATTCATGGTTTCTTAGGGTCTCACTCATGAATCGCCTCTTGATTTTTGGGGACTTCTTTCCTTCTCAGCTGGGGAAGGCGTTTTCCTGCCTGAAAAACCTCTTCCCCAGTGCAAGGCTTGGAGGCTGGACACAGTTTGGGGCATTCAGGGAACTGCCAGCACCAGTGGCCACGTATTCGGAAGGAGGTGAGTGGGAAGAGGTGAGGCCATGGGGTAGGTAGCCAGTGGCCAGGGGCAGCGTTTGTTCTTAATTCTGGAGGTAGCAGGGAGCCATGGAGGATTTCGAGCAGAGGTGTGACCTGAATCGAGTCGCTCCTTCCCCAGAGCTGAGGCTCTGTCCTGGGGTGGCCTCCGTGCTGACCTCACCTCCTCTTCCTCTCCCCCCATGGCCCACTGGTCACCACTCCCAGCCCTTCTCCCTCTGAAGTCTCTCCCATTGACCCCACACTGGCTCTCTAGGGACCTCCCAAGTCCAGATCTGAACTCGGCCCTCCCCCACTCTAAGCCCTCCCAAAGCTCCCTGTGGCTAACCCAAGCCCTTGGCCCAATGCTGTACCCACTCCATGAGCGAGCTCTCCCACTGCAAGTCCAGCCACGCGCCGCCCAGCCCGCCAGGCCCACTTCCCACCGCAGCACCCCCTGGCTGTTGTCACACTCGCCCGCATCCCACGCAGCCTTTGTCCAGCAGTTCCTCTGGCCTGGAGGTCGTTCCCCACCCTGCATGCTGGCGAAAGCACCCCTCATCCTTCAAGCCCCTTTTCCAGGAGCCCTCCCAGGTAGCATCCCCAAGAGACAGCCCCAGCTGCAGGCCTCCTCCAAGCTCTGTCTGCGTCCTCTCTCCCAGCCCAGCCTGGGGTGCCTTCTGGCTGTGGGCACCTTCTGCCCGTTTTGTAGAAGGCAGAAGAACGAGGCCTTGGTAGCAGGGGCTGGGGTTGGACGAGCCCAAGAGACACAAAGCCAGAACCTTCCTCCAACTGCCTGGAAAACTGAGGCCCCACTGGTAGATCTTGCCTCCCACAGCTCCCTCTGGCCTTTCAGCGCAGACCCCAACTCACACCCAGAAGGACCCCCCCACACCAGGTCCCAAGGGGAGAGAGAGAAGAGAAAAAAACAGAGAGAAAAGGCAAGTGGGATCAGGGCCTCCCTCCACTACCCATTTCACAAGACCCCCCCCTTCTTTCTGGAGGCCCCCACTCTGAGAGTCTCAGCACCCCCACCTGGGTCCCCCATCTGACCTGTGCAGGAGCAGGGGCCTCCCCCACCCCCTCCCTCACCCTCTCCCCAAAGGTCAGGGAGCAAATTTCATTCCCATGTATCTCTCACACCTCGATGATTAATAATTGAAGAAAATGTATTTCTTTGGGGGCCCACGATAGATCAGAAATAACTACAGAATTCATATGCTACCAGAGGCGCAACTCCCGTGGGAAGACAGAGCCAGGAGAGGGGCGCGGGCTTCCGAGGGCCCAGAAGCTGACGGCGCTGCAGAATGATTTCAAAACCACCCTAACAGAATCACCCGTGGAGGACGTTCTCTGCACCGGGAAGGCACTGTGGTGAGGCTTTGGAAGCCAATGACCTCACCACCTCCATTTTACAGATAGGGAACCGAGGCACAGACCAGGGAAGTGGCTTGCTCGTGGTCACACAGCTGGGATTCAAGCAAAGACCGTCCCCCACACCCCTTTATCCCGTCCTCCCGTCACCAGTGTCTTGCTTCCTGCACCCAGGGTTGCACAAGGGCATAGAGGCCGGGGCATGGGAAGCTCTCAGTCCTGCATCCTGGCAGCCTGTGGCCTGCTCATCACACACCCGTCATCCCCACTCACCCAGCATGTCCTGAAATTTTTTTTTTTTTTTTTTGAGACAGAGTCTCACTCTGTTGCCCAGGCTGGAGTGTAGTGGTGTGATCTCAGCTCACTGTAACATCTGCCTCCTGGGTTCAAGCAATCCTCCTGCCTCAGCCTCCTGAATAGCTGGGACTACAGGCATCCGCCACCAAGCCCGGCTAATATTTGTATTTTTAGTAGAGATGGGGTTTCACCATGTTGGCCAGGCTAGTCTCGAACTCCTGACCTCAGGTGATCCACCCGCCTCGGCCTCCCCAAGTGCTGGGATTACAGCCGTGAGCCACCATGCCCAGCCATGTCCTGAAAATCTTGAGGCATCTAAGTTCCAATGCCTTTGCCCAGTCTCGTTTAATCCTCACAACCACCCCTGCTCACACAGGAGACCAAAGCTCAGAGAGGTGAAGCCACCTGCCCGGGGTCCCACGACACAGGGAGGCAAATTCAGGTGTGTCCTTCTTATGAGTGGGGCTCCCTCCAGGACCCCGCCTGGCATTGCCCCTCTCACTGGCTTTTTTTTTTTTTTTTTTTTTTTGAGACAGTCTTGCTCTGTCGCCTAGGCCGGAGAGCAGTGGTGTATTCTTGGCTCACTGCAGCCTCCACCTCACAGGTTCAAGTGATTCTCCTGCCTCAGGCTCCTGAGTAGCTGGGATTACAGGTGTCCCCCACTATGCCCAGCTAATTTTTTTTTTTTTTTGTATTTTTAGTAGAGACGGGGTTTTGCCATGTTGGCCAGGCTGGTCTCGAACTCCTGATCTCAAGTGATCTGCCCGCCTCGGCCTCCCAAACAGCTGGGATTACAGGCGTAAACCACCATGCCCGGCCCTATTGGCATCTTGAGGCTCAGCCCCGTGTGGCGTGGGACGGGTGATGCTTGACCGCATATGTGGCCTGCCCCAGGATCTACTTGATGGAAATTGAAGAGCTCAGAAAACACTGCGGTGCATCCAAGTTCAGAGATGTACCAGCCGCACTAGCCAATGGGTGGAGGTGCCCAAGTGTCCATCACCAGACAGACGGATCCACAAAACTCAGCCACCAAAAGGAATGAGGCTCTGACCCAGGCCACAGCATGGATGAAACTTGAGAACATCACACTCAGAGATGCCAGACACAGAAGGACAAATCCTGTGTCACTCCACGCATAAAAGTGCCCTAGAGTCATCAGATCCAGAGATAGAAAGTAACATGGGGGCTGGGCATGGTGGCTCACGTCTGTAATCCCAGCGCTTTGGGAAGCTGAGTTGGGAGGATGGCTTGAACCCAGGAGTTTGAGATCAACCTAGGCAACGTGGCAAGAGCCCGTCTCTACAGAACATACAAAAATTAGCCAAGCGTGGTTGCACCTGTAATCCTAGTGGGTCCGGAATTGGTGGGTTCTTGGTCTCACTGACTTCAAGAATGAAGCCGTGGACCCTCGCGGTGAGTGTTACAGCTCTTAAGGTGGCGCGTCTGGAGTTTGTTCCTTCTGATGTTCGGATGTGTTCGGAGTTTCTTACTTCTAGTGGGTTCGTGGTCTCGCTGGCTCCAGGAGTGAAGCTGCAGACCTTCGCGGTGAGTGTTACAGCTCATAAAAGCAGTGTGGACCCAAAGAGTGAGCAGTAGCAAGATTTATTGCAAAGAGCGAAAGAACAAAACTTCCACAGCGTGGAAGGGGACCCGAGGGTGTTGCCACTGCTGGCTCGGGCAGCCTGCTTTTATTCTCTTATCTGGCCCCACCCACATCCTGCTGATTGGTAGAGCCGAGTGGTCTGTTTTGACAGGGCGCTGATTGGTGCGTTTACAATCCCTGAGCTAGACGCAAAGGTTCTCCACGTCCCCATCAGATTAGCTAGATATAGAACGTCGACACAAAGATTCTCCAAGGCCCCACCAGAGTAGCTAGATACAGAGTGTCGATTGGTGCACTCACAAACCCTGAGCTGAACACAGGGTGCTGATTGGTGTATTTACAATCCCTGAACTAGATATAAAGGTTCTCCACGTCCCCACGAGACTCAGGAGCCCAGCTGGCTTCACCCAGTGGATCCTGCACCGGGGCTGCAGGTGGAGCTGCCTGCCAGTCCTGCACCGTGCGCCTGCACTCCTTGGCCCTTGGGTGGTCGATGGGACTGGGCACCGTGGAGCAGGGGGCGGTGCTCATCGGGGAGGCTCGGGCTGCACAGGAGCCCATGGAGGGGGTGGGAGGCTCAGGCATGGCGGGCTGCAGGTCCCGAGCCCTGCCCCACGGGAAGGCAGCTAAGGCCCGGCGAGAAATCGAGCGTAGCGCCGGTGGGCTGGCACTGCTGGGGTACCCAGTACACCCTCCGCAGCCGCTGGCCCGGGTGCTAAGCCCCTCATTGCCTGGGGCCGGCAGGGACGGCCGGCTGCTCCGAGTGCTGGGTCCGCCAAGCCCACGCCCACCCGGAACTCCAGCTGACCCGCAAGCGCCACGTGCAGCCCTGTTTCCCGCTCGCGCCTCTCCCTCCACACCTCCCTGCAAGCTGAGGGAGCCGGCTCTGGTCTCGGCCAGCCCAGAAAGGGGCTCCCACAGTGCAGTAGTGGGCTGAAGGGCTCCTCAAGCACTGCCAAAGTGGGAGCCCAGGCAGAGGAGGCCCCGAGAGTGAGTCAAGGCTGAGGACTGCCAGCAGGCTGTCACCTCTCACTAGCACTTTAGAAGGCTGAGGCAGGAGGATCGCTTGAACCCGGAAGGCAGAGGTTGCAGTGGGCCAAGATTGTGCCACTGCACTCCAGACTGGGCAACAAAGTGAGACTCTGTCTCAAAAAAAAAAAAAAAAAAAAAAAAGCTTGAGATGGGAAACTTTATTTATATATGTTTTAACACCGTTTAAAAAAATTTTGGGCCGGGCGCGGTGGCTCACACCTGTAATCCCAGCACTCTGGGGGGCCGAGGTGGGTAGATCACCTGAAGTCAGGAGTTTGAGACCAGCCTGACCAGCATGGTGAAATCCCATCTCTACTAAAAATACAAAAATTAGCCTGGCGTGGTGGCGTGTGCCTGTAATGTAAGCTACTCAGGAGGCTGAGACAGGAGAATTGCTTGAACCTGGGAGACGGAGGTTGCAGTGAGCCGAGATTGTGCCACTGCACTCCAGCCTATGTGACAGAGCAAGACTTTGTCTCAATAAATAAAATAAAAAATAAAATAAAAAAATAAAATAAATTTTCAGAAAGGGATGAAGTTCTGACCCAGACCACAGCATGGATGCACCTTGAGGACGTCACACTCAGTGAGAGATGCCAGACACAAAAGGACGCACAGCGTGTGATCCTGTTTCTATGAAATGTCCAGGACAGGCCCATCCACAGAGACAGGAGGGGATGGGTGGGGGTCAGAAACTCTAGATGCTTTTTCACTCAGGTGTACGTGCCGGGGGGCCTTTATTATTCACATGCTCATCCTCCGCTTATTTCAATGTGTTACCCTTGCCTAGTGCTGCTCTTCTGCTGTGTTCCAGAACAAAACGTACTGGGCATAGCCTTGCTACCCAAGCGAAGGGGATTGAGAAACAGCGGTGGCCTCTTCCTTGGGCGGAATGCTGGGTGGTCATCAAAGGTGATGGGGGAGGAGACATTTAAATGACATGGGGAGATGCCCGTGAGATGACAGGAAAGACACAGACCACGTGAGAGTCAGAGGCCAGGTGAGTCCATTTTGGTAAAACCCCTGTCTGTTGCTGTTTTAAGAGACAGGGTCGGCCGGGCTTGGTGGCTCACGCCTGGAATCCCAGCACTTCGGGAGGTGGAGGCGGGTGGATCACCTGAGGCCAGGAGTTCAAGACCAGCCTGATCAACACGGTGAAACCCCGTCTCTACAAAAAATACAAAAGTAGCCAAGCATGGTGGCACATGCCTGTAATCCCAGCTACTCGGGAATTGCTTGAACCCAGGAGACAGAGGTTGCAGTGAGCCAAGATGGTGCCATTGCACTGCAGCCTAGGCAACAAGAGCAAAACCCTGTCTCAAAAAAAAAAAAAAAAAAAAAAGAGAGAGAGGGTCTTGCTCTGTCACCCAGGCTGGCGTGCAGTGATGCAGTCATAGTTCACTGAAGCCTCCAACTCCTGGGCTCAAGAGATCCTCCTGCCTCAGCCTTCCAAAGTAATGGGACCATGGCTGGGCACGGTAGCTCACGCCTGTAATCCCAGCACTTTGAGAGGCCAAGGTGGGCGGATCACCTGAGGTCAGGAGTTCGACACCAGCCTGACCAACATGGTGAAACCTCATCTCTACTAAAAATACAAAATTAGCCAGGTGTGGTGGTGCATGCCTGTAATCCCAGCTACTTGTGAGGCTGAGGCAGGAGAATTGCTTGAACCCAGTAGGCGGAGGTTGCAGTGAGCCAAGATGGTGCCATTGTATTCCAGCCTGGGCAACAAGAGCGAAACTCCATCTCAAAAAAAAAAAAAAAAAAAAAAAAGAAAGAAAGAAAGAAAAGAAAAAGTAATGGGACCACAGGAACGCACCACCCTGGCTATTTTTTTAATTTTTATTTTTGTAGAGATGAGATCTTGCCATGTTGCTCAGGTAGGTCGCAAACTCCTGGCCTCAAGCGATCCTCCAACTTCAGCCTCCCAAAGTGCTGTGTTTATAGACGTGAGCCACGGCGCCCAGCCTCCTAGAGCTTTAGGAGGGAGTATGGCCCTGCCCACGCCTTGATTTCAAATTTCAGGCCTCTAGACTGTAGAAAAATACATCTGTGGGGTTTTTTGTTTTGTTTTTAGAGACAGGGTCTCATTCTGTCACCCAGGCTGGAGTGCAGTGGTGTGATGTCAGCTCACTGCAGCCTTGACCTCCTAGGCTCAAGTGATCCTCGTACCTCAGCCTCCCAAATAATTGGGACCAAAGGCACCAGCACACCTGGCTAATTTTTGTATTTTTTGTGGAGATCGGAGTCTTGCTATGTTGCCCAGGCTGGTCTCCAACTCCTGGCCTCAAATAATCCTCCTGCTTCGGCCTCCCAAATCATTGGGACCAAAGGCACCACCACGCCTGGCAAATTTTTGTAGATATAGGGGGGTCTCGCTATGTCGTCCAGGCTGGTCTCCAACTCTAGGCCTCAAGAGATCCTCCCGCTTAGGTCTCCCGCAGCGCTGGGATCACAGCCCTCCAGCCCCGAGGTAGCGGGTGGTGGGAATGGGATTGGAAGCCGGACAGTGGGGCCCCTGCGGCCACCTCCAGGATGCAGCGGACCCCGATGAAGCCCCGGCCTGGGTGCTGGGGGAGGCTCCCCGGCGGGTCCAGCAGGCGGGAGGCGATGCTGCCGACGCTATTGTTACCATTACTTCTACGGAGAGATGGGGCGGGGCGGGAGCACCGGGCCCCTCCCGGAAGCCCTTCCTGAGCTTATTCAGCGCCTGGGGCCGCGACGATCGATGACCGCTGGGCGCCGGCCGAGCCCCCTCCGGGCCGCGCGGGGGCGCATGCGCGGGGCCGCGGGATTGATCGGCGGCGCTCGGGCCTCCGCGCACCCGCCCGGCCCCGCCCCCCCCGGCGCGTTGCCCGGCAACCGCGGCCCGGCGCGCTCCCATTGGCCGGCGGCGGCCCGGGCCCCGGCCGCGCGTGGTCACTTGGTCAGCGCGGGCTCGGCGTGGCCGGGGGCCTGGCTCTGGGTGCGGGTCGATGCCGCCTCGTATCTGACCTTTCCCGGCGCGGGGAGGGGGCCCGAGAGGATGGAGAGAGCTGGACCATCTTGGAAGAAAACTTTATTGACCCGTCTCTTATCTTGGGGACGCACGGTTCCCGCGGCAGGGGGGGCGAGTGTACGGCTGGGTGGGGGCAGGGGCGGCCAGGACCCCCCTTCCCTGCCATGCACGGACCCCCTGCCCACCGCCCCGGCCATCTCCCCGGGCGGGCTGCTCTCCATTCCCTAGACATGAAAATCGAGGCTCACAAGGGCCAGGGGATTAACCAAGGCGCACAGGGTTTATGGGGTGCAAGGGGCCTGCAGCCCAGAAAGTGTGGCTCGGGGGCTTCAGGCTCTCTCTGCCACGCCGTGCTGACACCTGCACCCTTCAAGCAAAGCTAAAACATCTTCCGGCGTTGCTGGGTCCTACAGCCTCGGAGCCCACCACCCCATAAGGAGGGACCGTTCCTTAAATTTAAATGCGATGTCGAACAGCCACGAAAAAGGACGAAATCGTGTCCTTTACAGCAACGTGCGTGCAGCTGGAGGCCGTTATCCTAAGCGAATGAACGCAGGAACAGAAAACCAAGTGCCCATGTTCTCGCTTATCAGTGGAGGCTAAACATTGGGTACTCGTGGACGCGAGGATGGGAATACAGACCCTGAGGACTTGTAAACCGGGGAATGGGGGGGACAGGGGCTGAGAAACTCCTGGGTACCATGCTTAGCACCTGGGTGACGACGGGATCGGTCGTACCCCAAACCTCAGCATCACACCATATACCCATGGAACGAACCCGCTTATGTACTCTGAATCTAAAAGTAAAAAGATGAAATTTCAAAATAGTAATAGGAAGGGGCCAAGCGCGGTGGCTCACGCCTGTAATCCCACCACTTTGGGAGGTCAAGGCAGGTGGATTCCTTGAGGTCAGGAGTTCCAGACCAGCCTGGCCAACTTGGAGAAACCCCGTCTCTACTAAAAGTACAAAAATTAGCCGGGCATGGTGGTGAATGCCTGTAGTCCCAGCTACTCGGGAGGCTGAGGCAGGAGAATCGCTTAAACCCGGGAGACGGAGGTTGCAGTGAGCTGAGATGGCGCCACTGCACTCCTGCCTGAGCGACAGAGCAATACGCTGCCTAAAAAAATTAATTAAAAATAATAATAATAGGCCAGGTGTGGTGTGGCTCATGCCTGTAATCCCAGCACTTTAGGAGGCCGAGACAGGAATATCGCTTGAGCTCAAGAGCTCCAGACTAGCCTGGACAACAGAGCGAGACCCCATCTCTAAAAAATAATATATATTTTTTTGAGATGGAGTTTAGCTTTGTCGCCCAGGCTGGAGTGCAGTGGTGCAATCTTGGCTCACTGCAACCTCCATATCCTGGGTTCAAGCGATTCTCCTGCCTCAGCCTCCCGAGTAGCTGGGATTACAGGCACACACCACCATGTCCCGCTAACTTTTGTATTTTTAGTAGAGATGGGGTTTGGCCATATTGGCCAGGCTGGTTTCAAACTCCTGGCCTCAAGTGATCTTCCAACCTCAGCCTCCCAAAGTGCTGCAATTACAGGAGTAAGCCACTGCACCCAGCCTAAAAAAAAAATAATTTAAAAACAATAAATGCAGTGTTGAAATTAAAGGGCTTAGGACCAGTGTGAGATCTTCATGTCCAAACGAAACTCCCATTACACAGAGGCCCTGCGAGGGGAAGCCCCAAGTCAAGGTTACAGACTTGAGAAAAGCTCATGGTTATTTTAAAGGGGATGTGGGTAGTGCCCTAAACATTCCAATTTAGTAAAGAAAAAAAAAATCGCAAATCCCCCAACAACCCCTTGGGCTCATTCAAATGAACACCTGGACTTTGTCAAAAAAAGGTTTATTGTCAGAATAAAGATGCTGCTTATGAAATGTTAGGATTCCCTAAGCGGACCGAGATTTCTTCTTTCCTTAAGGGTGAAAAACAAGATTGGCTTATTTGACACACCTGCGAATTTTTTTTTTTTTTTTTTTTTGAGATGGAGTCTTGCTCTGTTGTCCAGACTGGAGTGCAGTGGTGCGATCTCTGCTCACAGCAACCTCCACCTCCCGTGTACAAGCGATTCTCCTGCCTCAACCTCCTGAGTAGCTGGGATTACAGGCACACGCCACCACGCCTGGCTAATTTTTGTATTTTTAGTAGAGACAGGGTTTTGCCATGTCAGTCAGTATGGTCTGGAACTCCTGACCTCGTGATCCGCCCACTTTGGCCTCCCAAAGTGCTGGGATTATAGGCGTGAACCACTGCCCCTGGCCGTGAATGTTTTAATATTTAGCACGCATGATGCTTTTGATATACGTGCCATGCCAAGTCCAGGGCTCAGAGATTTGTTTAAAGGTCTCCATTAATCCCACATCTACCCCAAATCGCTGTGGTTTTAAAGAAGAAAACCTTCTATGCAACTCCATAACCACCTTAAAGGAAATACAAAAGGAGAAAATCTCTGGTCGTAGCCTTCTCCGCCTCCTAAACTCAGCCCTGGCCACTTTGCTTAGGCCTCCCAGCTTCTGTGTCCTGCACGTAAGCCTCGGTCTTCACACAGTCCCCGATATCTGCATTTATTTCATATTTTTCCCATAACGTTCCACCTGACGTCTCCATCTCCTTCCTCTGCCGCTGCGTTTCTAACTCCTAACAGCTGAGGAAGGTTGCATTGACCGGCGGATTGTGGGGAGGGGGGGGGATTTTTGAAAGCAGATCCTGGAATTCAATTTTTATTTTAACCTGGTTATTGAACGGGGAGGGAGAGGGAGGCGGAGGTTGGCCGATTCGTGTGCAAGATGAAAAAGCTGGATTTTCACAAAGGTTGTGCTGTTTGGAAATGGCTGTTTAGGTTTTTAACGTAGGAATAGTTCAACGACAGCCCTACGAGAGTGTGCGCGAGTGTGCGTGGCTCCATGTGGCTTCGTGTGTGTGTGTAAGTGAGCTGCAGGGTGTGTGGACAAGTGTGTTGTGTGAATGTGCATGTGTGTGTTCGTGTTTGTATGTGTGCATGTGTGTTCGTGTGTGCTCCTGTGTGTTCCTGTGCGTGCATGCTGTGTTCGTGCATGTACATGTGTGGGTTCGTGTGTGTGCATGTGTGGGTTCGTATGTGTGCACACGCACATGTGCGTATGTGTGCATGTGTGTTTTTCTGCCTGTGTTTGTATGTGTGCATGTGTGTTCGTGCGTGTGCATGTGTTTGTGTGTGCATGTGTGTGTTCATGTGTGTTTGTGTGTGTGCATGCGTGTGAGAGGGTGCACTCAGTGACTGTCTTTGTACACGTGTGAATGTGGGTGTGAATGTGTAAGTGCTTTGTGTGAGCACGTGGGGGGAAGGAAGCAGAGGCACGCCAGCGTGACTGTATTGTTAGAGTGTTGTGGGGTACATATGTGTATCTGAACTCGTGAGGGTGTGCAAGGGATAAGTGTGTGTTGTGTGTGTATATGTGTATGTGTGTGCGTGTGTGTGTGCAGGTATGTACATATTAGTGTGTGCGCATCAGTGCATACCTACGTGTGTGTTGCTGTGTGCAAATGTGCGGCCATTTGAGGGTGGGAGTGCGCCTGTGTGAGTAGGGACCTCGGACAGCGTGCCTGTGCATTTGTGTGTGAGCGTGTGTGTTGATGTGTTTTTGCAGGCATGCACCGGTGTAAGAGTGTGTATCAGTACACATCTATGAGCATGTCAGTGTGTGTGAGTGGCAGAAGGTACACGGGTGCGTACGTGCGTGTGTATACCTGTTCGTGTACCTGGCAGTGTGTGGGCACGTGCGGGTGTGAGGGTGTGTGTGCCTGTGCACAACAGTTTCTGCGCCTGTGACCACCCCGACCCCGTGCTCAGCCCCCTGACCCTCTCCTGCTGTTCTCACTGCGGGGAAACGGGTCCACCCCCACCACTGACCCCAGCTCATCTCAGGCCTCCCGTCCACAGCCACTTCCTCAGGAGCCCTCCTGGACCCGCCAGCCCGGGTCTGACCCCGGTATCAGCCCGAGGCGCCTCATCTTGAACGGAGGAGCCGCTGGTTCCACTCATGCATTTATTTCATAAATGTTGGCCTCCTGGGAGCTCCATAACGGCAGAGACCTGTCCGTCTTGAGCAGGGGTCCCTCCCCAGAGCCTGGGATTGAAGAAGAGAATCCAGCGGTCCTGGCTGCGCCGTGAGATCATCAAACATTGGCCGGGGCTGCACACGGGAGGCCCTCGGGGGTGCAGCGTGGAAGCCCCCTGGACAGATGGAGAAGCTGAGGCCCCGACAACAGGTCCCCCGCGTCCTCCCTGGCCCTGTGTTGATGGGCGGCAGCTGTGTCCAGGCACGCTGTCCCCATTGGACATGGCCGGACGCATGGATTTCCGAAGCCATCTCTCCATCTGGCAGCTTTTATTAACCCAATTCCAGGGATCGAGTGATTGACGTGTTTGCTTATCGGCTCCTCCTGTCTCTCCAGGGACGGGTGCCGAGGCGCCCCCACCCCGCCTCCATCGGCCCAGGGGGAGAGGGGACACCAGATCCCCGCCACAGCCCCGACACCAACACACACTCACACACACGCTCACAGTGACTCCCACTTAGGGGCTCTTGGTGGCTGGGTCAATTCTAGTGGATCTTTGGAGAACGTGACCGGCCAATGTCTAACAAAATTTAAAATGTGAACTCAGGCCAGGAGTGGTGGCTCACGCCTGTAATCCCAGCAATTTGGGAGGCCGAGGCAGGCAGATCACCTGAGGTCAGGAGTTCGAGACCAGCCTGGCCAACATGGTGAAACCCTATCTCTACTAAAAATACAAAAATTAGCTGGGTGTGGTGGCGGGTGCCTGTAATCCAAGGTACTCCAGAGGCTGAGGCAGGAGGATCCCTTGAACCTGGGAGGCGGAGGTTGCAGTGAGCCGAGATCTCGCCACTGCACTCCAGCCTGGGCAACAAGAGCAAAACTCCGTCTCAAAAGAAAAAAAAAAAAAAAAAGAAAAAAAAAATTAGCCAGATGTGGTGGTGAGCACCTGTGGTCCCAGCTATGGAGGAGGCTGAGGTGGGAGGATTGCTTGACTCTGGGAGTTTGAGGCTGCGGTGTGCTGAAACTGCGCAACTGCACTCCAGCCTGGGAGACAGACCAAGACTCTGTCTCAAAAAAAATAAAAAAATAAAACCAGACACGGTGGCTCACGCCTGTAAATCCCAGCACTTTGGGAGGCTGAGGCAGGTGGATCACCTGAGGTCAGGAGTTTGATACCAGCCTTGCCAACATGGTGAAACCCTGTTTCTACTAAAAATATAAAAATTAGCTGGGTGTGGTGGCAGGCGCCTGTAATCCCAGCTACTCAGGAGGCTCAGACAGGAGAATCGCTTGAACCCAGGAGACGGGGTTGCAGTGAGCCAAGATCACACCATTGCACTCCAGCCTGGGCAACAAGCATGAAACTCTGTCTTAAAAAAAAAAAAAAAAAAAAAAAAAAAAAAAAAAGCTGGGTGCAATTGTTCATACCTGTAATCCTAGCACTTCGGGAGGCTGAGGTGGGCAGATCACGAGGTCAGGAGTTTGAGACCAGCCTGGCCAACATAGTGAAACCCCGTTTCTACTAAAAATACAAAAATTAGCTGGGTGTGGTGGCGGGCGCCTGTAATCCCAGCTACTTGGGAGGCTGAGGCAGGAGAATGGCGTGAACCTGGGAGGCAGAGGTTGCAGTGAGCCGAGATTGTGCCATTACACTCCAGCTCTGGGTGACAGAGCAAGACTCCGTCTCAGGAAAAACAAACAAACAAAAAAAACCTTTCTAGATATATTCATTGAAAAGGCTAGGTGCCCCCAAATGAGTTGGCAACTTGTGTCCACACAAAACCCTGCACGCGAAATCTGATGGCAGTTTTATTCATAGCTGGCCAAATCTGGAAGCAACCAAGCTTCCCTTGAGCAGGTGAACGCATCAGTGGGCTGTGGTGTATTCAGACAGTGGAAGATCATTCAGTGCTAAAGGAACGGCATGTCCAGCCTTGGAAAATATGAAAAGGAGGGTAGGAGTGGGGAGGGATGAAAAACTACCCACTGAGGCCGGGCGTGGTGGCTCACACCTGTCATCCCAGCACTTTTGGTGGCCAAGATGGGCGGATCACTTGAGGCCAGGAGCTCCAGACCAGCCTGGCCAAGATGGTGAAAGCCCGTCTCTACTAAAAATACAAAAATTAACCAGGTATGGTGGCGGACGCCTGTAATCCCAGCTACTTGGGAGGCTGAGGCAGGAGAATCGCTTGGACCCAGGAGGTGGAGGTTGCAGTGAGCCGAGATTGCACCACTGCACTCCAGCCTGGGTAACAGAGGGAGACTTGTCTTTAAAAAAAAAAAAAAAAAAAAAAAAAAAAGCTACATGCTGAACAGTGAGTAGAGACTGGTCACATTAAGTCAGAGTATGTCTCTAAGTATACACAGATACTTTTTTTTTTTTTTCCTTGAGACAGAGTCTTGCTCTGTCACCCAGGCTGGAGTGCAGTGGCACAATCTCGGCTCATTGTAACCTCCGCCTCCCGGGTTCAAGCAATTCTCCTGTCTCAGCCTCCCAAGTAGCTGGGATTACAGGTGTCCACCACTACACCCAGCTAATTTTTGTATTTTTAGTAGAGATGGGGTTTCACTATGTTGGCGAGGCTGGTCTCGAATTCCTGACCTCAGATGATCCACCTGCCCACCCCCCAGGGATTACAGGCGTGAGCCACCGTGCCCGGCCACGGATACTCTTCATGGTGCATCATGAGGCCCTAGGACAGATAATGAAGATTTCCATGTCCAAGGGCACAGGGTGGCACAGGAAGGGTTGAGGTGGGCATTTTTTTGCTGTTTCCATGTAAGTTTTGTTTCTCCCACATATATATTACTTGCTCAAAAACAGATTGAAAATGCGACAAAAATTACAGATGCCTATTTTGTAAATCAGCTTTTCTGAAGTTCGCAGGACAGGGGACCCCCATCCCACAGCCCAACTCCTCTGTGGATGGCTCTGATCTGACTTCCCCAGGGACCCAGGGCTTTTCTCCCGTGATCCCTGCCCCTGGCCTCCAGTTCCTGCAACTCACTAGCTCTGAGCTGGTAGGAGAAAGTGGCTTGTGTCTACAGAGCCTAGTTCTTCTATAAAGTGAAAACAAGCAGCATCGACAAGCATAACCGCCGGGCGCAGTGGCTCATGCCTGTAATCCCAGCACTTAGGGAGGCCGAGGCGGGCAGATCACCTGAGATCGGGAGTTTGAGACCAGCCTGACCAACATGGAGAAACCCCGTCTCTACTAAAAATACAAAATTAGCCAGGCATGGTGGCACATGCCTGTAATCTCAGCTACTCCGGAGGCTGAGGCAGGAGAATTGCTTGAACCCGGGAGGCGGAGGTTGCTGTAAGCTGAGGTCGCATCATTGCACTCCAGCCTGGGTAACAAGAGTGAAACTCCATCACACACACAAAAAAAAATCCACTCCAGGCTGGACATGGTGGAGGGCACCTGTAGTCCCAGCTACTCAGGAGGCCGAGGCAAGAGGATCTCTTGAACCCAGGAGGTCGAGGCTGCAGTGAGCCAAGTCTCCTGTCTCAGCCTCCCGAGTAGCTGGGATTACAGGTGTCCTCCACCACTACACTCCACCGTGGACAACAGAGTGAGACCCTGCCTCAAAAAAAGAAAAAAAACAATGCAGTCCTACCCCTTGCCTGGCTGCCCCTGACTCTTAAGGGGATGGTGGTGCCCCCCGCCAGGCCCACAGACCCTGCCGACCCAGCCCCTCCTGACCTCCGTGCTCTTCTAACCCCCAAGCCTTTGCTCTCCCTACTTCTCTTCACTGAGCGAACTCCTGCACCTCCTACGCCTTTCGGGGCAAAGGTGCCCTTCTCAGCTCAGGCTCCCAGACCCGCTCTCAGCCATGGTTTAAAGTCTGCCACTGGCCGGGCACGGTGGCTCATGCCTGTAATCCCAGCACTTTGGGAGGCCAAGGTGGCGGACCACTTGAGGCCAGGACTTCAAGACCAGCCTGGGCAATATAAGATTCGCTGAGCATGGTGGTGCAAGCCTGTAGTCCCAGCTACCTGGGAGCTGAGTGGGGAGGATGGCTTGAGCCCAGGAGTTCGAGGCTGCAGTGAGCTATGATTGCACCACTGCCTTCCAGCCTGGGTAACACAGCAAGACCCTGTCTCTAAAAAAATAAAGTCAGCCACCACCCTCACACCACTGTGAGCCTCTCCCATCACCACCGGGCCCTCCATGGCCAGCTGCAGGCCTGGCGTCAGCGGCTGCAGGAAAAGCTCAGTGGAGCGATTCCACATCTAGGGCTCGGCTTGTAAAATTAAAATAAGTGGAGACCCCACCCCAACTCCCAGCCACACGCAGGCAGTAGGAACCCGGGAGATGGGGCGAGCGCCGAAGGGTTATTAGCAGATGCCTCGAGCCCCCTCAAGCCCCGCAGAGTGGGGGAGGATAGCGGAGGCCCTTTTAAGGACCCAGCGTCACCGTCCTTTCTCGGCCGGCCGGGCACCCACCCACCTGAGTGAGCCTGGAGCAGCCCATTAAGCGATTTTTTTCCTCCACTTACAGTTGGCAGCATCGACAAGCATGCTCAATATCTGACGAGGTGCTGGCCTTGGAAGAGAGCGAGCCGCCTCGATAAAATATTCCCTCTTGTCAGCGCCTCCTCCCGCACCCAGCCCAGAGCTTCGCGTTTGATCCCCTCCCCTAATGAGCTCGGTTTTCTCCCCTCTAGGCGGATGAGGCGCTCCCCCCAGCCTCACCCACCCAGCCTTTCAAGTTCAGCTGGGCTGAGATTCAAGGTGGGGGCGGCGGTGGTGGAAGGAAAACCATTTCCAGGTTCCGATGGGGTCACCTCCCACAGGAAGTCCTCCCAGAATTTCTGCAGCTCAGATGGTCTCGTGTATTTGTGGGGAGGGGGCTGGGGTACAGAGAGAGAGCGGGACCTAGATATGGGGGGTCATACAACAGTGTCCAGATGCCACGATTGTCATCTGTCCATTCATTCCACAAAGGCTTTGGGGGTGCAGAGCTGGGCACAGGTGCTCCCAGCTGAGGACTGTGCCAACGTGAGGGGCTGGGCAGGATGGGGCAGGGGTCCAGGAGGCGGCAGAGCTGCAGAGACCCTCAAGAGGGGACGATGACAGCCTGAGGAACGGACAGACACAGAGTTGGCCTGCCTGGAGGTGGGGGAGACAGTCTGAACCCCATCCGGGGAGGTGCCGGGGAGGAGCCGGCAGGTGGCAGGGTTGGGAGAAGCCCCCTTCCCAGACCAGAGACCCTCCAGTCCGGCTTCAGCACCAAGAACAGCTCCCTGCCTCTTCCTCTCTGGCGCTCCAGAGGGACCCCCATTTGTCAGACATCCCCCAGTCGTCGCCCAGATGGACCAGCTTCTTCCTGCCAAGGCCTTCGGAGCCTCCCAGGACCTCCCTGGGCTGTAGTATTTTCAATAAAATAGGAATCGTGCCACAACCTCAGGGGGTGGGCACGCACAGACATCAATGTTGTTTGTAGACGGTGAGTCACGGGACACTGGCCGATTTTTCTCAGCATCTCCAACATTGCAAAGTCTACCCATGGAAGGGGCTTGGGGCCAGGCACGGTGGCTCACATCTGTAATCCCAGCACTTTGGGAGGCCGAGGCGGGAGGATCACTTGAGGTCAGGAGTTTAAGACCAACCTGGCTGATATAGTGAGACCCTGTCTCTGCAAAAATTTAAAAATTAGCTGGGTGTGGTGGTGAATGCCTGTAGTCCCAGCTACTCAGGAAGCTGAGGTGGGAGGATCGCTTGAGCCTGGGAGGTCGAGGCTGAAGTGAGCCAAGATTGTGTCACTGCACTCCGGCCTGGGCGACTGAGCCAGATCCTGTCTTTAAGAAGGAACTCAGGAAGAGTTGGGGGGAATGAGCCAATAAATCATTTCAAAATTTAAAATCAGATCCAAGCCCCTAGTTTTATTAAAATGGAACCTGAGGCCTGAGAAGAATTGTGCGCCTCCCACCAGCCAGATTCCAGAATCCTCTCTCCAGGATGAAGGGCCTCATGGCTAAGAGGAGGCCGGGAGGGAAGGGGGCCTCCCAGGAAGACTTCCACCCACCAAAAGGAGCCCCAGTCAGGCGCGGTGGCTCACGCCTGTAATTCCAGCACTTTGGGAGTCCAAGGCGGGCGGATCACCTGAGGTCGGGAATTCGAAACTAGCGTGGCCAACATGGAGAAACCCCGTCTCTACTAAAAATACAAAAACTTAGCTGGACGTGGTCACAGGCGCCTGTAATCCCAGCTACTCTGGAGGCTGAGGCAGGAGAATCACTTGAACCTGGGAGGCGGAGGTTGTGGTGAGCCGAGATCGCGCCATTGCACTCCAGCCTGGGTAACAAGAGTGAAACTTTGTCTCAAAAAAAAAAAAGGAGCCCCATCCGTTCTCCAAATTATAATGGTGCACTGTGCAGGGTGCTGCTGAGGTCCTGGAGGGGAGCCAGAGCTCCCAGGAAGCCCCCCCAGGGTCAGGGGAGACAAGGGACCCAGGACTGGACCAGAGGGAGATACCTGAGGCTAGGGGAAGAGGAAGCAAAGGCCCTGCGGTAGAGTGGGCATCGGAGCTGGGTTCTGCAGGTAGAGTAGCAGTTTCTTAGCGAGAGATAGGAGAACATGGCCCATGTGGACAGAGTCGAGAGGGGCTGACACCTGGGCTCCGTTTGGGGGATGCCACCTCCTCAGAGGGGACTGTAACGGTGGATCTGGAAGGCCCAGGCTTGGAGCCAGGCTGGTGAGCTGGGCTCACAGCCCAAGGTTTGCTGGGGCCTCAGCCAGGACTAGGAGCAGGTGGTGGCAGTTGGAGGTGGGCTGGAGGAGCCGGGCCTGCCCAGAGGGACCCAGGCACCCATGGGGCGGGCGGCGAGGGAGGCAGAAAGCAAAGCCTCACCAACCCCCCCCACCCCACTCACCAGACATCAAACCCAGCCTCCCCACCTTGCGAGGTTATTAATTTTTCAGAGAAGAAAATGCTTTTTGTATTTTTTCCAGGCAAAATATTGATAATGGGCTTAATGTGGCCTTCCTGCTTTTGTGTGTTGGAAGAGAGAGCTTTTCTGTCCTGGCCGCTGCAGAGGCTGTTCGCCCCCCTCCAGCCCCCGCCTCCATCGGCAGACCCCACGCGCTTGGCCGCTGAAGCCCAGGCAGGGAGTGGGGGCGCATTTTGATCGCCACCGAGCGGGTTGGTGCAGCCCCCTCCCCACCTCGAGCCCCCCTACCTCCGCCTGCACAAAGCCGGACGCCTGCCCGCCCCACTGTGGGTCGATGCGCCCTGCCAGGGGAGCTGGTGTTTCCCGCGGCTCCAGGCTGATACATCTTTGACTTGTTTGAAATTCTGCTTCCTTTCTCTCATGGCAATGGAGAGGCAGGAAAGCAGGGGCCTCTGTGCATTCACTCCTTCATTCATTCATTCACTCACTCACCCAGCCTCCAGTCACCATGCACCTATTGTGCCCCAGGGTCTGTGCTGGGTGCTGGGGCCACAGGCCAGGACACATTGGGCCCCTGCCTCCTTAAAGTTCATAGTCCAGGAGAGAGAAGAATAGGTACAAAGCCAAAAACTTCCAGGAGAAAATATGGCATTACAGACGGTGATGAGAACCTTGTAACATAGACACAGGAGGCCGGGTGCAGTGGCTCACACCTGTAATCCCAGCACTTTGGGAGGCCAAAGCGGGCAGATCATGAGGTCAGGAGTTCGAGACCAGCCTAACCAACATGGCAAAACCCAGTCTCTACTAAAAATACAAAAATTAGCCGGGCATGGTGGCAGGCACCTATAATCCCAGCTACGCAGGAGGCTGAGGCAGGAGAATTGCTTGAACTCAGGAGGCAGAGGTTGCAGTGAGCTGAGATCGTGCCACTGCACTCCAGCCTGAGTGACAGAGTGAGACTCGGTCTTACAAAAAAAAAAAATCAGACACAGGAGAAACTGTGACACAGGGCAGAGCCGATGGAGGCTGGGGTCTCAGGGAGGGATTCCCTGAGGCAGTGACCTCAGCTGAGACCTACAGAATGAGGATGAGGCCGGGTGTGGTGGCTCATGCCTGTGAGCCTGGCACTTTGGGAGGCCGAGGTGGGAGGATCACTTGAGGCCAGGAGTTTGAGACCAGCCTGGACAACATTGTGAGACCCTTTCTGTATAAAAAATAGCCAGGCATGGTGGTGTGTGCCCGTGGTCCCAGCCACGCAGGAGGCCGAAGTGGGAGGATTGCCTGAGCCCAGAAGGTCGAGGCTGCAGTGAGCTATGATGACACCACTGCACTCCAGCCTGGGCAACATAGCGAGATGGTGTCTCTACAAAAATTTTTAAAATTAGGCCAGGCGCGGTGGTTCACACCTGTAATCCCAGCACTTTGGGAGGCCGAGGCAGGCAGATCATGAGGTCAGGAGATTGAGACCATCCTGGCTAACACAGTGAAACCCTGTCTCTACTAAAAATACAAAAAATTAGCTGGGTGTGGTGGTGGGCGCCTGTAGTCCCAGCTACTCGGGAGGCTAAGGCAGGAGAATGGTGGGAACTCAGGAGGCGGAGCTTGTAGTGAGCCGAGATTGCGCCACTGCACGCCAGCCTGGGTGACAGAGCGAGACTCCGTCTCAAAAAAAAAAAAAAAGAGGGATAAGAGGCCTCGGTGAGATGGGGCAGCAAGGACGTGCCCTTCCCGGGGCGGAACAGCCTGTGCGAAGGCCCAGAGGCGTTGAGGTAGCAGAACCTGCCCATTCAGTGGTTTTCAGACCTGAACGTGCAGCAGGACCCCCGGGGGCCCCACTGAAGCCCAGACTCCCGCTCCCTCCCACATCCAGAGGCCCCCTACATTGGCAGGCCCTCATTCAGAGCAGCTGGGGTTGGAGAATTTGCACTTCTGACAAGTTCTCAGGTCACACTGATGCTGCTGGCCCGGGGCCCTCACTCTGAGAACCACAGACTCAGGGGCTTTGTGAGATGAAGACACCAGCCAATCCTCGACCCCAAGGAGCAGGCAAAGGGTGGGGGCCAGAGCCGGACAACCCCAGAGCCCTCACTTACCCTCTGGGTTCTCTAGGAGAATTCACTTGAAACTCCGGGCCTTGGTTTCCCCATCTGGAAAGCAGGTGCTTGATAAGTTTCCTGGCTTCCTGTGGCTGGTGAAGGCACGAACCAAGACAACACAGGTAGGGTGGTTAATGCAGAGCCTGGCACACAGCAAGTGTTTAATAAATGTAAGCACTGACTGTAAGCGTGGACGAAGGCTGTGTATGGGATTGATGAAGGGGCAAGAGGTCTTTACCGGGCTGGTGGCTGGTGAAAATACAGAAGCTGGCTGGGCGTGGTGGCTCACACCTGCCACGTGAACACTCTGGGAGGTCACAGCAGGAGAATCACTTGAGCCCAGGAGTTTGAGACCAGCCTGGGCAATATAGCCAGATCCCCCATCTCTACAAAAAATAAAAATTTGCCAGGCGCAGTGGCTCACGCTTGTAATCCCAGCACTTTGATAGGACGAGGCGGGCGGATTACTTGACTCGAGGAGTTCGAGACCAGCCTGGCCAACGTGGTGAAATCCTGTCTCTACTAAAAATACAAAAGTTAGTTGGGCGTGGTGGCATGTGCCTGTAATCCCAGCTACTCTGGAGGCTGAGGCAGGAAAATTGCTGGAACCCGGGAGGTGGAGGTTGCAGTGAGCCGAGATTTCACCACTGCACTCCGGCCTGGGTGACAGAGCAAGACTCTGTCTCAGAAACAAAAACAAAAGCAAAGACCGGGCGCCGTGGCTCACGCCTGTAATCCCGGCACTTTGGGAGGCCGAGGAGGGCGGATCACAAGGTCAGGAGATTGAGACCATCCTGGCTAACATGGTGAAACCCTGTCTCTACTAAAAATACAAAAAAATTAGCCGGGTGTGGTGGCGGGCGCCTGTAGTCCCAGCTACTCGGGAGGCTGAGGCAGGAGAATGGCGGGAACCTGGGAGGCGGAGCTTGCAGTGAGCCGAGATCACGCCACTGCACTCCAGCCTGGGCGACAGAGCGAGACTCCGTCTCAGAAAAAAAAAAAAAAAAAAAAAACAATTAGCCAGGTATGGTGGTATGTGCCTGGGAAGATTGCTTGAGCCCAGGATGTCAAGGCTGCAGTGAGCTATGATGGCATTGCTGCACTCCAGGCTGGGTGACAGAGCAAGACCCTGTCTCTAAATAAATAATGCAGAAACCAAGGGCATGGCACCCATGAATCTCTTAGCTGCAGCTGCATAACAAATCACTCCAAGTTTCCCAGCTTACAGCAACACGCAGGCACTGTCTCACGGCTTCCGTGGCTCAGGACTGGCTTGACTGGGTCCTCTTCCCAGCGTCTCCCACGGTTCCAATCAAGGTGCTGGCTGGGTTGAGCTGCTTCCTGAAGTTGAAAGTCCTTGACCAAGCTCCTGCGGTTGTCGGCGGAATGCAAGTCCTTGCGGTTGTGGGACTGAAGTCCCCGATTTGTTTTATTTTGGTAGAGAAGGGGTCTCACTATGTTGCCCGGGCTGGTGTCAAACTCCTGGGCTCATTTGATCCTCCCACCTCAACCCTGTTTTCTTGCTGACTGTCAGAGGTCACCCACCCACCGTTCCCTGCCTGGCCTCTTCCAGGGACCAGGAAAGAAGATTCTCAGTTTGCTAAATGGAGGCTTTTATTTTTTTTGAGACAGAGTCTCACTCTGTTGCCCTGGCTGGAGTGCAGTGGCGCGATCTCGGCTCACTGCAAGCTCCGCCTCCGGGGTTTATGCCGTTCTCCTGCCTCAGCCTCCCGAGTAGCTGGGACTACAGGCACATTTTTAGTAGAGACGGGGTTTCACCGTGTTAGCCAGGATGGTCTCGATCTCCTGACCTCGTGATCTGCCCGCCTCGGCCTCCCAAAGTGCTAGGATTACAGGCATGAGCCACCGCGCCCGGCCAATGGGGCCACTTTCTATCAACCACACCTGGCTCGGGCATGCACCCACCCTCCCCCATGCATACAGGCCCACATCCGTGCCTTCAAATGGCCACAAAAGTGTGCGTGGCCATAGACATACATACTTGCAGTGTTTCTCTTCTTTTTTTTTTTTTTTTTTTTTTTTGAGATGGAGTCTCCCTGTGTCACCCAGGCTAGAGCGCAATGGCACAATCTCGGCTCACTGCAACCTCCGCCTCCTGGGTTCAAGTGATTCTCCTGCCTCAGCCTCCTGAGTAGCTGGGATTACAGGTGCATGCCACCACACCTAGCTAATTTTTGTACTTTTAGTAGAGACAGGGTTTCACCATGTTGGTCAGGCTGGTCTCAAACCCCTGACCTCGTGATCTGCCCACCTCAGCCTCCCAAAGTGCTGGGATGACAGGCATGAGCCACCATAACCGGCCAGTGTTTCTCTTTTTGCATTGCCCACTGGGAAGCTCAGAGCCAAAATTACGGCCTGTGTGCAGCAAGGGTTCAGAACCACCTATTGTGACTTCTCTTCCAGTGACATCTCTCGACCTTGGTTGTAATTCATTTTCTCTGGCTGCCTTGTCTGTTTGCAATTCCTTCCTCCCCAGTCTTTCTGGGCCCACAGAGGCTGACAATGCTAGCGGCTTCTGTCTGCTCAGCATCTGAGTGCAGTTCGAAGGACCTTACAAGAATTTTCTCATTTTATGCTCTCAAGAAATCTCCTCCTACAGAGGAGGGATCTGCCGCACAGAGAGGTCGTGAGAGCTACCCCAAGGACACCAGCTGGGAGATGGGAGAGCCGGGTTGAGAACCTGGGCTCAATCCCCAGCGGGCAGATTTTTTTTTTCTTTTTAGACGGAGTCTCACTCTGTGGCCAGGCTGGAGTGCAGTGGTGCAATCTCGGTTGACTGCAACCTCCAACTCCCTGGTTCAAGCGATTCTCCTGCCTCAGTATCTCGAGTAGCTGGGATTACAGGCATGCACCACCACCCCCAGCTAATTTTTGTATTTTTAGTAGAGATGCGGTTTCACCACGTTGGCCAGGATGGTCTCGAACTCCTGACCTTGTGATCCACCAGTGGGCAGATTTGAGAGCCGGGCTACACACTGACATGTTCTACACGCAGGGTGACCAAGCCCGGCGAATCCACCAGCAGGGGACTGTGGGGTCACAACCTCCTCCCTGGGGTCTCAGCCCAAGCTTTGAACGTGGGCTGCCACTGGCATAAATAATCGTTTACAAGCCAGGCACGGTGGCTCACGCCTGTCATCTCAGCCCTGTGGGAGGCCGAGGCGGGTGGATCATGAGGTCAGGAGTTCAAGACCAGCCTGCCCAAGATGGTGAAACCCTGTCTCCACTAAAAATACAACAATTAGCCGGGTGTGGTGGGCGCCTATAATCCCAGCTACTCGGGAGGCTGAGGCAGGAGAATTGCTTGAACCCAGGAGGCGGAGGTTGCAGTGAGCCGAGATTGCACCACTGCACTCCAGCCTGGGCGACTGAGCAAGACTCTGTCCCCCCCAAAAAAAAAAAAATCGTTCACAAATGCGCTCCACCACACATTGATCCCCCGCGAGAGAAAGTGCTGCTTCAGGGAATTCTCCCTCGAGTGGCGTCCACCAGCCGACCCAGCTGCACCCGACGAAGTCCACACACCAGGCCTGTCCAGGAGCCCCCTTCGGCCACCGGACAAGGGTCTGGCTGGGCCCCACAGCCCTCCGAGATCTGAGTCCCGTGCTCCGGATTCCATTGAACAGAACTCTCGTGCACGTTTCCCCACGGCGTGTCCCCCAGCCGGAGCTGGGTGACGGGGACATCATCCCAAACTCTGTGCCCTCCAGGGGCTCCCAGGCTTGGAAAGGGAGACAATAGAAAAAGCAGCCCGCCATGCTGGGAGCAGGGGGCGCACAGTAGGTCCGCAGCACGGGAACAGGAGGACGGATTTTACAGGACCGGGCAGGGGTACAGCAGGGCCCTGTTGGCCATGCCGACCTCTGACTCCTGGCTCCCCGCCGGAGCCACCTCTTCGCAGCTTCGCGCAGGCCCGGGATGTTCCTTCCCCACCTGGGTTTTCCTCGGGCCGCCCTCCGCGTAGAACAGCTGACATGGATGAGCGCTGACCATGTACCAGGGCCCCGGCCAAGCATGCGACTTAAACCTATTCAATATGTCAACGTGGTCCCTATTTTACAGATGGGGAAACTGAGGCACGGCGCGTGACAGGGCCTGTCAGCAGGGGAAGGGATGCCAGCTGAACTCGGGAGCTCTGGCCTGTCCCGTGGTGAGCCCCACGGCCTGAGTCCACATCCCAGTTCTGCACTTGTTAACGTTCAGGGAGCTGCGGCCTCAGTGTGCTCACTCACAAAATGGGAACGAGTGTCCCCGCTTAGGCAGCAGGGAATGGAAAGGATGGAAGGGACAGAAGGGGACATGAACAGAGGCCCCCATTCTGACCATTGTTTTTTTATTTTTATTTTTTTTTTGAGACAGAGTCTCGCTCTGTCACCCAGGCTGGAGTGCAGTGGCACCATCTCGGCTCACTGCAAGCTCGGCCTCCCGGATTCACGCTATTCTCCTGCCTCAGCCTCCCAAGTAGCTGGGATTACAGGAGCCCGCCACCACACCCAGATAATTTTTGCTTTTTTTTTTTTTTTTGGAGACAGAGTCTCACTGTTGCCCAGGCTGGAGTGTAGTGGCACAATCTCGGCTCACTGCAACCTCCAACTCCTGGGTTCAAGCAAGTCTCCTGCCTCAGCCTCCCGAGTAGCTGGGACTACAGGCGCCCGCCACCATGCCCGGCTACTTTTTTGTATTTTTAGTAGAGACGGGGTTTCACTGTGTTAGCCAGGATGGTCTCAATCTCCTCGTGATCCACCCGCCTTGGCCTCCCAAAGTGCTGGGATTACAGGCGTGAGCCACGGCGCCTGGCCTAATTTTTGCATTTTTAAGGAGAGACGGGGTTTCGCCATGTTGGCCAGGCTGGTCTCAAACTCCTGACCTCAGGTGATCAGCCCACCTCAGCCTCCCAAAGTGCTGGGATTACAGGCGTGAGCCACCACACCTGGCCTGACGATTCTTAAAGAAGCAGAATCCAGGCCCCTACCCCAGCCTGGCCCCACACCAGCTGGCTCCCAGGAGGCCCTGGCTCTGCCTCCAGCACCCCATTCACTCCTGTCCTGCAGCCCTAGCATTTCCACCCACAGAGAGGAATCAGAAAACAGCCCCAGCCCCAGGAAGGTCGAAGGCACAGAAAACCAGGGCTGGTACCCACAGGGAAACCGGAACGAACCCATAAAACTGAGGCTGGTGAACCCCAGGCCGCCTAACTCCAACTGCACGGGAGCCCCAGCACCACCTCCCCCAGAATCCGCCCCTCAGGCCTCAGTTTGCGCACCTGTGAAGTGGGGCCTGCACCGCCCAGCTCAAGGGACTATGAGGGAATCTGCGAGGAAGGGGACAAAGCAGCCTCCCTTCGCTTTGTGCAAACCTCTCCTCCTCGCCCCGGCCTCCTCCTGGCCTCCAGAGCAGAGCTGGCCCTACGGCTCCAGCTCCCCCAGGATCGATGGGAGGATCAATTCCAGCAGCAGCACCAGACTGTGGCGGGGAGGGGGGCTCCTCTGGGAAGCCTCCAGTTCCCCTCCTCCCTCCCCTCCTCCCTCCCCCTCCTCCCTTTTCTCACCCTCCTCCCATCCCCCCTCTGCTTCCTCCCCCTCCTCCTCTTCCTCCCCCTCCTCCCTCCTCCTCTTCCCCCTCCTCCCCCTCCCTCCTCCTCTTCCCCCTCCTCCCCCTCCCTCTTCCCCTCTCCTCCCCCTCCCTCCTCCCCCCTCCTCCCCCTCCCTCCCCCCCTCCCTCCTCCTCTTGCCCCCTCCTGCCCCTTCCTCCTCCTCTTTCCCCCTCCAGCTACTGTCCTCTGAGCCTGGCCCAGGGTGCCTTGCCCCTCCCCCACCGGTCCACCCTGGCTGTTTATGGGGTGGGCAGAGCCTGGTGGCCGCCCTTGTCACAGCCTTTCCTGAGCGCTGTCAGATGTCCTCAAGGGTGCACTGTGTGTGTTTTATCCCCATTCCACAGATGGGGAAAGTGAGGCTCCAGAAGGGTCCCTGATGTGAGAAACGAAGGTGGGGCTGGGATTTGAGTCTGGAACCCACCCTCAACCCCAAGGGGGTGAAGCCCCGGACACTACACAGGCACTTTGGGAATGAGGCACCCTTGGCGGATGGACTGGGCGGGCTGAGGTCAGAGGCCACCTGCCCCGCCAAGCAGCCCCGTGGAGATCACCCAGTAGCGCGCAGGAGCCGGGGCTCCCACCTGTGAACCGGGGACACCACCCGTGGAGATGCAGAGCTGGCTGGACACGAGCCATTTCCATCTTTTATTCCCCTCTGAGAGCTGGGGGGGGGGTCTTTGGTTTTTCTCCAGGGAATGAGAGGCGCCCTCTCTGGGGAGCAAGAGCCTTGGATCTGCCTCAGTTTCCTCATCCGTAAAAGCAAGGGGTCAACAGGAGGACCCCATCCCTCCCCAACCCCCTCCTCTTCTTGCCTGCGCTATGACCCCTAGGGAGCCCCTGCCCCCCAGGCCGGGCAGCCCCCAGGGACCCTCCTACTGGGGCCTGCCACGGGGAGGACGATGCTTCCCACTTTCTGTGGAGCCCCCCAACTCTCACCTCCAGGCAGAGGTGGGGTGATGAGGGGCTGGAGGAGGCTCCCCCCTCCAATTCCATCGCTGGGAAATGCCACCTTCTCACCTCCTGGCGCCCAGGGAGTTCAGTAAGAACAGAAACGTTTGGTTTGGTTTTGCTTAAAGCGAGCAGGAGGGAGAGCGCGAAGTCCAGGCTCCTGCCCAGCCCAAGTGTGGGGATTTATCACGGAGGCGATTACTGAGCGGAACTGCAGGCGGCTCTGCTAGGAGGGTCCCGTGCTTGTTAGGGAGGTGGGAGAAACAGCAATTACAGCTGTTAGCACCGAGGGGAGGGAGGGAGGAGGAGGAAGGAGAAATGGAGGAAGCAGAGGAGAGGGGAGCAGGGAGAAGGAAGAGGGAAGAGTGGATGGGGGAGGGAGAGGAGGCTGGGAGGGAGGAGGGGAGGGCTGGAAGGAGGAGGGGGAGTAGAAGGAAGGAAAAGGAGGAGCCAGGAGGGAGACAGGAATGGGAGGAGGGGGGAAGAGGGAGAGGAGGAGGGGGAAGGGGGAAGGCGAGTAGAGGAGGGGGTAGGAGGAGTGGGAAGAATGGGGAAGGATGGGGAGGAGGGAGAAGGGGGAGTAGAGGGGGGAAGGATGGGGAGGGAGGGGAGAGGAGGGGAGAGGACAAGTGGGAAGAATGGGGAAGGATGGGGAGGAGGGGGAGGAAGGGGGAAGAGGGAGAGGAGGAGGATGGAGGAGGAGTGGGGAGGAAGGGGAGGATGGGGGAGGAGGGAGAGGAGGAAGGGGATGGAGGAGTGGGGAGGAAGAGGGAGGACTGAGGAGGAGAGGGATGGAGGAGGAGGGGGAGGAAGGGGGAGGATGGGGAAGGACAGGAGGAGGGGGATGGGGAGGAGGAAGAGGAGGAGGGGGATGGAGGAGGAGGGGAGGATGGAGGAGGGGGGAGGAGGAGGAGGGGGATGGAGGAGGAGGGGGAGGATGGAGGAGGACGGGGGAGGAGGATCCTCACCCTTCAAGAGCATCAAGTTTTCCTTCCCAGTGGGAGAAGCTGAGGCCCAGAGAGAAGTCTCTGCTCTGACACCCCACAAGCGCTTTCCCAACCAACAGGCCCCTCTGGGTCTCCCTCTATGCCCTGCCCAGGGCCCCACAGGGCTGGCTCTGCTTCCTGCTGGCTCGCTGCAGGCCTGGAGCTGGGAGGTGGGGAGGTGATGGCCAGTGCAGGAGGCGGCTGGCCTCTTCCCCTGTCCGCTGCCTCTAATGATTAACCAGTTCGGCTGGAGTGAGGAGCGGACGCTGGGTGCCGGTTCCTCAAATGCCCTCCCCCACGCCTTTGGCCGGCTCATGGGCCAGAACGGGGAACCCCTCCAGCTCAGGCTGAAGAGCTCCCCCAACTGCCGCCGGGTCCAGGGGGTCCTGCACTCCCTGGGATCGCCTGAAGAGCTGGGTCGGAGGGGGACCCTGGCACAGGGAATGATCCGCGTTTCTACCCAGGAACTCAGCTGAGACTCCCTGCGTGGCCAACCCTCTCCAGAGACTGGCTCCACCGCCAGCCAGACTGGATGCTGAGGGTGTCCACACAGCACGCACACACTGGGACTCAGCGTGTTGGGACTCAGCTCCAGGCCACCCAGTCCCTCGGGCCTGAGGTCAGCTCGCCAGCTGGTGGCCTGAGGCAGATCTCAGGACCTCCCTGTGCCTCAGTTTCCTCATCTGAAAAACGGGAATAATTAGAGTTGCTTCCTCAAAGTACACCCGCCCCTAGCTCCCTGCAGATACAATGGGGATGGGGCGGGAGATAGAGTGGGGACCGGCAGGACGCACCCCTCCCCCAGGGAATTGGGGACACCATCCCCACCCCTGGGGAGCCCGGAAGGAGGCTGCTGATTGAACAAAGGGAGAAACAAGCTTTCTTCTAGCACAAGGTGACTCACCTGCTGGCCCAGGGACAAAGCTCCCCCAGCCACCCCCCACCGCCTGCCACACACACACACACACACACACACACACACACACACACACACGCCGCACAGCACGGACAGGGGGTGAGTCATTCTACCCCACCACGTCTGTGATGGCCTCCCTGGGTGTGTACTAACCTGGGGGGAGGGGGGATTATTCTAAGGGCTGCCTGGGACCCTCCCTGTTGGCCTCACAGCCAAGGAGAGAATGCCCAATCCCCCCCTTAGCCTGGCATTCAAGGCCTGGCTTTGAACACATCCCCCCCACACACACACACACCCCAGCTTCATTCAGTTTTATCTCATTGACTCATTCAACAAACATTCCCTAATGAAGTCCTGTGAGGGCCCCGAAACTGGGCTAATGCCAGATGCCTCCCCAGCCCCACTGCCTCCTCCTCAGATGACAAAGAGTCTTTTCGTCCTTCCATTGGCCTACCTGACTTGGACTCCTACACATCCTACAAAACCCAACCTCAGGGCTCCTCCTGCAGGAAGGAAGGACTGCCACCTCCCCAGTCCTGATCTCAGGGGGATGGGGATGACTTTTCCCCTCCCTAACTATGGGAGCCCCAGCGGGAGGGACAGGGGCTGAGGCCGCAGCTCTAGGGTGGTGGGGGCAGGGGAGCAGGAGTGATCTGAGAAGTTTGTTAAATCCAGGGAATGGCCTGGTTCCCCTCCCCCATCCCCGGTCTGCAGATTCTGCCTAAGGAGGTGCAAATTCCTTCCCCTTTCCCCAATCCCCAGTCCAACACCCCCTCCCCACCCAGAGGTCCAGGAAGCGAGACAGATCCAAAGACAGAGGCAAGGACAGGGGCGTTGGTCGGTCTTGCGGGGAGGGGGTGCCCTACCCTCCCCACTTCCTGACCCAGCAGAAAGGGCCCGGGCGTGTCCAGATAAACCGCGCCTTAATCGAGGCGCCATTCCTGCCCGGAACAGGCCAGGCCCAGGTGAGGCTCAGAGCCAGATGCGCCCAGCCTAACCCACCTGTGGACGCCCCTCGGACCCTCCCGGGGTGGGGTCCTCACTCACCACCAGGACCTCTGTCTCTGCATCTGCGAAGTGGGCGCCCCCAGGGCTGTCCTCCCGCCACCCGCCTGTCGTCTCGTCTCGGCTTTCAGAGTGCAGAGTGGACACTCCCAGGTGTCCAAACCGGCGAGCTCGGGTCCCGCAGAACCGGCGGCTCTAGAGACGCCCTGAGGGGCAGCCCCGCCGCAGCCTTGCTCGGGTCCCCTAGCCCGGGGCCTCCGCAAACCAACCCACCGCTGGCCGCCGAGCCCCGCTCCAGGATCCTCCGGCTGCCTCCATCCCAGAGGAGTGCGCAGAGAATTAAATCTAGATATTTACATGTTTAATGGTCAAAGGAGCCTGTCTTCCGGCAGGGCAGGGAGGGCGCTCAGGTGGTTTAACTCAGCGCCGGGATCCCGCTCAGCTGCGGGGACCGCGAACCCCGCCTCGGGGCCGACGATTGGGCCCCTCCGGAGCGCGGCGCCCAACACGGGTTTCGTTGCGTCGGGGAAGTCGGTGGCCTGCAGCGCCCCAGCCCCAGGCTGTCAGCCGAGTCCGGGAGTGGGGCGTTCTCCAGGCCCCCAACCCCTGATCCAGGCCGTTCCCCTCCCGCGCACCCTCCGGGGGGGCTGCAACCCGCGCCCCTCGCCGCCAAGCCCCATTTTCCCAAACTGCAAACTGCAGCAAACGAACTGGTTCTCTCCTGAGCGCACGCTGCGGGGAGACGATTCCAACAGCGTCCAGTGAGGAGGGGTCCAGGCCTGGGAGAGGGGGCGCGTTCCTGTCCCCAGACCCCTCCCGCTGCGCCTCAGCCCCCAGCCTGGCTCTCTGACCTGTATTGGTCGGGCCCGGCACAGAGGAAGCAAAGCAGGCGGAGGCCGCGGGAGGAGAGCAGCCTGACCTCTCGCCTGAGCCCGGGCCCTTCCCCTCCCCTCCGGCACCCTCGGATGCCCTCGCCCCAGCGTGTTACTTTCTAGATGGGGAAACTGAGGCGCGGCCAGGGCGATGCGGCTGAAGTCCCGCGCCCGGCCGTCTCCCGCGCCTGCCGGACAGAGCCCCAAGAAGGGGGCATGGAATTCCCTCCTCTGATGTGTCCCAGAACTCCGGGACGACGGAGGCCAAGCTGCTGAGGGAGGGGACGAGGACGCGGGGCCCCAGGGACCACCCCCTCCGCTCCCCGGCCAGCCGCGGCCGCCCAGCCTCGGTGCCCCGGCGCAAACAAGCGCGGTGTTTGCCGAGCGCGAGGCGGCCGGCGCGGCCCGAGAGCGATGAGGATTCGATGGAGCCGCTCGCCGCGGCGGGGGCAACGGAGCCCGGGCGGGCGCGGGAATCGATCGGGCACAGCTGTCGCCTAAGAGCCCGCGGGAGCATCCACCCGCGGGCCAGAGCTGCCCGGGCGCCCCGCAACTGCGGGCAGGAAATCCGGGACGTCGGGCCCGCCAGGGGCGAAACCCCAAAGTCGCGACACCCGGGGTGGGGAGGTCAGGACGTCCCCACGGCCAACGTGGAACCTTCGGGAGCTGTGCGCTCAGCCCCGCCGGGACCCCCGCCAGGCCGAAAAAGCCCAGAGTCTCCCCCCAAATCTAAATAAAATCCCCGGACCCCGCCTGAACGAAGGCGGCTGGAGTCCAGAGGGAGAACTCCTGCCACACACTAGGCGCCGGCGGCCGGGATTTGGGGCGCCCGCAGGTTTCGGGGGCCGGGAGTGGGAGCAGGGCGGATCTAGGGCTGGGCTGGGCTTGGGTGGGGCGGGCATTCATTGCCATGGTTTAGTAAAAGCTCGCTTTAATAAAAGCAGGGAGGGGTGCGCAGAGCCCGGACACTTTCATTTCGGTGGGAGACAAATCCAATCAGAAAGTCAGTTGGGGGCGCACTGTGGAGGGTTCTGGGGGAGCCCCAGGAAAGGAACACTTGAGGTATCTAACTCTGCCTTTGATATTTTTAGCTGCAATGGGAGAGTCAGTAACAACAGGGAAGGCGGTGTGTCCAAAAATGGGGGAGATGTGGAGGATTAAAGAGGGGGTTCAAGCTTAGGGGGTCGGTTTAGGGAGGCTGAAGCCGTGGAGAGTGCGCACCCCTGGGGCTTGGGTGGAGCCCCCCAATCCTCCCCTCCACCCGCGGGACTCACCAAGCCCTGAGGTTGGCAGGACCAGAGGCTGCCCTTTTTGACTCCTCCCAGACGCAGGCCAGGCACAGAGAGGGTGGGCGTTGGTCTGACGCAGCCCAGCACCTGCTGAGGTCCCCCTCCCCAACTCCCAGACACAGACTCGGGCTCTGGGAGTCCAACTTTAATTTTCCTGGAGGAGATACTGAGGCCAGAGAGCTTCCTCGAGGTGGCTGAGGTCCCTGTGGGGCGGGGAAGGGGGACTTCTTGTCCCGATCCAGCCCACCCCTCCCCCTGCCCACAATTTGCCTAATGACCCAGGATCGATCTGGGCCTGGGCAGCCGGCCTACCCCGGCCGGCTCAATTCTATTTTACTAATTACTAAAAGGCCGCTGCTGGTAGAGAGAAGCAAGCTGGGGGCTCCAGGGGGCCACACTCCCTCTCTTGGGGCCAGCAAAATTCTGTTCAATCTCCCAGCTGGACCACAGCCTCTACAGGGAGTGAGATCCCCATCCCTGGGGGAGTCCAAGTCTCTATCAGCCGAAGGGAGGGGTGGGGGCTTCGCAGACCTGGATAGGGTTAGGTCCACCAGGCTGGGCTGCCCCTTTCAAGTCTAGGGAGCTTTGGAAGGGGCCTGTGGCCACCTTAGGGTGTCCTGAGGCAGCAGAGGGGAGAGGCCCCCTTCCTCTCCGAGTCCCTGACCCTCCTCTTCTCTTTCAAAATGGATGCTTTCCCTGCTAGAAAAGCCACACACGCTTGCTATTAAAATGAACACGATAATCAAGCTGTAAAAAATATATTTAAAAGGAAGCCTGCAAAATCCCAACTCCCTAGGAGCTCCCCCACATTGGCATTTGGGGGAACTTCCTTCCACCTTGGTATCCTCCCACCCAACCCACCCACAGAGACCCCCAGCCCCCACCTGGTCTGCACTTCCTTGAGCCTGGGATGCTTGCGTTTTATGGCGGCTGATTGATTTTTAGATCCCACGATTATTTTTAATTATCTGTGATTGTTGGAGGATGAGATCGAGGAGCGCAGGCTGGGGCTCTGTGCAGCCACTCCCCCCCCCACCCCCCGAGATTCAGCATCTGCACGAGGAGTGGGGTACGCGACTGTTCTGACCTGCCCCTCTCTTCCCGCCTGGAAGATGGGTGTAACTATGTAAACTCCAGAAATTATACCTGAACCCTGGAACTGGAAAGTTTAGGGACCGACACTTCAGGGGGCGGGAGTTAGCACTTGGGCAGATGTACGAATGAACGGGGGAACTTTAGGGCCACGACCACCCCCACCTTGGGCCAGAGACACCCAGAAAAATTGTGATTTGACTTCCCCCTCTCTGGGGCTGAGAGAGGAGAGTATGCCTGGTAAATCGCAGGCACTTACTGATGCTGAGCCCTAACAGTGAGTACTAACAGGGGTCCCCTTCAGCCCTATCCCCTCCCCCCAGGACTTGGATCAGGCCACCTCAGGCTGGGGGCCCAGATCGTTCAGGCCCCCTCTCTCTCTGGCTGTTGTGGTCAGCACAGACTCACCTCCTGCCCCCAGCTGGGCAGGCTGGAGGGCACCCCCTCCCACACCAGAGAAGGGGAAACTGAGGCACAGAAAGGGCCCTATTCCAGAACCAAACCTAGACTTGGTTCAGAAAATCGCATCTCCAATGTGTAGCCACGTCTACAGGGGCCAGGGCATCTGGATGCAGGTGCAAAACTGGGGCTGGCCTTTGCCCAAAAGGTTTGCACCAAAGGGGAAGTGACAGCCTGACTGTGTCCTCCCCTCTTCCTTGAGCTTTGAGCCCTGATGCAACCCACCGAGATGGGGGTAACTGGGGGCTCCCGTGAACCGAATGCCTGACCCATCCCTTTCCTCTTCTAGAAAGTGCACAAGCGTTACCCCGGGGGGGGGGGGGCAGAGGCAATGGGGAAGCAGGAAGGGGCTGAGGCTGGTTTTTGGACTCTGCGCCCCAGCCTCTGGCTTACAAGACAGGACATCCTCTAGGTTCTGGTCTGGCCCCTCCAGATCCCCAGCCCTGACCTTCCCCCACCGGAGGAATCCAGTCCCCTGGGGGTCTCTCTGATTGTGGGAGCCCTTCCCCAACCTATCACAGTTCCCAGGGGCCCCTGGAGCTCACCTGTCTCCAGGTGGTGAGAAAAAGGAGACCCCTGCCTCCCCCCACATTGAAGAGAAGCCCCAGGGACAAAGAGGAATTTGCGCCAGGGACGTCTCAGAAGACAGGGCATCCAGCCTCAGCCTCTGTGGGCTGAAGGGTGACAGGGGCTCTTAGTGGTCACCCCCAGGCTCCAGTGCCTCCGGCGGCTGCACCGTAAAAAGGCCCTGTAATTAGAAGGGGCCTTTGGCAACCCTGAGGCCAGGCAGCCCATTGTACAGTTGGGGAAACGGAGGCCCAGGCGCCCACACATGGGCAGATGCTGACCCCTGGGGCGCACGGAGGCCCTGATCTAGCCTGAGGACCTCCCTTTTCCCCCACTTCCCCCACAAAGAGGTTGTGGGAAGGGGGCTGTGACTCCGTAGGTATGAGTGGGAGTCGGGGGGAGCTGAGCTTGCAGTGGGGATCTAGCTCCTGGGGGTCTGTAGGGAAGGGGGGGACACGTGCATTACAGGCGACCGTCCAGCCACACTCCCAGAAACTCCCTGGAGATGGACTTGGGGGCGCCAGGCAGGAAAGCCCCATATGGGACTCTAGAGAGAATCACACAGAGAGGCGAAATCGGAGACTCAGGGTCGAGGTCCCCAGCCCCACCTGGGCAGAGTCTGTCCTCGGACCCCCGCCCGCTGTCCCCCGGGTACGGCCTGCCCCGGGGGGGCGCGGGCGGGCGCAGTGGCCAGGGACGCCGAAGCCCCAAGTCTGGCCGACTTCGGCCTGCGTGGTGCTCGAGGGGGCCGGGGCGGGCAGAGAGCGAGGCTGCGGGAGGCAGCGGTGGCGGGAGCGGGTGGGCGGGGGCGCTGACGTCAGACCCGGGCCCGGGCGCCGGCGGCCGCTCCCCTGCCACATCCTGGTGGCCGCGCTCGCAGCCGGGCCGGGCCGTGCGCCGCGCAACCGGGCAGCCTCGCGCGCAGCCACCGGGGAGCGGGCGGGAGTCATGCAGCGGCCTTGAGCACGAGGGGCCGGCGCTGAGGAGCGCGCGCGGCGGGAGGGCGGCCGAGCATGGAGCTGAGCCTGGAGAGCCTGGGGGGCCTGCACAGCGTGGCCCACGCGCAGGCAGGCGAGCTGCTGAGCCCGGGCCACGCGCGCTCGGCGGCGGCGCAGCACCGCGGCCTGGTGGCGCCCGGGCGCCCGGGCCTGGTGGCCGGCATGGCGAGCCTGCTGGACGGCGGCGGCGGCGGCGGCGGGAGCGCCGGGGGCGCGGGCGGCGCGGGCAGCGCGGGCGGCGCGGGCGGCGGCGCGGACTTCCGCGGGGAACTGGCGGGCCCGCTGCACCCGGCAATGGGCATGGCCTGCGAGGCGCCGGGCCTGGGCGGCACCTACACGACGCTCACGCCCCTGCAGCACCTGCCGCCGCTTGCGGCAGTGGCCGATAAGTTCCACCAGCACGCGGCGGCCGCGGCCGTGGCCGGGGCGCACGGCGGCCATCCCCACGCGCACCCGCACCCGGCGGCCGCGCCGCCCCCGCCACCCCCGCCGCAGCGTCTGGCGGCTAGCGTGAGCGGCAGCTTCACCCTCATGCGCGACGAGCGGGCGGCGCTCGCCTCCGTGGGCCACCTCTACGGACCCTACGGCAAGGAGTTGCCCGCCATGGGGTCGCCGCTGTCGCCGCTGCCCAACGCGCTGCCGCCCGCGCTGCACGGCGCCCCGCAGCCCCCGCCGCCGCCGCCACCCCCGCCGCTGGCTGCCTACGGCGCGCCAGGCCACCTGGCTGGGGACAAGCTGCTGCCGCCCGCCGCCTTCGAGCCGCACGCCGCGCTGCTGGGACGCGCGGAGGACGCACTGGCCCGCGGGCTGCCCGGAGGCGGCGGCGGCACAGGCTGCGGCGGAGCGGGCAGCGGGAGCGCTGCGGGGCTGCTGGCGCCGCTGGGCGGGCTGGCGGCGGCCGGGGCGCACGGGCCGCACGGGGGAGGCGGCGGCCCCGGCGGGAGCGGCGGCGGCCCCAGCGCGGGCGCAGCGGCCGAGGAGATCAACACCAAGGAGGTGGCGCAGCGCATCACGGCGGAGCTGAAGCGCTACAGCATCCCGCAGGCAATCTTCGCGCAGCGGATCCTGTGTCGCTCTCAGGGCACGCTCTCCGACCTGCTGCGCAACCCCAAGCCGTGGAGCAAGCTCAAATCCGGCCGCGAGACCTTCCGCAGAATGTGGAAGTGGCTGCAGGAGCCAGAGTTCCAGCGCATGTCGGCGCTGCGCTTGGCAGGTAGGAGCGTGGCGCGCACGGCCAGACCCTGGGGGCGCCGGCTCTGGACTCCCGAGCACCTAGCAGGGCGGCGGCCTGATGCCCGGGGCCAGCGCCCCAAGCCCCGCCCGTGCGCCCCAGCAGCCCGGGAGCCCCTATCAGAAAGCTAGACAGCGATCCGCGCCGCTGCCTGTTTGTACCGTTGCCAAAAGGGAGAAAGGGATTGTGCCGCCTCCCCACCCCCGGTCGCCGCTTCTGCCCCTTTCGGGAGCGCGTAGGGGTTCTCTAGTCCTTGTTAGACTGCTGAGAGGCTCCGAGCCTCTCCCCAAGCCGCCCTCAGGAAAGCTCATTGTGTGTGTGTGTGTGTGTGTGTGTTTGTGTGTGTGTGCGTGTGTGTGAGCGCGCGCCTGTTGGGGGGAGCTGTGTCCCCGAACGAGCTGCTGTTGTCCGCTAAGGTGCCACTCCCCTCCTCCAGAATGGGTGGAGAGGGGCTGTTGAGCCCCCAGCCCCCGGCCACAGAGCTCCGAGACGTTGCGGTGGGCGCCCGCAGCTCAGCAGCAGAGGCCGAGCCGGCGCTCATCCCCCTCCCCGCCCCAGCGCGCGCTTCTTTGTAGTTCGGCCCCGCGATCGATACCCCCTCCCTCTCCCCTCCGGCCGCTGGCAAAGGTCACCCGAGAATGGCGGGGGAGGGGCGGCCCGGGGGACCCTCGGCCCGCGCCGCCCGGAGGCCTTCACACCCCGACCCGGCGCCCGCCCCGCGCAGTTTGGTCGTGGCTCGGGTGCGCGCGCGCCCCTGCCCGCCTGGCTTTGGGGTTTTGTGTCTCATGTCCACTTCTCTCCTCTCTCGGTGGGAACACTGGTATCTCTATGCTTTTCTCTTGCTCTCCGTTTTGCTCTTGTTCCTGCTCATTTTCTCTTCTCCCTGTCAGTCTCTCTGCCTCTGTCTCTGCCTCATACTCAGCCACCGGCCCCCTGGGGACCCTCCTCCCTCCTCCCTCCCAGCTGACAACAGATAAGTCCACACCTGCCCTCTGACAGGCAACCCGGCCAGGCCCCCATTTCCTAGGTGGGGCTGTAGGGGTGCAGGAGGGCCCCTGGCCTCGGTGGGGTTTTCTTTCCCTGGTGGTGCTGGGGAGGGGGCTGTCCACCCGGGCCACAGGGACAATAGCCGCGGCGGCTGGCGCCTGATCGATCGCTTCTCCGAGCACAAGGGCGAGAAAGGCGGGGGCTCTGGGAGGCGCCCCACTAGCAAAGAGGCAGAGGGGGTTGCGGCTGTGCCCCCAGGCAGCCCGTTCAGGCAGGGGGGGCTGGGGAAAGAGAGGACAGCGGGGGGTCCTGTGCTGTTCCTTCCTAGCAAGCCATTCCCTCCCTCCAGCCCAGGAGGACCAGACAACCCCCTGGGAGCCTGGACCCACCGGCCGGCCTCAGTTTCCCCCTTCTGCAGAGCAAGCAAGGTGACTAGCTGGCACCTCTTATGGGATTCTTAGATTTTTCTGCTTTGGGGCACGGGAAAATAAATAGTCTTTCGCGTGTGGCAGGGTAACCTTGTGCTCAGGGAGGTCGCATGAACCTGGACGGTTTCAGTCTGTCCTGCTTCCCTCCCCATGACACATACAGCGGCACTCGTGTGCTCACCACAGACAGGCGGTCATATCCGCACACAGCCACGGCCCTCGAGGTGCAGTGCGAGGCCTCAGGTGGCAGAGGGCACAACCCTGGCAGCTCTATTTATTTATTGAGACGGAGTTTCACTCTTGTCGCCCAGGCTGTAGTGTAGTGGTGCGCTCTCGGCTCACTGCAGCCTCTGCCTCCCAGGTTCAAGGGATTCTTCCGCCTTAGCCTCCTGAATAGCTGGGATTACAGATGCCCTCCACGCCTGGCTATTTTTTTTTTTTTTGTATTTTTAGTAGAGATGGGGTTTCACCATGTTGGCCAGGCTGGTCTCAAACTCCTGAGCTCAGGTGATCCGCCCGCCTCTGCCTCCCAAAGTGCTGGGATTACACAGGCTTAAGCCACCCTGCCGGGCCTAGCTCTGACGTTTAAACACCCAGTGGTTGCCATCACACCAGTAAGGCAGGGACAGTTTCTATATCCCGATACCCACCACCTCCTGCCTCCTCTCTAGCACATATTTGGGGGACATTGTGGCCACCGTGGGTGCACCCGGAGTCCACACCACTCTCCATTTTTCCCGCTGTCACGTTATGTAACTAACGACCCATTAACAGTACTGGAATTGCAGATTTGGGGGCCACAGAAAACATCAGCCAGAGCGTCACAGAAGGGTAAACCGCAGGCGAGAATTCCCATGGGGCGCGGGCTCCCCACAGCCGGGTCAGCAGCACCCAGCACCCGCCCTGAGTGGACACCGCCTGCTTCTCCTGCACCCGACCCTGCACCCAGGTCGGTGTTCCCTTCTGCCGGCCCCACCGCCATCCAGGCCTCCGCCGTCCCCTTTCCGCCACGGTGAGAGTTGCAGATGGGGAAACAGGCTGCGTTTGTACCTCGCCTTCCTGACTTGTGACAATGACAGACAGTCTCAGCTCTGGGAGTCTGGGTTTCCCGTCGAGGAAGGGAGAGTTAGAACAGTCGCCGTCTCCGGGGTGCGTGGGGGAACCGGAGGGGTGAGCGCAGCTCCTGGCACCCCGGACCCTCCCGCAGGGCGCTGGGGTGTTGAGGATGATAAACCCGGACCACCCTGCCCGCCTCCTCTCTGCCGGGTCCGCTGCCCACGCCGTGGCCCCGCCGCGCGGCCCCGCAAAGCCCCGTGGCCGCGGGGTTCACGCCGTCAACCTTGCGCACCTGTCGCGTCTCAGGTGCCCTGAGGGCCGCATGTACACCACCGGACTCCGCCTGGGACGTAAGAGGGGCGGGGGCGAGGGCCGCGGGGTCATTAGGCTCCGGCCCAGGCCTTTAGTTCCGGTCGCTGCGCAAATGAAAAGCGGTTAAGTGGCGGCAAATCGCGGCGGTAAATCGCGGCGGTTAGGGGGAGATGGCCGGATGCGTCCCCATCTCCACCTAACACGGCGACGGCGACGCCCCAACGCTGGTGCTCGGAAAGGGAACTCTGCCCCCCACCGCCCCCGCACCATTTCGACCCCGCAGCAGAGGACTCGCCGCCCTTTCCACTCAGGCATCCCCATCCCGCTCCGCGAGCACCGCGGGCCTCCCCAGGCCACCTCCAAGGAGAACTTTGCGCCCCGGGTCTCCCGTCGCGCTTGCCCGGCTCGGGGCCGCCACGCGTTTCCGCAAGTGCCGAGTGTCCCGCCGGGCGCCGGGGCCAGGAGAGAGACGGGGACAGGGAGAGAGAAAGACCCGCAGGTGCAGACGGAGAGGGAGGGAGAGAAGGGGAGATGGAGACAGAGGGAGGGGGAGAGGGGGAGATGGAGAGAGAGGGAGGGGTCGCGAGACAAAACCAGAGAGTGGGGAGGGAGAGACCGGGAGCGGGAGAAACAGATGCGGAGGAGAGAAAAAGAAGCCCAGAAAGGAACAGAGGTGAAGGAGACACGAAAAGAGAGGCAGAGAGACAAAAAAGAGAGAGAGAGAGAGAGGCAGAGATGGGAGAGGAACTCTGGGTGCTGGAGGCTGCCTCTGTGCCCACCCCCGCCCTCCCACAGCCCCCTCCTCTTCCCCATGGGGTAGGATTGGGGAGGAGGAATGGGTGGCTTCCTTGTTTCACCAAAGCACGCAAGAAATCCCACTGCAGACCTCGGAGTCCGGGCCCCACTGCCTGTTCTGCGTGCCTTAGTTTACCCATCTGTAAAATGTGCGTGTGGTGGGCCGAATTCCGGGTCTGACATTGTCAGATTCTGGACCCCGTCGTCTGGGAGTCCTGCAGCCCCCAAGCCCATTCCCATGGGGCTGGGAGCCTCACCCTACCCCCACCCCAAGGTCCTCTGAGTCCCGCACTTCGGAGCTGCCTCCTGGTCAAAGCCCTCCCCTGGCGCCGTCTCCAACAGTACTTATGGGAGAGGGGCTGGGGGAGGGGCGGGCGGGCTCCTCGGCGGGGGTGGGGGCGGTCGATGAATTCGAATTACCGTCTCTAATTCATCACCGTCTCCGGGTCGATAGCTTCGGCCGTCTTCAAATATTGTTTAAATTGCAACTCCGGAGGAAAAGTATTTTTTTGTAACTGATCAGAAAAAAGCTATGTATATAGATAATACAAAGTTAGATGGAGGTGGTTGAAAGAAGGGCCTCATCTCCTCCTGTGGGCACCACGCGGAGGCAGGAGCCCAGGATCCTGAGGGATGCTGGAGCCCAGCATGGGGGAAACTGAGGCAGGGAGAACCCCCCACCCCCAGGTGGATGGGATGCTTTGCCCTTAAGCAGAACAAATTGTCCTAGGGACAAAAACCAGAGCTGTGTATGGAGTTGCATGCTGAGGGCACCTGGTGCAGGAATTGGGCACCTCTGTTTGGTGGTGGGTGAGCAGGGGGAATGCCAGGTACTGGGGACCTGAGGGGATGGCCATGGAAAGGAAAAAGAGGCAGAACCTCTTCCCCACCCAGGGTCACACAGGCCTTCCCTCCCCCACTTCTCCCCCCTACCCGCTGCCACCATCAAGGGCTGAGGTTGAAATGGGCGAGGAAATCTGGGAGTCCCCCTCAAAGGGACAGGTGCCCACCCCCCACAAGCACTCTGGAACCCCCACCCCAACTCTGGATGAAGGGGAGGGATGAGCAGGGAGAGGAGGAGGAGGAGGAGAGGGAAGGGAGGGAAGGAAGGGGAAGAGAGGAGAGAGGTAAAGACCCCTGTGCCTTTTGCAAAAACCCCACTTTCCACTGCAAGGGGTCCACGCCTCTTACGGACACCCCCAAAAAGATGCCCCACGCCACGAGACAGTAGAGATAACCAAGGTCGGGGGCTTGGAGACCCGGGCCTCCCCTGGGCTCTGTCCCTGGCTGATCCCTGGCAAAAGGGCTTGAGCCTCAGTTTTCTTATCTGAGAAACGGGCAGAATGAAATGACGCCTAGGAGAGGGGGTATGAGGTGCTGGAGGGGCTCAGGGGTCTGAAGGGGACACCGTAGGTTTCCACAGGGATGCACGGAGTGTGGATAGACGCAGACCGTGCCCAGGGCCATGAGAACCAGACCCATGTGGGGCTGTGCGTGAGACCCAGGTGACTCTGGTGCACCCTCCCACAAAACTTCAGGGCTGGGGAGGAGCAGCCCTAGCTAAGGAGCTGGGCCAGGATCAGGCATCAGGCTCCCGCCTCCCGTGCAGAGGGGGAGGGAGATGGGGAGGGGTGCCACTGAGTGCCCACAGCCCTCCCCCTCCTCCTCAGCTCACCTGCCCGGATGACATTTTGAACCCAATGCAGCTCCCATGCCCACCCTACAGACCAGCAAGCTGAGGCCGAAGAGAAGGGCGCTTGCCAGAGCGCCGCACTGCTTCTGCTGTGGAGCCAGCTTCCGCCAGGAGGGGCCATGACAGGACCAGGGTGTGGGGGTTTCAGCTCCCCCGACCCCGCTGAGTCTGGTGGGCCTAACGCTAGGCTGGGGATGCCCAGGCTCCCTGATCTCCAGCAGAGATGGGGGAGCATTCCAGGAAGGTGATGCTTCGGGAGGAAGGCTTGGAGGTGTACTGAGGTCATGGACCACAGAGAAGGGACCAGAGGGGGGTGGTACTTTCCACATTCTCAGCCACTTGGCCGATCCTCAGGTGGGGCCAGGTGACCGACCGGTTGCGCCTCCCCACCTCACAGGAGCCACATCCTTTAAGGGCCGTGAGGCCTTCGCTGCGCTTCCCCCTGTCCCCTGCCCCCGTCCCCCAGCTCCTCCAAGTATGATGCTGTTGTGGGCATGTGAGTCCTCTTCCCTGGGAGACCACCAGAGACTCCCAGAGAGGATGGGGGGGGCCAGGTCCCAGCCTCATCAGGTCCAGCTCAGAGCCCCCAGGACCATCCCCACTTTTGCTTTTGCCAGAAGACCTCCCCCTCCCAACGCCAGCCTCAGCCCCAATAATTCCTTTCTGTAGCCTGGGAGACAGGGACACTCGCCCCCACATCACAGAGGAGTCTGGGGGAGTCTCTTGAGTGGTGAGGGGCTGGAGCTGGCCTTTGGCTCTGAAGTCCTCTTAGCCTGAAGTCCTAGAACTAATCACGAAACATTCATTCTTCTCCCTGAGTCTCCCTCGCATTCTGTGCTGCTTCTCCAACAACCATTACCACTGTAGTCTAAACCCCTACGATGCTCTCCTCCCCCTCCCCTTCCCCCTCCCCCTCCTCCCCCTCCCCCTCCCCCTCCTCCTCCCCCACCTCCCCCTCCTCCCCCACCTCCCCCTCCCCCTCCTCCCCCTCCTCCCCCTCCTCCCCCTCCCCCTCCTCCCCTCCCCTCCCCCCTCCCCCTCCCCCTCCCCCTCCCCCTCCCCTCCCCCTCCCCCTCCCCCTCCTCCTCCTCTCCCTCTCCCCCTCCTCCCCCTCCCCCTCCTCCCCCCCCTCCTCCCCCTCCTCCTCCTCCTTCATCATGGCCTCCCAGCTCCATTCCCACTCTTTTTTTTTTTAGAGATGGAGTTTTGCTCTTGTCGTCCAGGCTGGAGTGCAGTGGCGCAACCTTGGCTCACTTCAACCTCTGCCTCCCAGGTTCAAGTGATTCTCCTGCCTCAGCCTCCCAAGTAGCTGGGATTACAGGCACCTGCCACCACGCCCAGCTAATTTTTGTGTTTTTAGTAGAGACCGGGTTTCACCATGTTGGCCAGGCTGGTCTCAACCTCCTGACCTCAGATGATCCGCCCACCTCGGCCACCCAAAGTCCTGGGATGACAGGCATGAGCCACCACGCCCAGCCCACTCCTCCTTCTCGCTGCCATCGCCCCCACATCCTAAGGGAGCTTTGCATGGCCACTTTGGAGCTCGTTTGGCCCGGGTTGGCACCCTGCCCTGTGGCTCCCCAGAGCCCTAAGGTATAAATGTGGTTTCCTGTGGTGGCCTACAGTGCCTGACCCTGGCCTCCCGCGTGGATGTGGGAGGGGACTTCTGGCTGGTGGGACCAGCAGGGACAAAGGCTGGGAGGTGGGAAAGTCCTGAGCGGCTGTTAGGAGGGAGGCTGAGCCTTTGGAAGTCGCCGGCAGGCAGGTAGCCCGGCTTAACCGGGAGAGCTGGCGCTGGTTGGAATCAAGTTCTTAATTAAATATGGGCCCTGATCAATAGGGAGGGAAGCACTGGTGGGGTAGGGGAGAGGCTGAACCAGGAGCCAGGAGACCCACCTGACCTTGGGCAGCCTTGGGACACCTACGGCCTCAGTCCCCCCCCTGCCAAGTAGGTGCTAATGCGAGAAGGGCTGAGAAACCAGCACCCCTCCCGAGTCCCGAGTCCCGAGTGTGGGCAGATGTGGGGGGCGATGGGGGACCCCTCCGAGCTACCAAGTCATGAGCGCAGAGCCACAGAGTCCCAGCAGAGAGAAACAAAGACTCAAAGATGCGCCTGGCACAGGCTGCTGGAGAGGCGTGCCCGGGTCACAGGTGTAGACGCACCCAGGGACACGTGTGTAGACGCCTCCGTTCACACTGGGACGAATGCAGACTGACCCAGGACCCCCATCCGCCCTCCGGCAGAGTCTTGAGCCAGCAACTCCCCAAAGTGGGGTGCGGGCACCTCTGGAAGAAGCCCCATCTCCCCCTGGACGCAGGGGCTGCGCCATCCGGAGACCCTCGTGCTGGCTGCTGGGGGTCCTTCGGGCCTTCCGTGCGCCCCCAGCTGCCCCCGCCAGCCCTCCAGCCCTCCTGCCCTCCTGCCCTCCTCTCTGGGAGTCGGGAGAGAAGCTGCTGGGCTCTCCTCCCTGGAGCTGGGGCTTTGGGAAGGTCGAGCCGACCCTCAGGGAGTGGGATGCGCGAGTGGGGGACGCTAGTTGCGGGGCAGCAGGGGTCCACGCATTTCCAAGCGCCCTTTCCCGTCCACGGACCTGCTGGGGGGATGACTGTGCCTCAGTTTCCATCACCCAGCAAACGCCGTCCCGCAGCACCCGGGAAGCTGCGGAGTCGGGCTGGGGCCGCCGCGTTGCGCACGTCGGTCCTTGGCGGATGTGTGGTTCCCTAGCGCGCCCGGCCCTCAACAGCCTGACAGGACCTGGACGCACGTGCCCTGGCGCCAGGAGATCCGGGACCCGGGACCACGCGCCCGCGGCCTTGGAGCCTCAGGGTCACTGGTGCGGGCTCCGCAGGAAAGCGCAGCCCCCAGCAGGCGCCCAGCATCCCACCCCCGCATCCCACCCCAGGGGAAACCGCGCTGCACCAGGCGCCAGTGGCTTTCCTCTCTGTCAGTCGCCCCAGAACCGCGGCCGGCCGTCCCGGGTAAGCTCCGCTCCAGCGCAACGGGAGGACAAGACACGTTCCCCCTCCCCTCCTCCACCTCCCTTGTCTTTGCTCCCTGGTTCCCTAAAATATTCTACATTCTTTTGGCCCGGCGGGGAGGCTCACGCCTGTAGTCCCAGCACTTTGGGAGGCCAAGGCAAGAGGATCTCTTGAGGCCAGGAGTTCCAGACCAGCCTGGGCAATAGGGAGACCCCATCTCTACAAAAATGTTTTTAAATTAGCCGGATGTGGCCGGGCACGGTGGCTCACGCCTCTAATCTCAGCACCTTGGGAGGCCGAGGTGGGTGGATCATCTGAGGCCAGGAGTTCGAGACCAGCCTGGCCAACATGGCGAAACCCCATGTCTACTAAAAATACAAAAATTAGCCTGGCGTGGTGGCACATGCCTGTAATCCCAGCTACTCCGGAGGCTGCGGCAGGAGAATCGCTTGAACCCAGGAGGCAGAGGTTGCAGTGAGCCGAGATTGCACCATTGCACTCCAGCAGCCTGGGTGACAGAGCGAAACTCCATCTCAAAAAAAAAAATATATTAGCCCATGTGGTGGTGTACACCTGTGGCCCCGGCTACTCACGAGGCTGAGCCGGGAGGACCTCTTGAGCAACGGAGGTCGAAGTTGCAGTGAGACGTGACTGTGTCAGTTCATTCCAGCCTGGGCAACACGGGCAGACCCTGTCTGAAAAAATGATAAACAAATAAGTAAATCTACATGATTTTACAACAGTTAACGCATTCGCCAGATTCCGAATGTAAATGCAAGACGTGGGGGCTTCCATTGCCCTCCCTTCTGCAAATCACAGTTTGTATTTCTCCTTCTTGGGAAAGGCTGCGTTCCAGGGATAAATTCTTCTTATTTCCCTTTTTTGTTTTTTTAACAGAAAGGGGAGCTTCAGCTGCTCTGTGATTCTTCCCCCCAGCTCAGATCCGTGAAGTGCGCATCCTGGTCATTTTTGCCGGCCGCCTAGTACTCTCTGACGCGGCGGTGGTGTCAGGCTTTCCTGAACCGCTTCCCCGCCCCGCTGACATTTAGGCTGTTTCCAGTCGTTCGCGGTCACCATAGCGGCTGCAATGAATACGTCCGGGGCGGATCATTTTACGAGTGTGAGTTTATCTGTGGATTAATTTCCCAATAATTGAAACGCTGGGTCAGCCTCCCCAGCCCCTTTCTGGGTGGCCGCTTCAGCCGCTTCTTATCACTGAGTCCTTTCCTGTCATCTTTTTCAAATCCATTTCCCACTGCAGGCGCTGTGTCTCTGCAACATTTTTTTTTTTTTAATCAACGCCTTGTGCGTGTTTGTGTTTGCCCACTCGCTTTGCTCCTGTTTGAGGGTGCCTAAATGGGGTGGGTCTCTGTGGCTGAATGTCCGAGGGTGAGAGGTGCCCCCGACACCCCCATGCCCCCACCCCATGGCGGCCCAGCCTCCAGATGGAGCCACGAAGGAGGGACAGCCTGAGAGTCCAAGTGGAAACGCGTTTCCCGGTTAAGTCTTTGAAGGCTCAGAACTAATTTGAAAATGCAGTCATTAAAATCCCATCAGGGGAGGCTGGCGGGGAAAGCTGGAGGCAGAGGGGTGGGGACAAGAGGGAGGCGGGCGGGGACCTCCCAAGGCTGGGCGCCTGCCAAGGCCAAGGTGGGCTCCGAGGTCGCGTGAGATGTGGGCAGGGCAGGCATGGGGAGGGTAAGCCACCCAGAGTGGAGGGGTAGTGGGAAAAGAGTGGGGCCAGATGAGGGGCCGGGGAGGCCTCTGGGGGTCCACGCCTGGGGCATGACTCAGCCCCGTCTCCTTGGAGAAGGTTCCACTGCCTCCCACCTACGGGAATCAATTTTCCAGCTCCCCCAGGGGTGCAGGGTGTAGACAGAGGGTGTAGGTATGTGATCCGGGCCCCCCACAGTAACTGGACATGTGACCTTGGGTAAGTCACCCACTGACTTGGGTCTTGAGAGGCCATGGGTGGGATGTGCAGGGGGACAAGACACCACCATAGGGGGCCATCAGTACAACCCACATCTGGGGCCGGGAAGCTGGTGGCGGGGGCAGGACGCGTCGCCATGGAAACCGGTTATCATCCCAGCGGGAGACTGGGCTCCATGTTGAATTATCTGCTCCATGAAGCCAGAGCTGAGCGCTAGAGGTGGCTGAGGGAGGGGATATCGGGCTCCAGGACACGGGGTGGGGGCAGGCACACGGCGGGGTAGACTCACGTGGCTTGGTGGTTTGGGGCACTGTACAGACTGTCGGGCACAGAGGAACAGGGGACGGTCACTTGAATCGCCCATTGCTGCATCCTGGGCATCTTCTTCTTCTTTGGGCATTGCCCAGCTGGTCTCCATCTCCTCTAGTTGCTCTTTGATCTCCTCCCTGGACCTTGGGGACCCCCAGGAGCCTCCATGTCCCTCTCCTCCTGGTGCCACCCTGGCTTGTGCCTCTCCTGCTGTGCTGCCCCCAGCACTGCCGGCATCTACTGGGCTTCAGGGACCCTCCCTGCAGCTGTCCCGAAGCCTGGGCCTGGTCTTCTGGTCCATCCTCCCTCCCAGCCAGCTGTGTATCCACTCGGAGGCCTCACAGAGCCCAGTGGAGCCCGCGCCCCCCTCCAGTACCCACCCAAAGGCGTCCTCCCTCCCCCTTTCCTGGACTCAGAGCGGAGCTGGCCTCCTCGTTGGGGAACAGAGTCCCAGGCAGCCGCAGCTTCACGCTGCCCTGTGACTGTGAGCGGAGGCCAGCTCCTGGAGCTGCCTCTCTCTGGCCTCACGCGGTAGTTGCTCCCTGAATGGTGAATGGATGAGTCGGTTGCAGGTCCGCGCTTCGGCGTTCATTCCTTCATGACTCTCGGGGCTGCGGCCCGGTGGGGACACAGGGGTCTGGGTCACTGTGTCCACTTGATAAACCAGGAAGCTGATGTCCAGAGAGGCCAGGGTGCACGTTCAAGGCCACTCGGCCCACAGAGCCCACCCGCGTCCCCGTGGCTGCAGTGGTGAGGGGAGCAGGGGGAGGCAGAGAGGAGCCACCCTGGGGCTGGGCGGACATGGATGCGTATCCCACACTGCAGGCCTCTGCGGGGTGACACCCACACTCACCCCAAGACCCTGCACACCCCACAGCTCTCACGTCTCACGTCCACACCGCGAGCCTGCTGCATCCCACATACGGATGTCACACCGAGATCCGTTGCCTCATCCACCGCCCGTCCAGGGCCCCACAGGCTGACTCCTGTTTTCCCGCCCAGAACAGGATCAGCTTTCCTAACAGTCATGGGTTTCTTAGCTTCTCACTTCGGTGGGGTTTGGATGTGCAGGGCTGCCGACCCCCATCGTGGTTAAGCGCCTGTGCAGGCAGCACCCCCCCACACACAGTACCTCGCTCAGACTTCACTCTCCACCCCGCCTGGACATTTGGGCAGCCTCAGGCAGCCCCACGCGGGCACACCCGATGGTGGACGGAGGCTGGCACCCTCAGCCCGCACACGGCCAACATCAGGCGCGTGCAGAGGCACCCACGGGCCCGCCTCCAGGGGCGAGGCGGATGCTGCATCCTGAAGGCTCCCCCGTTGCAAGCCCAGCCCCTCCAAAGGCCTCTGGATGAAGGGGAGGATGAAGGGGGAGAGGAGGAAGAGGAGGGGGAGAGGGAAGGTAGGGAAGTGAGGGAAGGAAGGGGAAGAGGGGAGGGAGGTAAAGAGAGGGAGGGAAGGAAAGGGAGGAAAATAAGAGCAGAGACGGGAGAGAGAGGGAGGGTGAGTGGAAAAGGAGGGGTGAGGAGGAGGAGAGGGGCTGGTCCCCTGTTGGAGGGTGATGGGGGTTGACAGATGGGCCCCAGCTTGGGCTGCAGCAATGAGTGAATTCAGGGCCCCTGCTCAGCTACCAGCCTCCTGCTGAGGGCACTCGGGCAGCCCCACTGTCCCGCCCGGCACGCCAGGGCAGTGGCTGCTGGTCTTCCTCAGCAGGGTCTTGCAGTCGGGGCTGAGCCCCCCCCATGCTCCACCACCCTCATGTGGGACAACCCAGGAACGTGTTAGCCACTGCACAGTCACTCAGCCACTGCCTATATCTCCACTCTGTGCTGGGCCACAGAAAGATCTCAGGCCCCACGAGGCTAAAAGGAGGAACAGTGGCCCCTGGGAGTCCCAGAGGAGGGGCCCCGGGCTCCGCTGCGGGGGAAGGGAGGGACTTCCTGGGGAGAGGCCATTGCTCCTGGGCGTTGAGGAATGTGTAGGAGTTCTCTGGCTGGAGTAACCCAACTTTCTACTCTTGGCCCCAGTTTCTCCATTTCTCCCCTCTCCAGGAAGATCCTGAGAGAAAACCTGAGGCTCAAGGTCTTCCTTGAGGGAGGGGGAAACTTTATGGTTGGAAGGCAAGTGTCGCCCAGAGCCAGCTCCTCTCCCTCTCAGGGACCCCCAGATGGCAGCTGGGAGCCTCTTGTTAGCCCTGCCGTGTTCATTCAGGACTTTTCTGGCTAGACCCTTCCCCACAGCCCAACCATGATCAAGACTAATCTTACAGTTGGGGAAACTGAAGCTAAGATGGTCCAACACCAGGCAGGGCCCAAGAGGGCAGCAGGTCAGACCACCCTCTCGGGCCCCGGGGTAGTCGGCTGTCCCCAGCAACTTTTAGAAAGGCAGGAAGTGGGACAGAGCTGGTGTGTGGGGGCCAAATCCCAGGGGGTCTGCAGGAAATGCCTTCATCCGGGACTTGAGGATCTCCCGCTGTCCAGCCCCCTTCCCCAGCCATGAGACACAGCCTACAACCCCGGCCCTTTCCTGGGTTGGGGCAGGGACGGCTGCCCTCTGCTGGACCCAGCGGGAACAGCAGGGAGAACTGAGCGAAGGGGCGGCCACGCTCCCGGGACCTCCCCGCCCAGAGATTTCCTGATCCCACCTGCCCAGAAAATAAAACGACCGCCTTGTTGATGCTGGGGCATCAACATGGAGGCGGCAGGGCAGGCCCAGGATGGTGCCCTGCGGCGGGAGGCTGGACGCTACGGTAAAGCCACCATGACTGCGTTTGCCGGGCTCCCTGTGCATGGGCTCAGATGTGGGCGTGGGGTCTCCGTCTCTTCTATTTGATCTTTGATCTCCTCCCAGGGCCCCGGGGATCCCCAGGAACCAGCCCCAGATCCTCCTCATCCTTAGATTCCAAAAAGACTGATAACCGTTGGGGAGACGGGATGGGTAGGGTACCTGGAGTTCTCAGATCAGAGCCTCTCGGGGGTCATTGCTCCTGGAATCAGGGCCTCAGTCTGCAGGGTCCTGGAGGAGGTGCAGGGCTGGCTGCAAGAAGTGGGCATCCTGTCAGGACCCAAACCCTCACTCAGTGGGGCCCCTGGACAGAGCGGGTGAATTGTTGTAAAAAGAAGAAGGGGTGTGGCCGGGGTGACAGGGAGAGTTGTGGGATTAGACAAGGGGTGTTGGGGTAGCCTCGCAGGGAAGGAGATACCTGAGCAGAGACTAGAAGGAGCTGAGGAGGGCGGGAGGGGACTTGGGGAGGAGCAACCAGGAAGACAGAACCGTCGTGCAAAGGCCCCAGGCTGGACCCTGCCAGGGAGGCGGAGCTGAGTGAGTGAGGCCAGGGCGGGAGGCCGGACAGAGAGGTGGCTGGTGGTGGATGGGGTGAGGGAAGGGCCTGGAAAAGCTCAGGAGCCCAGGGAGGACTGGCCTGCACCGGGACATGCCTGAAGGGGGCGCAGTGTCTTTACAAAGGAAGGGACTGAGGCCTCCAAGGGAATGAGACTCGCCTGGGGTCCCAGAGCAAGCCTGAGAGCCTGGCCCCACCCCACTCCTCCTCCAGCTTGGTAGCCAAGGTCTGTGTTGGGGGCCACTCTCTATCCCCCCAACTACAGGTCGGGAGCCGCTGGTGATGGAACCAGGGGCTGAGTATCCAGTGCTGGCCACATACTAGGAGAATCCCAGGATGGGGTTCAGCAGTGCTGATGAGGATAATGAAGGAAATCAGGGGGAGGTGAAGAAAACAGAGGAAGGGGGTGAGTAAAGAAAGGTCATAGAGGAGGTGTGGGGAGGTGGAAGGTGGAGGTGATGGAGGTGGAGGTGATGGGGGTGGAAGGTGAAGGTGATGGAGGAGGTGGTGGAGGTGGAGGTGGTGGAGGTGGAGGTGGAGATGGTGGAGGTGGAGGTGATGGGAATAGAGGTGATGGAGGAAGTGGTGAAGGTAGAGGTGGAGGTGGTGGATGTGGAGGTGATGGGGGTAGAGGTGATGGAGGTGGTGGTGGAGGTAGAGGTGGAGGTGCTGGAGGTGGAGGTGGAGGTGATGGAGGTGATAGAGGTGGAAGTGATGGATGTAGGGGTGATGAGGGCGGAGGTGGAGGTGGAGGTGGTGGAGGTAGAGGTGATGGAGGTAGAGGTGGTGGAGGTGGAGGTGGTGGAGGTGATGGAGGTAGGGGTGATGGGGTGGAAGTGGAGGTGGTGGAGGTGGAGGAGGTGGAGGTGATGGAGGTAGGGGTGATGGAGGTGGAGGTGGTGGAGGTGGAGGAGGTGGAGGTGATGGAGGTAGGGGTGATGGAGGTGGAGGTGGTGGAGGTGGAGGTGGTGGAGGTGGTGGAGGAGGTGGAGGTGATGGAGGTAGGGGTGACTGAGGTAGGGGCGATGGAGGTAGGGGTGATGGGGTGGAAGTGGAGGTGGTGGAGGTGGAGGAGGTGGTGGTGATGGAGGTAGGGGTGATGGGGTGGAAGTGGAGGTGGTGGAGGTGATGGAGATGGAGGTGGTGGAGGTAGGGGTGATGGGGGTGGAGGTGATGGGGCTGGTGGAGGTAAAGGTGATGGAGGTGGAGATTGAGGTGATGATGGAAGTGATGGAGATGGAGGTGGAGGAGGTGGAGGTGGAGATGGTGGAGGAGGTGGAGGAGGTGCTGGAGTTGAGGGTGGTGGAGGTGGAGGAGGTGGAGGTGGTGGAGGTGGAGGAGGTGATGGAGGTGGAGATGGAGGTGATGATGGAAGTGATGGAGGTGGAGGAGGTGGAGGTGAAGAAGGTGGAGGAGGTGGAGGTGGAGGAGGTGGTGGACGTGAGGGTGGTGGAGGTGGAGGAGGTGGCGGAGGTGGCGGAGGTGATGGTGGAGGGGGTGAAGGTGATGGAGGTGGAGGAGGTGGAGTTGGTGGAGGTGGAGGTGGAGGATGTGGAGGTGCTGGAGGTGGAGGTGGAGGTAATGGAGGTAGAAGTGGAGGTGATGGTGGTGGAGAAGGTGGAGGTAGAAGTGCTGGAAGTGGAGATAATGGAGTTGGAGATAGTGGAGATTATGGTGGAGGTGGAGGTGGAAGAGATGGAGGTGGTGGAGGTGATGGTGGAGGTGGAGGTGGTGGAGGAGGTAGAGGTGCTGGAGGAGGTGGAGGTGGTGGAAGTGATGGAGGTGGAGGTAGAGGTGCTGGAGGTGGAGGTAACGGAGGTGGAGGTGGTGGTGGAGGTGGAGGTGGTAGATGAGGAGGTGGTGGAGGTGAGGGAGGTGGAGGTGGTGGAGGTGAAGGTGGAGGAGGTAGAGGTAGAGGTGCTGGAGGTGGAGGTAATGGAGGTGGAAGTGGAGGTGGAGGTGATGGTGGAGGTGGTGGAGGTGGTGGAAGTGGAGGTGGAGGTGGAGGTGATGGAGGAGGAGGTGCTGGAGGTGGAGGTGGTGGAAGTGGAGGTGGAGGTGGAGGTGATGGAGGAGGAGGTGCTGGAGGTGGTGGAAGTGGAGGTGGAGGTGGAGGTGATGGAGGAGGAGGTGCTGGAGGTGGAGGTGGTGGAAGTGGAGGTGGAGGTGATGGAGGAGGAGATGCTGGAGGTGGAGGTGGTGGAAGTGGAGGTGGAGGTGATGGAGGAGGAGGTGCTGGAGGTGGAGGTGATGGAGATGGAGGTGGAGGTCGTGGAGGTGGAGGTGGTGAAGGAAAAGGTGCTGGAGGTGGAGGTGGTGCTGGAGGAGGTGGAGGTGATGGAGGAGGAGGTGCTGGAGGTGGAGGTGATGGAGGTGGAGGTGGAGGTGGTGAAGGAAGAGGTGATGGAGGAGGAGGTGCTGGAGGTGGAGATGATGGAGGTGGAGGTGGTGCAGGAAGAGGTGATGGAGGAGGAGGTGGAGGTGCTGGAGATTGTGGTGGAGGAGGAGGTGCTGGAGTTGGAGGTGATATGGAGGGTGTGAAGGGATAGGACTGACATTGGTGGTGCAGGAGTGACAGTGGAGGAGAGGACAGAGGTGGAGGCCGCATTGGAGGCTGGTGGAGGTCGAGTGGCAGAGGTGGCAATGGTGGGCCCTGGCAGCATGAGGCTGGTGGTTGGTACCAGGGCCAAGTCCAGGGCTTCACCCCCGTCCCCACTCTGAGCCCTTCTCTCCAAGCCTCAGTTTTCACTTCTGCACAAGGGGTCCATAACCACCATGGCCTCTGGGGTTGGCACAGGGGTGGTCTTTAGGACTAGCGTGGGGGTGAACCTGATGTCGGGTGGGGTGCTGGCAGGGGTCAGGTGGCGATGGTGATGGGTAGGGGACGCACGGAGGGGGCGTCCAAGAGGCCCCCCTACTCCAACTCACACCTCTGTCGGCGGCCGTGGGGGATGGGAGCGATGACAAAGCTGCTCGCGGTAAACAACTCCGACTGGATCGATCTGGGCTGTGAGGAGCTGTAATTAGATTGAACGCCGGGAAGGGGGGCAGCAGAGCCTCTTTTTGCTGCGATCGACAAAACGAGAAGTTTTTTCAGACTCTGCCTGGCCCGGCCCCTCCCCCAGCCTCTGCCTCTGGGGTCCCCATTAAGCACCAGATTGAAGCCTGGGAGGTGGGGTGGGAAAGGGACTGTATGCATCCTACGTCCCTCCCCCATCTAGGCCAGTGGACTCTGTTTTCTGGGCTGCCCTATTGGGACTGGCTGGGCAAGCTTGAGGGTGGCTCACATTTCTCTGAGTAAATTAGGAGAAAACCTCTTGCCTTGTAGAATTATTATAAGGATTGAGGCTGGGTACTGTGATTCATGCCTGTAACCCCAGCACTTTGGGAAGCTGAAGCTAGAGGATTGTTTGAACCCAGGAGTTAGAGACCAGCCTGGACAACACAGTGAGACCACATTTCTACAAACAAAAATATATATATATATATGTTTGTGTGTTTTTTTGTTTGTTTTTTTTTTTTTAAATTAGCCCGATGTGGTGGTGTGCACCCATGGTCCCACCTACTTGGGAGGCTGAGGTGGAAGGATTGCCTGAGCCCAGGAGTTCAAGGCTGCAGTGAGTCGTGATTGCACCACTGCACTCCAGCCTGGGCGACAGAGCAAGACCCTGTCTCAAAACAAAACAAGAATTATTGTTAAGAATTGAGTGACCAGATACATGTAAAGCTGTTGACACAAACATCTTGTGAGCTTTCTGAGGAGCATTTGTATTTCTGTCCCTACTGTAAATGTAGGATAAATTTGTGAGTAAATTGCTAACTGAATGAATGAATGAGTGAGTGAATGAACATTACAACAGGTGAGCGAGAAGGGCCTCCCTTGGAATTTCAAGGCCCCAGTTGAGTATTGACTCAGCTTTCCCTTTGGAAGAATGGAGGACTGGGTCCTCTCCTATAATCCTCACAGGGTGGCCGAGTGCCAAAGAGGTGAGAGGTCAATTCAGTTTTTTGCATTTCCTTCCATGTTTCTTTATGCAGATAAAATATAAACATAGGTTCTTGTCTCTCCTTTCACACATAAAAGGCTCCCTGGTACACCGTTCACCCTTCAGGTTTTCCTTTGCCATCTTTCCAGATTCATACCCATACCCTCCCTCTCTGTCAGTCTCTCAATATAATTACAAATACAGTCTGTTGCCTAAATTAACATTTAGTAATTAACATTATTATGCTTTTGGCAAACATTGTCCACAGCTGAGCCATGTAGAGTACTAGGACTGCATTTACTTTCCTGTACAACTCTTTGGTTTTCCAGGAGTTGATAGCTGCCAAACAAAAATTCTTCCCATGCTCCCCAACAAAATTTAAAACCAACTCAATAGGACTTTCCACACGTATTAGGTCATCTCTGATCTGGGTGGGGCTGCCCTCCATACCCTGGGTCCTTTTGTCTAGCTGTCTTCCAGGGTCCTCCTCATCCTCATTTGGAGGACCCCTTTTCTCTTTCAGCTAGGTTGGATCACATTTTCTGAATCCCACACCATCCTTTTTTGATTTACCTCCTCGTTTGAATGGAACACATCCTCCAGTAGCTTTCTGAGAAAGGGTATGTGGGAAGTCAAGTTTTGGAGTCCTCGAACATCTGATTATATCTTTATTGCACCTTTATGTTTGGTCTTTTGGTATTTAGCAATTCTAGCTGAAAATAACTTTTCCTTGGAATTTTGAAAGCCTTTCTCTGTTGCTTGCTAGTTTTTGCACACCCAAAGCTGCTTGGATTCTTGATCCTTCGCACGACATCTGGCTTTCCTCTAGACGCTTTTTAGGATTTTCTCTTTATTCTTGGTGCTCTGAAATTTCACAATGAGCCTTGACTGTCTTTTTCATTCATCGAGCTGGGGACTTGATGTCCCACCCCCATTTTTTTAGAGCTGGGGTCTCGCTCTGTCATCCAGGCTGGAGTGCAGTATCATGATCATAACTCACTGCAGCCTTGACCTCCTGGGCTCAAATGATCCTCCTACCTCAGCATCCTGAATAACTGGGACCACAGGTGTGAGTCACCATGCCTGGCTAATTTTAAATTTTTTGTAGCAATGGGGTCTCGCTATATTGTCCAGGCTGCTCTCAACCTCTTGGGCTCAAGTGATCCTCCCACCTCGGCTTCCCAAAGTGCTGGGATTAGAGGCATGAGCCACTTCATCCAGCCTATTTATTTATTTATTTATTTTTGAGACGGAGTCTTGCTCTGTGCTTAGGCTGGAGTGAGTGGTGTGATCTCGGTTCACACCTCTGCTTACTGGGTTCAAGCGACTCTCCTGCCTCAGCCTCCCCAGTAGCTGGGATTACAAGTGCCTGCCACCACACTCAGCTAATTTTTTTTTGTATTTTTCGTAGAGACAGGGTTTCATCATGTTGGCCAGGCTGGTCTCGAACTCCTGACCTCAAGTGATCCACCTACCTCAGCCTTCCAAAGTGCTGGGATTACAGGAATGAGCCACCATGCCCAGTGGGCCTATTTATTTTTAAAAATCATTTTAAGAGAGAGTCTTACTCTGTCACCCAGGCTGGAGTGCAGTGGTGAGACCATGCTCACTGTACCCTTGAACCCCCAGCCTCAAGTGATCCTCCTGCCTCAGCCTCCCAAAATGCTGAGATTACAGGCATGAGCCACTGCACCTGACCACCTTTAAACTGGAAACTCATCTTTCAACACTAGATGTTTTTTCATTATTTGATCATCTCTTCCTCTATTTTTGAACTGTCTCTTGATCAGGTGACAACCCTGCTTCATCTTAATTCATCCTCTAACTTTTTATTCTCTTTCATTTCCCATCTTTGCAGCTGCTTGTGTTCCATTTTCTGGGATATCTGCTTAACTTTTTTTTTTTTTGAGATGGAGTTTCGCTCTTGTTGCCCAGGCTGAAATGCAAAGGCACAATCTTGGCTCACCACAACCTCTGCCTCCCAGGTTCAAGCAATTCTCCTGCCTCAGCCTCCTGAGTAGCTGGGATTACAGGCATGCACCACCATGCCCAGCTAATTTTTTTTTTTTTTTTTTTAGTAGAGACGGTTTCACCATGTTAGCCAGAATGGTCTCGATCTCCTGACCTTGTGATCCGCCTGCCTCAGCCTCCCAAAGTGCTGGGATTACAGGCGTGAGCCACTGCGCCCGGCCAATATCTGCTTAACTTTATCTTCCAGCCTTTACATGGAATTATTTTACTCTGGCTGTTATATATTCACAGTTCAAGAGCATTTCCTCACTCTCTAATGGTCGCTTTTACTTAACAGCATCCTGTACTTGTTTCATGGATACGATATTTTTCTCTTACCCCTCTGGGAATATTAATTATAGCTTTGCCCGCCTTGTCAGTTCCTTCTGAGTTTATTCCTCCCCCACCAAACCATTTTTCTCCATTGTTCCCCCCCCGCCCCGCTTTTTCATGTTAGACGCTTTCCTAAAATGTGCAGTAACCCACAGGCATCACTTGCATTTAATCGTAAAACCTGAAACCGCAGTTAGAAGCCCCACACATTCCAGGTCACAGGGAGTGAAGTGTGTGTCAGCTCACACCCTAGACGGGTGAACCTGTTGTCCCCGAGACATGAGTCACGGCAGAGGGAACATTCATTTATTTCTGTGGATGTGTATGGACATTGATCTAGCATGTCATGTTCCAGGCTGTTCTGCAACCGAAAGAAAAGCTCTCTGTGCCATCCCAGTAGGCCACCACGGCGGGCACAGAGAAGAGACTGGGAGCAGAGACCCACTAGTACAACCTGCACCACCGGCCACTTCTGGGGGTCACAGAGTAGCTGGAACTCCGGGATGGAGACAAGGGCAGGACAGCCTCTCCAGCACCATAGTCCCAGTCTGGATGCAGGAGAGAAATTGAGATTCTGATGGAGTTTCAAGCTGATGCCACAAATGAGCCCATCTGACTTGTGGCCCAGCTCCTAGGTGGGGAAGGCTGTGTTTTGTACCCACTGACACCCACTGCATTGATGGGAGGGGTCCACTTTGCTGCTGGAGCAGGAAGAGCAGGACTCGGCTTCAGCCCTGCTGCATCACCCCGTGCCTTTGCTTTTCTCCCCTTTGCAAGTGTCTGGTCTGCAGGCCATGGGGCAGCCTCCTTCAGCCCTCTCCCTGATCTGTGCGGGCTGACCAAGAGGAAGGGTGACCTGCTCAGCTGGGTGAGGAAGAGGTGGTCCCTGCACTCTCCCCTCCTCCTCCAAAGTCTTCTTCCTTAGATGTTCTGTGCTCCAGAGGGTTCACTGGATGCTCGAGGGAGGCCAAGTCTGGGTGGTCTCAGCCTGTGGATAAGGACAGGGGCAGGAGGCAGGGCTTCAGATGTCAGAATTGGGCTGTGGACTCACAGGGTCCCTAAGGGTATCAGGCCTTACAGGAGTGTCGCTGCTGTTCATTCATAGAGCTTGGTTGTCAGAGTCAGTTGCCATGGCACACACCTGTAATCCCAGTGCTTTGGGAGGCTGAGGCTAGAGGATCACTTGAGGCCAGGAGTTCGAGACCAGGCTGGGCAACATAGCAAGACTTCCGCTCCCAAAAAAAAAGAAAAGAAAGAAAGGAAAGGCCCTGGGTGGCTCATCAATTCTGGGGAAGGCTTCTGGGTTTTGTGACGCACCCCAGGACCTAGTAATTAACCAGTTATTTCACCCAAGTCTCCACTGAGCCACAAACTCACATGTGCAGTTTCCATGTCATTTCCCCAACACCCCCAGGTTGGGGGTGCAGAAAGGAGAAGAGAAAGTTACCAATATCAATTTCTGTGGTCTTTTAGGTCGGGAGCGTTTGAGGGGAGGACGGGGTTTTGCGGGGTATGAGGCTTGGGGGGTGCCTGAGTGGGCTCCATGGAGAAGGGGGCTGGAGGGGGTGGTAGCCGTGCCTGCAGAGGGGCACTCACACTGTGTCCCCTTCTTTGTCCTCCTCCCACCCCCACCGCATCTGCTTTCCCTGCCTGTCCTCGCCTTCCATTCTGTCTCCACCGCCCTCTGGGTGCATCCTGGACTTGCCTGTTGTCTCCCTGTTGACCTTGCTGTTTCCCTGTCTCTGTCTCTGTCTCCGTGCGTCCCTGTGTTCCCGGCTGTCTCCCCCTCCGCCTCTCCCTGCATTCTTGTTGCTTCTGGGCTCTCCCTGGGTCCTTATGTGCATCCGCCTTTCCCCAACGCGTCCCTTCTCGCCTCCTCCTCATCCTTCCGGCGGCGTGCGCCGCCTGCCTCTCCCCGGCCGGCCACACGGCGGCGCTGTGTCCCGCTCGCCCGCCCGCCCGCAGCCTGCAAGCGCAAGGAACAGGAGCAGCAGAAGGAGCGCGCGCTGCAGCCCAAGAAGCAGCGCCTGGTGTTCACCGACCTGCAGCGACGCACGCTGATCGCCATCTTCAAGGAGAATAAGCGGCCGTCCAAGGAGATGCAGGTCACCATCTCGCAGCAGCTCGGCTTGGAGCTCAACACCGTCAGCAACTTCTTCATGAACGCGCGGCGCCGCTGCATGAACCGCTGGGCTGAGGAGCCCAGCACGGCCCCCGGGGGCCCCGCCGGCGCCACGGCCACTTTCTCCAAGGCCTGAGGCGCCCCGGCCCCGCGCCCTCCCTGCCTCCACGGCCTGGGCGCTGTGTCCCCACGTCTCCTCCCCCCATCCTGCCGGCCCGGAGACCCGCCCCCAGGGGGCACCTGGAGGGGGTGCTATCCGGGCCCCCCACACCCGGGGAGGGGGAAGCAGCACACCCCCCAGCCCAAGTGCACAAAAAGGGCCCCCCTCCTCCCTCCATGCCCACTCCCTCCAGGCCAAAGGAAGCCCTCCAGCCCCCTGGAGGGGAGGGAGTGACAGAAAGGGGTTTCCCAGCCCCCTCTCCATTCAGGACGCCCAGAGGGCCTCGAGAAAAACCGGGGCTCACTGTGTTGTCCCCTAAAGCGGGTCAAGAAGCACATACTAGAAATATAAACCGGGTATTTAAAAAAGGAATTTTAAAGAATAACCCCTCCTCCGTCAGATCCCCTGCCCCACCGAGGGAGGTAGGAGAAACCTTCCTTCCTCCCCACCCGCCCCGGCCCCCTCCCCAGAGACCTCAGCCTTTTCCAAAGTCGCCAAAAACCCACATCAAGCCGGATCCTTACGGCCCCCCCACCCTCCCCAAAACCAACCCCACCCGCTGGCAGGACGGCCCCTGCGGCCGAGAACTGAGCTGCCCCTCTCAGCGGCCAGGATTCCTCGTGCCAAGAATCGCCTGCCTTAAAGTCTGGGGAGGGGCCTGCGGCGGGCGCCCAGCACCCACGGGCGAGCACCCTTCCCACCCCATCCCAGGCCGCAGAGGACGGGGGAGCTCCCACATGCGGGTAAATTCCAGACGCTCCCGCCCCGCCCCGTCTGTTGAGTTCACTTTACCTTTAGGCACCTTCGTGGAGCGCAGGGAAGGACGCAGCTCCGGACACGGGAGACCACGCCCAGGCTCTCAGGAGAAGGGGACCCGGACGGAGAAGGCGCCGCTGGGGCCGCCCGGAGGAGCCCCTCTGCACGGGCCCGACGAGACGCTTCCTGCGTGGAAGCGTGGAACCTTCTGGAATTCACCGCCCCCCTTTCCGCCCGCGTCGGGGGCTGAACTGGGCTTGCAGGGGGCAGCGGGGTTGAACCTGGTGTTGGTTTCCACTCTCGCCAGAGAGAGAAGACGCCGAAGAAGGTGGAATCCGCTTGCTCCATTTTTTGCCAAAAAAATTTACAAATGGGAAGGGTCGGAAATGAAGATGAGCGCCCCCCGCCACCTCGCGCCCTCCCCTGCTCCTCTCATCTGGTCTGGGTGACCTCCGATGCTGGCCGGCCGCGGGATCCCAGGAGCCCGCCTCCTCCGGGGGTTCAAGATCCGAGGCCGGAAGGAACCCCCTCCCTTAAATCCCCCCACCCATCGGCTGCCTCCCAGGGAGGAGGCGGCCCGCCCACCCCCCTTGAAAATGCAAAAGACATTTCTAGTGAAATGCCCCTCCCCTCCCCCAGGTAAAGGCTACCTCACTCAAGCTCATGTCTGTGATTGGAAAATCACGCCTGATACCAAAGATTTCTCCCAAGGATTTGTGCTGGATGACAGGATTCCCTGGCCTGGGACCCGGCTCGGGGCCCCGCCTGCCGGGTGCCACCCCTTCCCGAACCTGAGAGCGAAAGAGAGAGAGAGAGAGAGAGACCGGGAGAGAGGGAGGGAGAGGATCGTGAGGTCGATGAGTGCCTTCTTCTTGAACCAAACACGTGTATGGAGTGTTCTCTTGTCCTTATCGACTTGCTCTGCTCCCAGCTTTCCAAGCGACCGGATCTGAGTGATGCTTCTAGAACATTTGGGTGTTGGGGGGTTCCTAATAGTAGAAAGGGTCCCCATTCCTGCTCAGCACCCCACCTCTCCCCCCCCCACAGACACACATGCAGACACACACATGCAGACAACACGCAAACACACACATGCAGGCACTCACATGCAGACACATGCGCACACACCCGCAAAGACACGCAGGCACACACGCACACATGCAGAGACACGCATGCAGGCGCACACACGCAGACACACACATGCAGATACACATGCACACAACACTGGCTCCTGTTTTTCTGTGGTGTCACTGGGTGCCAGCAACTCAGTATCTCCCACCTCCCACTAAAACCGGGGCCTCAATTTCTCTCCCGTCCTCACCCCTAAGTTCCTGATGGATGAACCTAAACTGTCCTGTCCACTCCAGGCCGGACTGACGTAGCCCTATGGGCCCAGCAGGTCCGGGGCCCACGTTTTAATTTCTTCTTAAAAAGCTTTAGGTCTTGCCGGGCGCGGTGGCTCACGCCTGTAACCCCAGCATTTTGGGAGGCCGAGGCGGGTGGATCACAAGGTCAGCAGTTCGAGACCAGCCTGACCAACATGGTGAAACCCTGTCTCTACTAAAAATACAAAAAAATTAGCTGGGCGTGGTGGCGGGCACCTGTAATCCCAGCTACTTGGGAGGCTGAGGCAGGAGAATCTCTTGCAACTGGAAGGCAGAGGTTGCAGTGAGCCGAGATTGTGCCACTACACTCTAGCCTGGGCAACGAGAGCAAAACTCCATCTCAAAAAAAAAAAAAGCTTTAGGTCCAAGAAGATGCAGCCTATTCAACATACCACATTATTTGTCTTTATACCAAGGTAGCCTATAGTATACAATGTTTTAAATTTCTTTTTTAGAAACAGGGTTTTGCTCTGTTACCCAGGCTGGAGTGCAGTAGTGCAATCGTAGCTCACTGCAGCCTCGACCACCTGGGCTCAAGTGATCCTCCTGCCTCAGCCTCCCAGTAGCTGGGGCCACAAGCACGCACCACCATGCCCAGTTAATTTTTTAAGGGATTTCTTGTAGAGATGGGGGTCTCGCTATGTTGCCCAGGCTGGTCTCGAACTCCTGGCCCCAAGGGGTCCTCCTGCCTCGGCCTCCAAAAGTGCTAGGATTACAGGTAGATAGACATTTAGTGGAGGAAGAGGCTCTCAAAGGCAATAAAATGCTTCTGATCCAAGAGAATCACGCTGCAGCCCTGGCCCAGTGAGCTTCTTAGAAAATCAATGCCTGGGCCTCAGGCACGGGCCTGCGGGGAGCTGGGTCTCCTAGATGCCCTCTGCTTGGCCTTCAAGGCCCCAAGGGTAAGACGGTAGGGGGCCTCCAGTTTTGTCCTCTGCTGGAAATTTAGGACTTGGCTTGGGATCGTTCTGGTTGTGGAACGTTTTAGCTATGCTGAACTGCGGTCAGATCGGGTCAAGCCTCTTGGTCACAGAAGTGGCCCAGCAGCACTTTGAGAGGCTGAGACAGGAGGATTGCTTGAGGCCAGGAGTTTGGGACCAGCCTGGGCAACACAGCAAGACCCCACCTCTACAAAATAAATAAATAAAGTGGCCCAGGACTCCTGGATCCTTTTCAGATATCTTCATATCTCTCTCTCTCTCTCTCTCTCACACACACACACACACACACACACACACATCTGTTTCCGGACCCCACCCCAAACTTGGCCAGACCCCCACAGAAGGCTCTATCCCCGACCTGCCCCCCCTGCCCCTCGGGCCCTCTCCTGCCGCCCCTCCATGCCCACTTGGCTGTCACATACCAAAGAGCATCCGTTAGGCCGGGCGCGGTGGCTCACGCTTGTAATCCCAGCACTTTGGGAGGCCGAGGTTGGTGGATCACGAGGTCAGGAGATCGAGACCACGGTGAAACCCCATCTCTACTAAAAATACAAAAAATTAGCCGGGCGTGGTGGCGGGCGCCTGTAGTCCCAGCTACTCGGAGAGGCTGAGGCAGGAGAATGGCGTGAACCCAGGAGGCGGAGCTTGCAGTGAGCTGAGATCGCGCCACTGCACTCCAGCCTGGGCGACAGAGCGAGACTCCATCTCAAAAAAAAAAAAACAAAAAAAACAAAGAGCATCCGTTCTCCATGCAGGGAACAACACCTCCAGCACAATTCCTTCGAGCCTTTGACAATTTTCTCTGAAATACCTCAAAATATTTAATGTATAGTTTATGTGATTAAAAAAAATCCTTAGCTAGTTTTTGGAATACGTGACTTGAAGCTTTATACCGTTAAATTATAATTCTGCAGACGATGGCATGTCGTTTCTTTGACGAGTTCTGTGGGAGACGCATTGAATGTCAGGGCTGGAGACCAGAGGGAAAGTCAGAGGCAGCGTGATCGCGAGAGAGACTGCGGCAGAAAGGACCAGTGGCGTTTACAGATTTCTTATTTAAACGAGTCCTTTGGAAAGACAGGGAGAGAGAGAGAGAGAGAGCGAGAGCAAGAGAGAGAGAGGGAGAGAGAAAGGGAGAGAGAGAGGCAGAGGTACACTTTTCTGTTCTCTGGCTTGTTCTGTTTCTTGTTTTCTGGAGTCATGTCTTATAAGAGTATTTATTATTCTCTGTGTTCTGTGTTCAAATGTAATTTAAGAAAAAAAAAGGAAGAAAAACGCAAAAAAAAAAAAAGACAAAATGGAATTTGAGTTGGTGCATGACTAATGTACTCTTTCTTGACGCTAATTGTAATAAAGTGGTCGGGGTGGGGGGCGGGGGGCGTGGCCCGGTTCCGTGTCGCATCTGTGTGTCTGGTGCCTGATTGGTGCTGTTCGGTGGTTTTTCGTTACTGTTTCTTTCCTCCTTTCTAAGGAACTGTGTACAGCCGGGACAGGCGGATGGGGCCCCAGGTAGAGGGGGCGGGAGCAGAGCCTCAGTACCCAGGTCTCCTCCACCTCCCAGCCCCGAGATGCCACCTGCCTGCCCCAGCCAGGCGGGAGCCATCGAGCGCCCCCCGCCCAGTTCCCGGTTCTTGGGGGAGCTCCGGTGTCACTGACATCTTAGACCACCCCAACCCCCCATCACCCAGTTGGTTTCACTTTAGCATGAACTCCCAAGTGTCTTGTTCAGAGGAGAGAGACAATCAGCCTATTCTTGTCTTGTCGCCCAGGGTGGTGGGGGACAGGGGTGCGCCCCAACTTCCTGAGATCTGAAGGACCCTCCTGAGGGCCCCAACAGCAGGCACCAGCACCCCCCCACCTCCACCCAGACAGCCTCGGCCTCCCTCCCTGGGCTGGGCATGAGTCCACCTTTCTGTCCAGCCCAGGAGGCAGGGGGTGTACACCTGCAGAGACCCCTCCCTCCCAGCCCACTTTGGGAGCCTAGAGAACAGAGGACTCCCCCAAATCATCAAAGGGGACTCTGGGACAATGTCTTCTGCCTCTGACTCCTCTTGTGCCATGAGGCCATGTCCCTGAGCCATCCCCAGATAGCCCCTGGAGGTGGAAAGGGGCACAGATGTGCCGGCTTGGGAACAGAGGCTGGAGGAGAGGGCGGCAGGGGAGAGATGAGAGGGGCCGCTTTCGGGGACAGACCCCAGTAGGGGGGGCGGGGTAGCTAAACGGGGTGCTTCTCACCCCATAAAGCAGAAAGCCCTGGTCTGGAGGGCTGGGCCTGGGGCTGAGGGCTCAGCCGACCTCAAATCTGAAACGATGACGGGGCCAGGATGCTCCTTGCACCAGCCGGAGCTTGGGCCATTTCACATTCTCTGCCCCAAGCGGTTTAAGCAAAATCAGGCCAGTAGACTCCTGGGGTTCCTCCCAATGGCCGTGGGGGCTGGTTTTGGTGGAATGAGCTCAGCCGGGGGTGAGGGAAGAGCCAGGAGGCCCTGCGGCCTTGAGTGTTTTGAATAGACTGGAACTGAGGGCTGCTTTCAGGGCAGACACCACTTGGACCCTCCAAAGTCCCCTCCCCTCCAGGGACAGGGGGAGAGAAGCCCTTTTCCACCTTCACCCCCGGGCGACAGGCTTGAAAGTTAAAAAAAAAAAAAAAAAAAAAAAAAAATCTCATTGTTAACCATTGCTGTGCTGGGTTTGTTGATTTGTTTTTCTTCAATAAATTATTTTCTAGTCACTCACCTGGGCGTGTGTGTTGGCCGACGGGTCGGGCACAGATAGGGGGCGGGAATGGAACTCGTCCACCTCGAGGCCGGGGAGGGAGGACCGGAGTGCAGGGAAGATGGACTTTGCTTCCACCCAGCTCGTCCCTCTCTGCTCTGAGTCCCGTCTTCTTCCTGGGCCAGTGGCCTGCTCTGAGCCTCCACCACCCACACAACTCCACCACCCACAGGGAATGGTTAAGAATCAGAAAGAGGCCAGGTGCGGTGGCTCACGCCTGTAATCCCAGCACTTTGGGAGGCCGAGGCGGGCGGATCACGAGGTCAGGAGATGGAGACCATCCTGGCCAACACGGTGAAACCCCCTCTCTACTAAAAATACAAAAAATTAGCCAGGCTTGGTGGTGGGCGCCTGTAGTCCCAGCTACGCGGGAGACTGAGGCAGGAGAGTGCCGTGACCGGGAGGTGGAGCTTGCACTGAGCCGAGATGGCGCCACTGCACTCCAGCCTGGGTGACAGAGTGAGACTCCGTGTCAAAAAAAAAAAAAAAAAAAGTCAGAAAGAAAAGCTTGGCATCTTTGAAAGAAAAGTTTGGCATCTTTGAGTCAACCAAGCCCCAAGATGCAAACCTTGTCAGGACCTGCTTCTGTGACATCACTGCTCATTGCTTTCTGGGGTCTAAAGTGAACGGAGGCCCCAGTGAATGAAGGTGTATTTGAATGGGAGAAACCAGGGCTTCCCGATAGAAGAAGCAGCTAGATGGTACCAGAACGGGAATTTATAAACTTTCTTGGGAGGGGCCAGCTGTCAGGCAGTGGGGGAGCCACAGCTTTTAATAAGCAACTTTTGAGAGCAATGAAGCTTTACCCACATTATCTTACCCCAGTATGAAGAAAAGTTTTCCCTGCAAATACCCGGCTGGACCACGAGAGGTCAGTGCTTTGATTTTAAAAACCAGGAAGGAATATTCCATCACAAAAAACGTGTGGGGAAAGAGTGAGCCTGAATTAGCGCTGGGGTCAGATGGACCCTGGTTTATTAGAAAAAGAAAAGCATGAGAGCCCTTGTCTTTAGAGGAAGGTCCCCTGCATGCTGGTTGACTTGCAGCAGATCTGGCTGGCGCTGCTTCTTCCCCAGCAAGGACTTCTTCCTGAGGTGCCAATGTGACTCCTCTGGGCTCGAAGTTGCCTCTTCATCGATGGGTCTAGGGATTCAGACGCTGTGTCACTGCTGACCCCTGGTCCCCTCCGCAGATGGCAATGACTGCTCCTCTGGGGGCAAGGATGGCTGCTCCTCCCCAGGCACCAGCAGCCACTCCATGGATGATGATGACTGCTTCTCGGCGGGCCAGGGCTCCACCTCCATAGGCTGCTCGCTCGTGGACGTGGAAGATTCTTCCACACTTGGTGGCCGAGTCTCCACCTGAGATTTGTGGGTCTTGTCTGGAAGTGGCGCCGTCCCCTCCTTGGGGGTGTGGGACTCCTTTTGCCAGCTCTTCCAGAACGGTGTGGAAGGCTTCAAAAATGCTGACTTCTCCTCCGAGGAGTCTGGCTGGCTCTCCAACGTCAGCTGGCCTGAAAGCAATGACTGGCTCCCCAGAGGCTGTGGCTGGCTCTCAGATGACGACGGCTGGCTTTCTCTGTGCAACGGTGGTTTCTCCTGAAGAGAATGTGACCTCTCCTTGGTCAACAGCAACTTCTCAGGAGAAGGTGGCCTCTGCTTGGGTGACAGTGGCCTCTCCTGTACCCTTGGCAATTGCTCTTGGAAAGACCCAGATAGCCTGTTGGTGCTGGTGAGCACATATTTGGGGAGGGCACGTTGGTTTTCTGAACGAAGAGCGGATTGTCTATCCATAGAAAATGATGAGCTAGGTGTAGGGAGGCGCTGTACTTCCCGGGAGGACATCGGCCCCTGTGGCTGGCACTTCTTCCTCCCCAGGAAGGACTTCTTCCTGAGGTGCCAATGTGACTCCTTTGGGCTCGAAGATGCCTCTTCATCAGATGGGTCTAGGAATTCAGATGCTATGTCACTGCTGACCCCTGGTCCCCTCCGCAGAATTGTGCCCTGAGTGATGAGGTCTGCGTATCCCTCATGGTGGGAGAAAGCATAGCTGGAACGCCGGGCACGAGACTCCCAGTATACATGAGGCAGGGGCTCCACGGTGAAAATGTCCTCGCTGGGGCCCTCCTCCACCTTCTCCTCCTGAAAAGCAAAGGGGAGAGCAGGGGAATCAGACTCCTATGCTTGGCTGATGGCTCTCAGGTCCCCAAGTAGGAGAGGCAGGATTCAAAGCCCTTGAGCACTGTTGATTGGCTAGGTTCTTCCCTACCCAAGTTGAGCCAATCAGAGTCCTCAACTCCCAGTGTTGAGTTCTAAGGAGGACTCTAGTCCTTTGTTTTCAAGACCCACTAATTGGCCTTGCCCTGGAAACTAACCCTGGATCAGCCAATCAGAGTTATTCCCTGGGACTTAACTCTGGACCATCCAATCAGAGTCCTTCCCTGGGACTTAACCCTGGCTCAGCCAATCAGAGTCCTTCCCTGAGACAACTCTGGACCAGCCACCAGGTGCCTTGGCTGCCCTTTGGTGGCAAATCCAGGAGAGGTGAGCCTGGGACAGCCAGGTGTCCAGCCTATGCAGTAAAGGTGGCAGGAGCTGGGCAGGGAGAACAGAGATGGCAGGGCAGGTACACCATTCCAGTGAATTCTGGGGCCCATCTCGGCTGCAACCTGCTTTTCCATGCATATTTTGGTTACATGGGCTAGTAAGTCCCCCTCTCTTTTTTTTGAGGTGGGGTCTTGCTCTGTTGCCCGGATAGGAGTACAGTGGCAAAAATCGTAGCTCACTGCAGCCTCAACCTCCCAGGCTCAAGCAAGCCACCTGCTTCGGCCTCTCAAAGTGCTGGGATTACAGGTGTGAGCTGCTGCGCCTGGCCTTGAGCACATGTCCTCAAGGTGCATCCACGCTGTGGTCTGTGTCAGAGCCTCACTCCTTCTCACGGCTCAGGCGTGTTTCATCGCACGGATGGAGCATGCTGTGTTGACCCACTCATCTGTCAACGGACTCTTATTTCTAACTTCCTCCTTTTGCCTAAACCATTTCATGGTTGTTTCCGTCATCTCAACCCCCAAGCCCTAGATCGTTCACGGTAGAATCTGATGGTGTCAGCCGGGCACAGTGTGCCTCATGCCTGAAATCCCAACATGTTATGAGGCCAAGGCAGGAGGATTGCGTGAGCCCAGGAGTTTGAACCAGCCTGGGCACCATAAGGAGACTCCATCTCTAGAAAATAACTACAAAATTAGCTGGGCGTGGTGGTGCATGCTCGTGGTCTCAGCTACTTGGAAGGCTGAGGTGGGAAGATCCTTTGAGCTCGGAAGGTCGAGGCTGCAGTGAGCCGAGATTGTGCCACTGCACTCCAGCCTGGGTGACAGCACAAGACCCTTCTCAAAAAGTAAAAATAAATAAATAAATAAAACCTTAAGAACCCGATGGCATCAGCACTGGAACCTAGGGCGGCCTTTGGGTGCTTTCTGCTGCGTTGTCTGGGGAGTGAGGTCTCCCTTCTTGGGAAATCGGGCCCCGTGGGCACTGGGTGTGTGTCCGGGGCTCCGCACCCACCCTTCCCCACAGCCCAGTGTCTTGGAGGGCCGAGAGGGGCCGGGACACCTTGCAGTCCCTACGCCCTGCATGGCTCCCCAACCAGGGTCCTGGAATGTACCAGGTGAGGACCCCAGGCCCAGGCCCACCTCACCTTGGCGCGTAGCTCCTTCAGGGCTGGGAAGATGACTCGGAGGGCCAGGACAGGGAAGGTGTTTATGGACACGCTCAGCAGGACCACCAGCAGGATGGAGGGAGAGGACAGCACGCTGAGGTCGGCGTCTGGGGACAGGGCAGGGTCACAGCAGAGCCTGCTCGGAGGCTGCGCCGCCTTCCCTGCCCCCTGCTCCGAGGATGCCCCCAGGCTATGGAGCGCCTTGGTGCCTTTGTGCCTGGTTCATAAAGGAGCCCCTTCCCCAGGACACTTTGCCGGACGACTGTCATGAGCAACCTGCAACCTCTTCCATCGGGCCCCCCTCTGCACCACGACCACCCGTCCCACTTCCCCAGGGAGGCTCACACAGAAACGGGAAGGTCTTGGGGGATACTCTGAAGAGCCAGAAGCTCTGGGTGGTGGTAGTCATGACAGCGTAGAAACCAAGGCTGAGGAGGATGGTCGCCACGCACAGGGCGGTCCAGTACTTGATGATAAGAATGACCTGGACAGGCAGCGTGGGGTCAATCTGGGGCCCAGCAGGGCGTGCACCAGGACACCAGCCCCTGGGGTCCAGGAAGGGCACCTGGCAATGCCCCCAAAGCAGGGGTCCCCAGGGGAGGCCTCCACAGGCCATGTCCAAGGCCCCGGGGAGGTGAGGACCTTGCCCACCTCCATGGTGATGGACAGCAGGCAGGACAGGGCCACCACGACCGCAAAGGACTGGTGGTCGCTGAAGCTGGCGGGTCCCGCCGTGTCGTGGCTGATCCAGAGCGTCATGAAGAAGTTGACCAGAGAGGTGGTCATGCCATGGGCAATGGCTTGGACGAAGACCCAGTAGTTGAAGAGCTCGTCCTTCTGCCCTGCCACGTACAGCTCCGGCTTCTCCAGGCTCTGCTCTGCGCTCACGTCCTTGGGGCAAGGGGAAGCTCTTGGGATCAGGTGGCAGGGGACCCCCACCAGAGATCAGGACCTCCTCAGGCAGGTCAGTAGGGTGGCCACTCTCTGTGTGGCTCTTTAAGTGAATTAAAGTAAGGCCAGGCACGGTGGCACATGCCTGTAATCTCAGCACTTTAGGAGGTCAAGGTGGGAGGATCGCTTAAGGCCAGGAGTTTGAGACCAGCCTGGACAACACAGTGAGACCCCCCCATCTCTAAAAAAAACCTTTTAAAGTAGCCTGGTGTGGCGGTGGCACCCGTAATCCCATCTACTTGGGAGGCTGAGGCAGGAGGATCATTTGAGCCCAGGAGTGGAGGCTGCAGTGAGCTGTGACCGCACCACTGCACTCCAGCCTGGGTGAGAGAATGGGACCTTGTCTACGGAATAAAATAAAATGAAATGGAAAGAGCTCTGGAGGTTGGTCCCTTGGCCACATGAATGCACTAGGTGCTGCTGAGCTGTGCGCATGAGTCTGGCTGAGACAGGGCAGTTTACGTGATTTGTATTCCACCACGGTTAAAGGTGTCAGCAAGGCCAGGCACGGTGGCTCACGCCTGTAATCCCAGCACTGGGGGAAATGAGGTGGGAGGATCACCTGAGGTCAGGAGTTCAAGACCAGCCTGGCCAACATGGTGAAATCCTGTCTCTACTAAAAATAAAAAAATTAGCCGGGCACGGTGGTGCACGCCTGTAATCCCAGCTACTCAGGAGGCTGAGGCAGAAGAATCGCTTGAACCCCGGAGGCAGAGGTTGCAGTGAGCTGAGATCGTGCCACTGCACTCCAGCCTGGGCGACGACAGAACGAGACCCTGTCTCAAAAAAAAAAAAAAGATTCCAGCAAACATGAAATGAGATGTAAAATCCGGTCCCTGGGTCACACAAGCCGCAACACAAGCGTTCCTCCCTGGGCACATGCGGCTGCTGGCTTCTGTGCTGGATTGCATAGCTGTGGGACACTTCCATCACCTGGAACGTTCCACGTGACCCACCCTCCCAACCCCAGATCACGTAGCCAGGGCCTCTTGGAGCTGGGGGATGACAAACCTAGCAGAGTCATCTGCTCTGATCCCCTCTCCCCATTGCATGGATGGGTAGACAGAGGCACGGGGGCTCCAGCACGGGGTGGGGGCTCCCACACACAGGAGGATCTGGATGACCCCAGGATGGGTGTAGGCTCCGGTGGGAGAAGGTCAATGGCAGTGGGCAGGGAGAGGTACTGGACTGCACCCCCTGAGCCCCACCCCATGGCCTGAAGGTCTCCCAGGCTCCCCCTCCCTGCCCCAAGGAGCGGAGGAGAGGAGGCGAGGCTGAGCAGAGACCTGGAAGGAGGACCCAGCCTTGCCCTGCTCACCTGCTCAAAGAGCCCAATGTAGAGAACTGGCAGGGTGCTGTACAGGAGGTTGAAAAGAGCCAGGAACCATCCTTCGTACAGGGGCTGAGCCGGGGGAGAAGGGCAAGGAGAACAAGTCAGCCTCCAGGCGCCCAAGGAGCCTGCCTAGCAGGCACCCAGGGAGGGTTCTGGGTGAGGTAGAAAGTCGAGTTACACTCAAGGTTGGGGCTGGGACTGGGGTGGGGTGAAGTGCGGCCTGATAAAGGCGGCAAGATAAAGAGAGGGAGAAAACCATGATCAAATTCCCTCATAATGGCACCTCTGAGTTTTTGTTTTAATTGGATGGCATCAAAAAAGGATACAGGCTGGGCACGGTGGCTCACATCTGTAATCTCAGCACTTTGGAAGGCCGCGGCGGGCAGATCACTTGAGACCAGCAGTTCAAGACCAGCCTGGCCAACACAGTGAAACCCCGTCTCTACTAAAAATATAAAAGTTAGCTGGGCGTGGTGGTGGGCGCCTGTAATCCCAGCTACTTGGGAGGCTGAGACAGGAGAATCGCTTGAACCCAGGAGACGGAGGTTGCAGTGAGCCGAGATCACACCATTGCACTCCAGCCTGGGCAACAACAGTGAAACTCTGTCTAAAAAAAAAAAGGCTGAGTGCGATTGCTCATGCCTGTAATCCCAGCACTTTGGGAGGCTGAGGCAGGCAGATCACGAGGTCAGGAGTTCGAGACCAGACTGGCCAACATGGCAAAACCCTGTCTCTACTAAAAATACAAAAATTAGCCAGGCGTGATGGTGCACACCTGTAATCCCAGCCACTAGGGAGGTGGAGGCAGGAGAATCACTTGAACCTGGGAGGCGGAGGCTGTAGTGAGCCAAGATCCTGCCATTGCACTCCAACCTGGGTGACAGAGTGAGACTCTGTCTCAAAACAAAACAAAACAAAACAAATATCCTGGAAGGTGTTGGGTACAGAGCTAGACAGGGACCATTACCTCCCTTCACCTGGACTCTAGGTCTGTACTAACGCAGCCTTGCCATGCGGCCTCAGGCAAGCGCTGTCCACCGAGGATCCCAGGGTTCTCAGTGTGTCCATTGCTGCTCCTGGCAGCTATGGGAGGGGCACGGCATCCCCAGAGGCCCTGGTCATGGGGCAGCCAGGGTGGGGGATGCACCTGGCCGGTGAAGCCGTTGTAGCACGCGAACCAGACCTGCACCATCATGCTGGCCATGGTCTTGTAGAAGGAGTAGCGCAGGAACTTGCAGATCCGTACGTAGGACCAGCGGCCGTGCACCAGCAGGAGGCGCTGCAGGAAGCAGAACTGGCCAAGCACGAAGTCGCTGTTCTGAACTGCCTGCATGCCCTCCTGGCCCGCCAGCCCCACGCCCACGTCCGCGGCTGCGGGGCACAAGCAGCTGGTCAGCCCCCCCGCACGCCCCCCATCCCGCCCGCCCCAGGCCCCCCCACCGTTCTGCCCCTTATCAGCCCCCCCAACCTGCTTCAAGTCCCCCCAGTCCCACCGCCGCCCGCATCAGCCACCCCCCACCTGCCCCAGGTCTCTCCAGTACCACCACCGCCTCCATCAGCCGCCCCCCACTCGTCCTAGGCACCCCCAGCCCCGCCGCTGCCACCTACTCTTGATCATGTTGATGTCGTTGGCGCCGTCCCCGATGGCCAGGGTCACCACCTGGTGGTACTTCTTGACCAGGGCCACGATCAGGGCCTTCTGCTTGGGCGTCACGCGGCAGCAGATGACCGCCTGGCACTTGGACGCCAGGTCCACGAAGGCGCGCTCCTGCAGCACCTCGGAGCTACGGCGGGCTCCGGAGTCCTGGGCCGGCGGCGCGGCCAGCGGGAGCCCGAACCTCCGGCACAGCAGGGACAGGCGCCTGGCGTAGAGGAAATCCCTCCTGGACTGGCCGGGCTCCTGCCACGCCTCGTCCATGTTCACGTTCTGCACCAGGGCGCGCGGCTCCTTCCGCAGGGACACCAGCAGCTTGTCCTGCCCGGCAGGGAGGGGGCTGTGCCAGGCGCCGTGGCCTCCAGTCCAGACTGGACCCTGCCCGGCCCTCGGCCTCACCAGCAGCCCCCACCCCGAGCCCGCCGCCCCTCCAGGCCCCTCCCTGGCGCCGGGACCCCGCCGTCCACCCTGAGTGACACTGACCAGGAAATCTCCGTTAATGACCAATGCCAGCTTGACCTGCGACAGGGACTTCTTGGTTAGAAGGTTGTTACTGTTTTCCCAGTAGGTCTCCAGGATGCGGCTGCGGGGCGCAGGGGTCAGCGAGGCAGGGGAGGGGGCGGGCTTCTCCCCACTTTCCCGGGGGCTCCACTGCCCCTCCCACCCCTTCCACTGCCCACTCCCCCACCCCTGCCCCTCCTCCTCCCCCTTTCCCTCTTCCTCCCCTCCCCTTCCCTCCCCCCTCCCCTTCCCTCCTCCCTTCCCCTCCACTCCGTCTCCCCTCCCACCTCCCTCCACTGCCCCTCCCCTCCCCCTCCGCTACCCCTCATCATCCTCCTCCACTGCCCACTCCCCCACCGCTGCCCTTCCCCCTCCCCTCCCTTTCTCTTTCCCTGTGGCTCCACTGCCCACTCCCCTACCCCTGCCCCTCCCCCTCCCCTCTCCCCATCCCTCCTCCCCTCCCCTTTCCTCCTCCCCTCCCTCTCCCCTCCTCCTCCCTCCACTGCCCCTCCCCTTCCCCTCCACTGCCCCCATCCTTCCCCTCCACTGCCCACTCCCCCACCTCTGCCCCTCCCCCTTCCCAATCTCCTCCCCTCTGCCTCCTCTCTGCCTCCACTGCCCCCTCCCCCACCCATGCCCTTCCCCTCCCTTCCTTCTCCTCTCCCCCTCCACTGCCCACTCCCCCCCGCTGCTCCCCCTTCCCCTTCCCTCCCCACTCCCCTTCCCTCCTCCCCTCCGCCTTCCCTCCCCTCCCTCTCCCCTCCCCGTCCCTCCACTGCCCCTCCCCTCCTCCCCACTGCCCCTCATCCTTCCCCTCCACTACCCACTCCCTCACCCCTGCACCTCCCCCTCCCCTCCCTTCCCTCTCCCCTACCTTCCCCCTCCACTGCCCACTTCCCCACCCCTGCCCCTCCCCCTCTCCCTCACCTTCCCTCCCTCTCCCCTCCCCTCTCCCTCCTCTGCTCATCCCCCTCCTCTGCCTCTGCCCCTCTCCCTCCATTGCCCCTCCCCACTCCCCTTGCTCACCCCCCGCAACTCCCCACTTCTTACCTAATCTCCTTCTCCTCCAGAATGAGCATATTCTCTGACAGCAGCTCGCAGGCAAAGCCGACGTTCACAGCCGTCTCTGCAAACCAGACCTGCTCAGCGCCTCTGCGACCCGCCCTGCACTGGCTGCCTGGGGGCCACGCCCACTGTGCCCAGTGAACCTGGCCTGACCAATGACAGCCACATGCCCCACCCCCTGGCTATGGTGATTGGTTCAGAGAAGGGCTTGTAACCCAGGCTCGCCAATGAGAGCCAGCCCTGAGATTTTGGCTGCAGCTCTGGCTGCCCAGAGATGTGTCTGAGGCCAGGATCATCAGGCACATGTGCCTAGGATCCATGGTGCCTTCAGGAACCCACAAAATGTCTTAATATCTTTTTAAATCAGAAGGGAAATGATTGAATATGTTTCCCTGGGCTGGCTCCTGGCCAACAGAGGGCACCCTGAAAATCACTTTTTTTTTTTTTGTCAAGGGCTCACTCTGTCACCCAGGCTGGATGGCAGTGGCACGATCACGGCTCACTGCAGCCTCAACCTCCTGGGCATAAGAGAGCCTCCTGCCTCAGTCTCTGGAGTAGCTGAGACCACAGGCATGCGCCAGTGCGCCCCTCAGAGAGTTGCAGCTTTTTTTTTTTTTTTGAGACAGAGTCTCACTCTGGCTCCCAGGCTGGAGTGTAATGGCGTGATCTTGGCTCACTGCAACCTCCGCCTCCCAGGTTCATGCGATTCTCCTGCCTCAGCCTCCTGAGTAGCTGGGATTACAGATGCGCACCACCACACCCGGCCAGGCCCATTTGTGTATTTTTAGTAGAGACAGGGTTAGACCATGTTGGCCCTGCTGGTCTCGAACTTCTGGCCTCAAGTGATCCACCCGCCTCGGCCTCCCAAAGTGCTGGGATGACAGGCATGAGTCTTCAAACTTCAAACTTCCCCATGCTGCAGCGGCTCAGCCACCCAGAGCCGCCCGGGACTCACCCTGCTTGTCCCCGGTGAGCACCCATATTTTGATGTTGCTCTTCTTGAGACATTTGATGGTTTCAGGGACGCCGTCCTGGAGTCTGTCCTCAATGGCTGTGGCTCCCAGCAGCTGGTGGGGGAGCGGGGCAGGGCGGGGAAGATGCTGAGCAGCCGCCCAGCTCCCTGGCAGGGGCAGGAGAGTCCCAGGGCCCCCTTGGGTGCCCCCGCTGCCCACCCACCTTGAGGTTCTGCTCCATCTCGTTGTACACCTGTTGCAGGGCCTGCGCCCGGTTCTGCAGCAGGAGGCTGGCCTCCTGGTGGCGCTGCTGCCAGTCCTCGTAAATGTCCTCAGCCACCTCCCTGTAGGCCAGGCACAGTGTCCGCAGGGTCTCCTGGGCAAAGGCCTGGGGGCCGGGCAGATGGAAGCTGTCACCATCCTGAAGCCGACATCCCTGCCGGGCTCTGGAGCCTGGCCCCCCCAACCAAAAGCCTGTTGCCTCCCCTTCCAACAGCAGCCAGAAGGGGTTCAGAAAACTGGTCTGCGGCTGGGTGCAGTGGCTCATGCCTGTGATCCCAGCACGTTGGGAAGCTGAGGCAGGTGGATCATTTGAGGCCAGGAGTTCGAGACCAGGTTGGCCAACATGGTGAAACCCTGTCTCTACTAAAAACACAAAGATTAGCCAGGCTTGGTGGTGGGCGCCTGTAGTCCCAGCTACTTGAGAGGCTGAGGCAAGAGAATTGATTGAACCCAGGAGGCGGACGTTGCAGTGAGCCGAGATCATACCACTGCACACCAGCCTGGGCGATAAAGTGAGACTCCATCTCAAAAAAAGAAAGAAAGAAAGAAAGAAAAAACAACAGAAAGAAAATGGGGAAGAGGGCTGGGTGCGGTGGCTCATGCCTGTAATCCCAACACTTTCGGAGGCCGAGGCAGGCGGATCACTTGAGGCCAGGAGTTTGAGACCAGCTTGACCAACATGGTGAAACCGCGTCTCCACTCAAAACACATAAAAAATTAGCCAGGTGTGGTGGCACACGCCTGGAATCCCAGCTACTCAGGAGGCTGAGGTGGGAGGATCCCTTGAACCTGGGAGGCCGATGTTGCAGTGAGCTGAGATCACCCCCTTGCACTCCAGCCTGAGTATCAGAGCAAGATTCCGTTTCAAAAAAAAAAAAAGAAAACTGAGCCGCCCCTGCTCCCCACCTGCTCTGCCTCAGACACCCGCTCCCACCCCCAGACTCTCAGCTCTCTTTTGCCTCCAGACCTTCTCGGAGGACTGTTTCCCTGCCAGGAACACCTTCCCTATGCTTTGCACAGCCAATTCTTTTTTTTTCGGGAGCGGGGGATAGGGTCTCACTTTGTCACCCAGGCTGGAGTGCAGTGGCTCGATCATAGCTCACTGCAGCCTCGAACTCCTGGGCTCAAGCAATTCTCCTGTCTCTACCTTCCAAATAGCTGGGATCATAGGTGCATGGCATCACACCCGGCTAATTTCTTTGTATATATATATATATTTTAAATACAGGTGGTCTCACCATGTTGCCTGGGCTGGTCTCGAACTCCAGAGCACAAGCAAGCTGCACACCTGAGCCTCAAAACGCTGAGATTACAGGCAGAAGCCACCACACCTGGCCTAGATGGTGAATTCTGACTATCGCTCAAGACCTTCTATGCAGTCCACCCACCCGGAACCTTCCCCAGCCGAGGCTCCCCCAGTCCCAGGCCCCTCCCTCTGACCCCTCAACTTTGGGATCTCTGAGCCCCTTCCTTGGGCCCCTCACTTCTCAAGGGCCGGACCCAGGGTTGGGGCCTCTAGGGGCTGGGAGGAAACTGGGCAGGCCCAGAGAGCAGGCACCCCAAGGGTGGCCTGAGGGTCAAGGGGGTCCCCAAGGAAGGTGCCCTTACGGCTTCTTACCCCCCGACCCTGCCCTCAGCTTTCTGCTCCAAGGGGTGGCCTTAGGTCTCAAATTTATTTACTTATTTTTATTTATTTATTTATTTATTTTTTGAGATGGAGTGTCACTCTGTTGCACAGGCTGGAGTGCAGTAGCGTGCTTTCGGCTCACTGCAACCTCTGCCTCCCAGGTTCAAGCGATTCTCCTGCCTCAGCCTCCTGAGTGGCTGGGACTACAGGCCTGCACCACCACACCTGGCTAATTTTTTTGTATTTTTGGTAGAGACGGGGTTTCACCAGGTTGTTCAGGCTGGCCTCGAACTCCTGACCTCAAATGATCTGCCCGCCTCCCAAAGCACTGGGATTACAGGCATGAGCCATCGCGCCGGCCTGTAGAGACGGGTCTCGCCCTGTCGCCCAGGCTGGAGTGCAGTGGTGCGATCACAGCTTGCTGTAGCCTCCACCTCCTGGGCTCAAGCGATCCTCCTGCCTCAGGCTCCCAAAGTGCTGGGACCACGGGCGCGCGCCACCATGTCTAATTTCACTTTTATTGTTGATTGGGCATGGGTCCAAGAGTTTGGGCTTGACACAGCAGAGGAGCTTCACAGACATCGGCAGCCTCCCACAGGCCTTGACACTTCTTTGGGCCTCAATTTACCCATCCATTCCCTGGGGTGGCTGAGCTAAGCCGACCTGCTGAGCTCCTGGGCTCTAGGTCATTATTGTGACTGCACTTCCAGTTCAGAGTTCCCCCACATCCTGGCAGAGTAGGGGACACAGGACATCTTCCCACACGCACCCTGCTGCCCTGTGCTCCATGCTGCTGGGGCCCCAGCAGAACCTGTGAGGAGCCCCCGGGCTGGGCACAGAATCCTCTGGCCCTGTAGGATCAGGGCTGGACCGGGGGAGGCAGCCTGGGGTGATGACAGCCCCATGTTGGCAGGGGGTGGGGCAGGAAAGGCCCCCTGTGTGGGGAGATTGTGGCTGAGTCATGAGGACATCAAAAGCTTCTGAATGACAAAGGTGCAGGGAAGACCCTCCGAGCAGAGGGAACAGCATGTGCAAAGGTTCCAAGGCATCACCTGAGCATGGGGAAGTCACAAGCCACAAACTGGGGTCCTGGGGAGTCCGTTGGTGAGGCCAAAGAGAGACCAAGCTGGAGAGGTCAGCAGGGGACAGAAAAAGCCTCAAATCCTGGGCCGAGGAGTTCGGGCTTCACCCAGAGTGGAAAGCTTTGGAGTAGACAGAGCTGAGTGTGTCCTGGCAGCTGGACCAGCTCAACCACGTGGTGGTCTTGTGCAAATGGAAAAATACACCCTCAGCCGGGCACGGTGGCTCACACCTGTCATCCCAACACTTTGAGAGGCCGAGGCGGGTGGATCACCTGAGGTCAGGAGTTGGAGACCAGCCTGGCAACATGGTGAAACCCCATCTCTACTAAAAATACAAAATTGGCCGGGCGTGGTGGTGGGCGCCGGTAGTCTCAGCTACTTGAGAGGCTGAGGCAGAAGGATAGCTTGAGCCTGGGAGGCAGAGGTTGCAGTGAGCCAAGATTGCGCCATTGCACTCCAGCCTGGGCAACAGCGCAAGACTCCCTCTCAAAAAAGAAAAGGAAGGCTGGGCGCGATGGCTCATGCCTGTAATCCCAGCACTTTGGGAGGCCAAGAGGGGCAGATCCCCTGAGGTCAGGAGTTCAAGACCAGCCTGGCCCACATGGCGAAAACCCATCTCTACTAAAAATATTAAAATTAGCTGAGTGCACTGGCGTGTGCCTGTAATTCCAGCTCCTTGGGAGACTGAGGCAGGAGAATCACCTGAACCCGGGAGGCGGAGGTTGCAGTGAGCCAAGACCGTGCCACTGCACTCCAGCCTGGGCGATAGAGCAAGACTCTGTCTCAAAGAAAAGAAAAGAAAGACAAGACAAGAGAAGACAAAGAAAAAGATGCTCTCTCTCCGGGGGGCTACACTTTGGAGTTCAGCTGCCTCCCAGACTGTGTGCGTGTTGTGTGTTGCCGGGGGAGTGTGTTTTGTACAGTGCACAACATACCTAACTGTACATGGCCATCCCAGGTACCTGCAGCCATCCATTTCTCTGTACAGTCTCCTCCCCTGCCTCCTCCTCCTCCTGTCCCTACACACACACACACACACACACACACACACACACACACACACACACAAGCCAGCCCTCCTCCCTGCAGGGACTCACAGCCAAGGCCTCCTCTGTGGCAAATTCCATTGCCCCTCTCCTGTGCAAGCGTTCAAAGATGACCGTGTCGGCGCCCTTGGTGTACAGGCAGATGGTGCCCTCTGGCTTTCGGACTGTGGGGAAACAGGCCCTGCTGCTGCCCATAGAGGCTCCCCGTCTGCCCGCCCCGCCTCGGGGGGCCCAGGGCTTGGGCAGCGGGGCTCACCCAGCACCGACATCCGTTTGCGCATGCTGTTGAAGTCCATTATGGCCAGGACCTGGTAGACCCGCTCCTCCCCCAGCTCCACGATCGTGATGGTGTCCTGGGTGCGGGACAGGAACACGTAGCCGAAGTTCCGGGCCGCGGTGACCAGCGCCTCCTCGTCGGGGGAGGCCGCCTGGTACAACAGCTGGTCTGGTGGGGAGGGGGGCCGTTTTGGGGTCACATGGTGGAGCCCATCTCCATCTCTACAGTGCAGGGAGGAGATGGGTATCGCCAGGGCTACACCTTTATTGATGGTGGCCGGGGAACCCCGCCTGTACAACCTCTCAGCCCAATGCATGGAGGTGAGCACTTGAGACTAGACGAGCTTCCCGATCAACAACAGATCCTCGGGCTGCAGCCGCAGGCCTGGACATCCTTTAGCCCTGATGATGACACGCCCGCCCTCCCATCACGATACTGGGCAACACTGTCTGGGCTCCAGGCCCGGACGCCCTCGAGGTGTGGCTGGGGTCACCGGCCTCAGCGCCCCCTAAGCCAGGTGAAAGGAGCCCTGGAAGGTGGGCTGGGTGAGCTGTGGGGCTGGGGACGCTGCCATGCCCCGGGGGCTGAGCGGCCTCAGAGATGGGGAGGGGGGTGGGCGCGCCTGGGCACTCACGGTGGCTCTCCCGCACCATCACCGTGTGGCAGATGGCCAGCAGGCGCCAGAACTCCCGCACAGCCTCGTCCCTGTTGCTTCGCACGAGGTGCAGCAGGGCCCCGTTGTGGAAGAGCAGCTTCCCGTCGGCGAACTTGTTCCAGAGGTAGGGGTTCTCCTGGGGGTGGCGGGGGCACGGGCCGGCTGTGGGCAGGCCACTCCCTGTGCCCCATCCCCCTCACCGTCCCACGCTGCAGGGCAGGCAGGCTCACCTTAGGTCCGGTCGTGGCCTCTGAATCCGGCCCTGGGGAAAGACACAGCCTCATGCTTCAGCTCCCAGAGGCCTCCCATTCGGGATCCCACAGCCCCTGACCCCTAGTCTCAGGCTTCCGGGGGCCACCGAATGCAGCCACACAAGCCAGGCCTGCGGCCCTGGAACTGACACCCTGAGCAATCTTGGGGCGAAAGCTGACCCCAGTTTCCACCATCTGCAGAAAGCAGGGAAGAGGGGAGCATCCCCGTCCTGTCTCCCAGGGACCCCAAAAGGACAGCCTGGAGCGGGATGCGGCCCCGTCCGTGGGACACATTTCGTTTCCTCCTCCTGGGGTGAGTTTTTGTTTTTATTTATTTGTTTATTTTTAAGACAGAGTCCTGCTCTGTCGCCCAGGCTGGAGTGCAGTGGCATAAGCTCAGCTCACTGCAACCTCAGCCTCCTGGGTTCAAGCGATTCTCCTGTCTCAGCCTCCTGAGTAGCTGGGATTACAGGCTCATGTCACCACACCCGGCTCATTTTTGTATTTTTTAGTAGAGATGGCATTTCACCATGTTGGCCAGGCTGGTCTCAAACTCCTGACCTCAGGTGATCCGCCCACCTCGGCCTCCCAAAGTGCTGGGATTACAGGTGTAGCCACCGCACCTGGCCACGTTTTATTCTTTATTGTTCTTACAGATGGGGTCCTACTCTGTGGCCCAGGCTGGAGTGCAGTGGTGCGATCACAGCTCACTGCAGCCTCAACCTCCCAGGCTCAAGGCATCTTCCCTCTTCAGCCTTCCAAGTTGCTGCGGCAACAGGTGCATGCCAGCCCTTTGTGGTTTTTTTTTTTGAGATGGAGTCTCTATCACCCAGGCTGCTGGAGTGCAGTGGCATGACCTTGGCTCACTGCAACCTCCACCTCTGGGTTCAAGCAGTTCTCCTGCCTCAGCGTCCTAAGTAGCTGGGATCACAGGTGTGCACCACCATGCCCGGCTAATTCTTGTTATTTTTAGTAGAGACGGGGTTTTGCCACGTTGGCCAGGCTGCTCTCGAACTCCTGACTTCAGGTGATCCACCTGCCTCAACCTCGGGCCCATTTTTCTATAGCTAAACTTGTACCATTTCTTGGGGACTTCTAACTACACTAAATTATGACCCAGTCCAAACCACGTGCCCTGGTTATAAATTAGACCCGGGGCTGTCAAACTACACCCCACCACATCATCAATTTTTGTACGGCCTGTGAGCTAAGAATTGTTTTTGGATTTTTAATGGTCAGGAAAAAAAATGACTAGAATAATACTATTTTGTGGCCAGGCGCGGTGGCTCACGCCTGCAATCCCAGCACTTTGGGGGGCCGAGACGGGCGGATCACGAGGTCGGGAACTCAAAACCATCTTGGCTAACACAGTGAAACCCCGTCTCTACTAAAAATACAAAAAAATTAGCCAGGCATGGTGGCGGGCGCCTGTAGTCCCAGCTACTCGGGAGGCTAGAGGCAGGAGAATGGCGTGAACCCAGGAGGCGGAGCTTGCACTAAGCCGAGCCGAGATCGCGCCACTGCACTCCAGCCTGAGCGACAGAGCGAGACTGTCTCAAAAAAAAAAAAAAAAAAAAAAAAACTATTTTGTGATCTGGGAAATACTCAGAAATTCGAATTTCAGCATCCACAAATAAAGGCTTGTGAAAGTCAAAAGAAGAGTAGTGGCTGGGTGTGGTGCCTCTCATCTGTAATTCCAGTGCTTTGGGAAGCGGAGGCAGGCGGATCGCTTAAGCCCAGGAGTTCAAGACCAGCCTGGGCAACGTAGGGATACCCTCTCTTGACAAAAAATACAAAAATAAGCTGGGTATGGTGGCACGCTCCTGTAGTCCTGGCTACTTGGGAAGCTGAAGTGGGAGGATGGCTTGAGCCCAGGAATTCGAGGCTGCAATAAGCTATGATTGCACCACTGCACTCCAGCCTGGGCGACAGAGCAAGACCCCATCTCAAAAAAAAAAAAGTACTGTTTAAAAGTTTGGCTAGGTGTGGTGGCTCATGCCTGCAATGCCAATATTTTGGAGGCTGAGGCAGGCGGATCACCTGAGGTCAGGAGTTCGAGACCAGCCTGGGCAACATGGTGAAACCCTGTCTCTACTGAAAAAAAATACAAAAATTAGCCAGGCGGGGTGGCACGCAACTGTAATCCCAGCTACTTGGGAGGCTGAGGCAGGAGAATCAACCCGGGAGGCGGAGGTTTCAGTGAGCCAAGATCGCGCCATTGCACTCCAGCCTGGGCAACGAGAGCAAAACTCCATCTCAAAGAGAAAAAAAAAAAAAAAAAATTTGCTGGCCCCCTCCAAAGGAAACCACGCCATCTGGCTACGGTTCCCTGGTTCGGGTTCGGGCGGGGGTGCCGGGCATCGGGCCAGACATGGCTCTGGTCCTCGGGCACCCTGAGCCCCTTGAAGATGGAGGACCCAGCCGGGAGCTCAGGTGTTGGGGCCGCACCGTAGACGCGGCCGTTGATGCAGCACTTGTTGAAGGTCAAGATGTTCTGCGTGAGTGTGCCCGTCTTGTCCGAGAAGATGTATTCCACCTGGCCCAGGTGGTCATTCAGGCTGGTGCTGCGGGCCTTGGCGGGCACGTCCTGCGGCTTGTAGTACATCTGCACGTCCCAGTCGATGAAGATGCTGTTCCCCAGGTAGATGAACTCGGACCTGCAGAGGCACTCGGCGTCACAGTCAGCCCCGCCTGCTGTGTGCCATCCCCCATGCCTCCCCGTTCCGCGTTTGCACCGGGGGCGCGGCCAGCAGGGACTCACAGGATGAACATGGACATCGGGACGGTGACGCTGAGCAGGATGAGGAAGCCCCAGAAGATGAAGAAGGACTCTGCGGCCACGCTGCTCCCGTGCAGCCCCGAGAGGTAGTAGTGGTGGTCTTTGAATTCTTTGACCGAGAAACCGAAGCTGAAGGCCAACACCAGGCAGACAAACACCACGGAGATGAAGATCTGGAAGGCGGACGCGACAGGGTGGGTGAGGGGGTGGGGGTCCCCCACTCTGCCATCAGGATGGGGTGAACACAAAGATAAGGCTGGGGCTGGGCACCATGGCTCACGCCTGTAATCTCAGCACTTCGGGAAGCTAAGGCAGGCGGATGGCTTGAGGTCAGGAGTTCAAGACCAGCCTGGGCAACAAAGTGAGACCTCATCTCGATGAAAAACTTAAAAAATAAATTAGTCAGGCATGGTGGCGCACACCTGTAGTCTCAGCTGCTCAGGACGCTGAGGCCAGAGGATCGCTTGAGCCTAGGAGGCTGCAGTGAGCTATCATGGCGCCACTGCACTCCATCCTGGGCAATAGAGTGAGATAGAAAAACATTTATTTATATTTTTTAATTTTTTTTTTTTTGAGACAGAGTCTCACTCTCTCTCCCAGTCTGGAGTGCAGTGGCGCGATCTTGGCTCACTGCAAGCTCTGCCTCCTGGGTTCACGCCATTCTCCTGCCTCAGCCTCCCGAGTACCTGGGACTACAGGCGCCCCCCACCATGCCCGGCTAATTTTTTGTATTTTTAGTAGAGAGGGGGTTTCACCATGTTGCCCAGGATGGTCTCGATCTCCTGACCTCGTGATCCGCCCCCCTCAGCCTCCCAAAGTGCCAGGATTACAGGTGTGAGCCACTGCACCCGGCCGAAAGACATTTATTTATTTTTATTTTTATTTATTTATTTATTTGAGACAGAGTCTTGCTCTGTTGCCCAGGCTGGAGTGCAATAGTGCAATCTCAGCTCAGTGTAACCTCCACCTCCGGGGTTCAAGTGATTCTCCTGCCTCAGCCTCCCAAGTAGCTGGGATTACAGGCATGAGCCACCATGCCCAGCTAATTTTCGATTTTCTGTAGAGACGGGGTTTCACCATGTTGTTCAGCTGGTCTCGAACTCCCAACCTCAGGTGATCCACCCACCTCGGCCCCAGAACGTGCTGGGATTACAGGCATGAGCCATCTCACCCAGCCTAAAAAAATATTTATTTTGGCCGGGCATGGTGGCTCATGCCTGTAATCCTAGCACTTTGGGAGGCTGAGGAGGGCGAATTGCTTGAGCTCAGGAGTTGGAGACCAGCCTGGGCAACATGGTGAAACCCCGTCTCTACTAAAATACAAAAAAATTAGACAGGCGTGGCGGCGTGCACCTATAGTCCCAGCTACTCGAGAGGCTGAGGCAGGAGAATTGCTTGAACCCAGGAGGCAGAGGTTGCAGTGAACCAAGATCGTGCCACTGCACTCCGACCTGGGTGACAGGGCGAGACTCCGTATCTAAAAAATAAATAAATAAATCATTATTATTATTTTATAAAACTATTTTTAAAAATTACTTTAATGAAAGATTTTTCTGGCCCAAAGACCTGCCCACAAGATCAGGCTGCACATTTTGCAGAAGAAGGAAACTGAGGCCTGGAAGATGACATCCCTGACCCTGCCCTCCTCTGTGTTCCTGGGGCAGGGGTACTTGTTGGCAGCTCACCACAACCACCAGCTTGTTCATCAGGAGGTCCAGCTTGGTTCTCTTCAAATGGATCTTGCCACAGTTCTTCATAATTTTTGTGTCAAAACCTGCAGGGTTTGCAACATGTATCCATCTATCCACCTATCCACCCACCCACCCAACCATCACCCACCCACCCACTCATCCACCCACCCACCCATCCACCCACCCACCCACCCATCCACCCACCCACCCATCACTCATCCACCCACCCACCCACCCACCCATCCACTCATGCACCCACCCACCACTCACCCATCCACCCACCCACCCACTCATCCACCCACTCACCCACCCACCCATCACCCACTCATCTACCCATTCATTCATACACCCACCACCCACCTACCATTCATCCATTCATCCATCCATTCACTCACCCATCCAAGCACCCATAGATCCATCCCCCTACCCATCTACCCATCTATTTGTCTATCCATCCATGCACTCATCCTTTCACACATCCATCCACCCACCCACCCACCCATCCCCACATCCATCCACCCACCACCCACCACCCATCATCATCCATCCATCACTCATCCCCACATATCCATCCACCCACCCACCCACCCATCCCCACATCCATCCACCATGCCCCCATCGGTACAGCTCCCACTCCAGGACCCTGGAGCGGCCATACCAGCATAAATGACCAGTCCATAGCAGGTGTCTGTGTTACGAATCCTGCAGCCTCGCAGGAGGAGGTTGCCAATGTCCAGGGAGTATTTCTTGTCATTCCATTCCAGGCACCCCACAAAGTGGTGCATCCGGCTGTTGGGCGCCTCACACACCACTGTGCCTGTGGGCGGCCAGGTGGTCAGTGGGTCAGTGGGCTCAGGCCCTCTTCCCCAGGTTCCCTGCGCCGGGTGCAGGTGAGAACATTCCGGCCACCCTCATGAGCCCCAGGGCCCCAAACTTGCCCTATAGGACCCCAGCACAGGGCTGCCTCAGGAAGGCTCCAAAGTCTTCCTGTCCCTGCCTGGCCTCAGGGACTTTGGGCAGGCTGTTCCTTCCATGGAGACTCACACTTCCCTGATCCTCCAGCCAGATCAGCCCCTCCTAGCTCCTAGCTCCCTCCCTCGTGGTTCTGATCCCAGCATGTGATAAGATGTTTATTGGTGCAAAGCTATTGTTAGTGTCTGTGAGCTCCATGAGAACTGGTGCCAGCCTCCTCTCAAGCTACACTCTGACCCCAGGGCACGGCCCAGCACCTGCACATGGTAGGTGCTCAGTAAATGTGTCAAGGGGGAAGAGGAGAAGGGACACCTGATCGATGAGCCTCCTTTTGGGTGCCAGAGCCTGTCCACCACCACCACCCCCCCCCATTCACCAACACCCTGCAATGGCCTCACTTCCGTTGGAGAAAACAGGTTCAGACTACACAGACTGGCCCGGGGCAGCATTCAGTGAGGGTTAAAATGACCATGGGGCATGGGTTGGGACCCCAGAAGGGAGAGGGGCCACAGGGTTCCTGAAGGGTCCTCACCTGCCTCCCCATCACGTCTTAGGGATGGGGAGCCTGACTCCATCCTGGATGTAGGAATTGGAGACACCCATGGCGGGATGGCCAGAGGGCAGAGAACCATAGGGCAAGCCCACACCTCAGGCCACCTCTGTGAACCTCAGTCTCTTCCTCTGAAAAATGGGTCCATGCCCAGTGAGAATGCTGGGGCAGATGGACAAGGCCAGGGCCCACAAAAGCCTCCTTGCTCAGCCCGGGAGGAAAGGCTAGAGGAAGAGTCACTGCCTGTCTGATTCTGTGTCCCGATGGTGTTAAATAAGAGAGCCAGCCGGGCGCGGTGGCTACGCCTGTCATCCCAGCAATTTCAGAGGCTGAGGCGGGTGGATCACCTGAGGTCAGGAGTTCGAGACCAGCCTCACCAACATGGTGAAACCCTGTCTCTACTAAAAATACAAAAAAATTAGCTGGGCGTGGTGGTGGGCGCCTGGGATCCCAGCTGCTTCGGAGGCTAGGGCAGGAGAATCGCTTGAACCCGGGAGGCGGAGGTTGCAGTGAACCAAGACTGTGCCACTGCACTCCAGCCTGGGCGACAAGAGCAAGACTCTGTCTCAAAAAAGAGGGAAACTTTAGCCGAGTTCTGGGACTGTCACGGAAGTTAGAGAGGATGGGTGTGGCCCCCTCCACCAGGGCTAAGCCTTTCCCCAGATATCACAGACAGATGGGGAAAAACTGTTTGGGTGTGAGGAGCAAGGAAAAGATTCTGTCCTCAAACCAATTAGAGTGACTCTCCTTCGCAATAAGACAAGAAAACCAAACAAAACTGTACCCCCGGGCTGGGCTGCAGCAAAGAGTAACTGTTCCCACATCACCTGTGAAACATCTCCAGGTGGAAAATAAGAAACAGTCACGCAGGCCGGGCGCAGTGGCTCATACCTGTCATCCTAGAACTTTGGGAGGCCGAGGTGGGTGGATCACCTGAGGTGAGGAGTTCGAGACCAGCCTGACCAATATGATGAAACCCCATCTCTACTAAAAATACAAAAATTAGCTGGGCGTGGTGGTGTGCACCTGTAATCCCAGCTACTCGGGAGGCTGAGGCAGGAGAATCGCTTGAACCTGGGAGGTGGAGGTTGCAGTGAACCAAGATCGCACCACTGCACTCCAGCCTGGGAGACAAAAGCGAAACGCCGTCTCAAAAAAAAAAAAAAAAGAAAAGAAAAGAAAAAGAAACAGCCAAGCAGTAGAGGGGGTCAGCATTCTGTTCTTAGAGGCCTTCCTGCCACAGGAATTGCCAGCCCACGCACACAGGTGCCTTTTCAATTAAACAACCAAATGTGACTGTGTTATGGTTAAATTTTACACTTAATAGAATGTAGCACTTTATTTTTGGTTTTGACACAGGGGTCTCAGTCTGCTGCCCAGGCTGAGCGCAGTGATGTGATCACAGCTCACTGCAGCCTCAGCCTCCCTGAGCTCAAGCGAGCCTCCCACCTCAGCCTCCCAAGTAGCTGGGACCACCGGCACGTGCCACCACGCCCAGCTACTTGTTTTATTTTTTGCAGAGATGGGATCTCGCTGTGTTGCCCAGGCTGGTCTTGAATTCCTGGGCTCAAGTGACTCTCCTGCCTCAGCCTCCCAAAGTGCTGAGATTCCAGGCATGAGCCACTGGGCCTGGCCAGCACATTTTTTTAAAAAAAAAACAGAAATAACAACAACAAAATACCCTAACATTTAACTTTTACAGATTCGGGGGACGTGACTCCCTGCTCAATGCCTCTCACCTTGAAAGGACGCCATCTTCTTTGTAGTGGTCAGTTCTTTGTGGGTGACCATCAGGGCCTGTCTGAACTTCAAGTTGGTCTCCCTGGTGACGAGGAGAGGAGGGAGGTGAAAAGAGGTGAAAATGGAGGGGACGGATGCTTCGAGGAGCCCCCAGACCCCTTCTGGAGTCACTCAAACATTTTCACTGAGCACCTACTAGTTCGCCAGCTGCCAGTCGGATGGCTGAGTCCCAGAGAGGGAGAAAGCCTTGCCCAAGGCCACACAGCATGTTTGCCAAAGTGCTGAGGCCAGGGCCTAGGGCCTCCTGCTCGTATGCACCCAATGGAAACAATGCGGACGGTGGGCATCTTCCTCCCCTCAGTGCCTGGCAGCATCCACCCCCCAGACACTCTTGGGGTGAGTGACCAAAGTCTCTGAGCGACCTTGGCTGGCCGCCTCCTTGGTGACCGGGGAAGGGGGCTTCTCCGGGCCATGCGCCCCACCCCCCAGGGTCCCCAGCGATGCCACAGCTCCTCACCCATCAATGTCCACCGTCTCCACATAGCACAGGCTGCTGGGCTCCGTGCTGGCCAGCAAGAGCACGTCGGCCTGGGGTGGAGTGGGGGGAAGCGTCGCAAGAGGGGATGCAAGACAAGTTGGGGGCGCGGCCACCCTCCCCACCCTGGGAGGGGCGCTCTCGGTGCAGGGGCGCGTAGTTCTGGGACCTCGGGGTCAACCCCAGCTCACTGGGACGATGTTGTCTTTGCGGAGACAGACCACATCCCCCACGCACAGATCCTGCCATTTCTTCCGCTTGAAGCTGAGGGGAGAGGGGGTTGCGAAGGAGGTCCCTCCCTCTGCCGACCCTCCCCACACCGGGAGAGCAGAGGCACGGGATGATGTGGGGCCCGCAGCTGCAGTCCCCACCTCCAGGCCTTTACCCCCTCAGGAAGCCTTCCCCGGCCTCCCACCCCACTCCCCGAGGGTCCACGCTCCCACCCGGTGATCTCCAGGGTCCTGCACCCATGTCCTCTTCAGACTGTCCTTGTCCTCCCCATCGCCCGAGCCCCGAGCTCTGCAAGGGTTCGCCATCAGGGCCTCGGCCTCTGTCCTCATCCCGGCCACACGCCTAATGAATGCAGGCCTGGTTCCTGTCGGACTCAACCAGCTGGGAGATCGGGGAGCGTGGAAGGTGATGGACACTTGCCGAGGCCGATGACCCTGCTGGGCTGGAGCCCCCCATGTCCCCGTGGATCCCCAGCTGCAGCCCCAGCCTCACCTCTTCCCCATTAGAATCTGGCAAGGTCTGTTGTTGATGGCTCTGTCACTCTTGTGCCTCCCCTGGGCCAGGAGGGAAAGGATCAGAAAGACCATCCAGCCTCTCCTGCCCCCGCCCGGGCCGCTGCCGCGTCGCAGCCCAGCAGTGCCCGTGCCTGCCCGCAACACAGGGTCCCTGTCCACTGGCCCCATGCCACGTTGCATCTGCCCAGGGATCCCGGGCATGGGGGCCGCTGGACCCACTGCTGCTGGCGGGGAGAAGACAGGCGAGCTGCCCACCACCTAGTGTGCCTGCCAGACCACTACCCCACCAAAGCTCAACGGCCCCAAAACCACGCAGCTGACAGAGCCAACGCCACCGGCAGCACCTGCCCAATGTGGGTGCCGGCAGATAAGGACAATGTAGCCCAACAGCTGAGGCTCCCAGGCCCGTGTTCCCCTAACGCTCCAGGAAGCCCAGCCCTCCTCCCGCTCTCGCCCAGGGCTCAAGAGACGCCCCCCATTCGGCCCCTGCTCCCTCCCCCAGGCAGCTGCGTCCAACAGCACTCACGATGTCGTCCACCAGGTCCCGGGCGGCACGGATGAAGAGGAGGCAGACCATGGGGGCACCGAGCGAGAACCAGGGCAGCGTGGAGATGTCGGGAATGCTCTGATGTGGAGGCGGCCGCAGGAAGGGTCACACCAGCCCACTCCCCCGTCCCCTGCCCTTCCACCGAGCCAACCCAGCCCCGCACTTGACACCATGTGACGCATATGCTGGCCACCTTGGCCGGAGTCCAGCCATCACCCGCACCCCGCAGCCCTCGGGACAAACCCCCCGGCATCCCTCCACCTGCCTGGAACTTCTCCCACACGCCTCGTCTCCCCAGCAAACTCCTCTTCTCCCATCCAAGCCCAGCTCCCACATTGCCTCCTCCAGGGAGCCTTCACCAGCCCCAAGCTTGGCCGCCACTGCTCCCCCTCCCTCCCGTGTCCCTGCTTCCCCAGGTCACCCTGCAGGTGTGAGCTCCACCATCCCCCACCCTGGTGCCCGGCCAGTGGCCTGCACACAGTAGGTACTCCATTAATGCTGAATGACTCGACGGATAAAAGGAGAACCTCTCTATCCAGAACAGAAATGAGATGTCAGGTGAGAGTGGGTGCTCTGAAAACAGCACCGCTGGCTGGCTGCTGGCCCCATGCTGGCCTGGACCACCCAGGTACCAGGAAGTGGCTCTGTAGGTCCCAAGAACATGCTCTGGGGCTCCTCCTTCCCCCTCGCCTCTGAGGTCAGCTAGGAGGGCGGGGGCCAGGGGAGCTGCGTGGCCAAGGCCGTCTAGGCTGGGGAACAGCTATGCCTCCCAACGCCCAGCCCTGCCCAGCAGGAACCAACGGGGTGTGGAGAGGGTGCTCGTCATCAGACCTGGAGGGTCCGTCCATCCACCTTCGTCATTCAACGTGTATTGATTGCCTTTTGTGTGCCAGGCCCTGGGCAGGGTAGTAGGGACTCAGCACTGAGGGTCCCAGTCTGTGGGGAGTCTGTGGGGAGTGGGACGTGAACCCACCCATCACATAGACGAATACATCGATGCTGCCAGGTGGCTGGGGGGACTTCCTGGAGGAGGCGACGCGCCTCACCTGCAGGATGATGATGAGGAGGAAGTACAGGTTGGACACTCGGTGGAACTGCTCGTACAGGTTCAGCGGCAGGAACGAGAAGAAGCTGTACTTGGCTGTGCGGACGACATTGGTCTGGAACGAGAGCCGCGGGCCGCCTGGCAGGGGGTGCCATCCAGGCCAGGGGATGGGGGTGCCCAAGGCCAGACCTGCCCCACTTGGCCTTGCCCAGCATCCTCTGGGCTGTGGGACACCTCATTAAGCACCTACTGAGCCAGCGGTTACTGAGCACCTGCTGAATGCAAGGCCTCAGGCCAACATTTACTGAGCACCTGCTGAATGCAAAGCTTCAAGCCAGCATTATTAATAAATGAAAGACCTCAAGCCAGCATTTACTGAGCACCTGCTGAATGCAAAACCTGGAGCCTGGGTTAATTAGCTATTGAATGCAAAGTCTTGAAGCCACCTTTTACAGGGTACCTGTGGAATGCAAGGCCTCAGGGCAGCATTTACTGAGCACCTGCAGAATGCAAGGCCTCAGGGCAGCATTTACTGAGCACCTGCTGAATGCAAGTCCCCAGGGCAGCATTTACTGGGCACCTGCGGAATGCAAGGCCTCAGGGCAGCATTTACTGAGCACCTGCGGAATGTAAGGCCTCAGGGCAGCATTTACTGAGCACCTGCAGAATGCAAGGCCTCAGAGCAGCATTTACTGAGCACCTGCTGAATGTAAGGTCTCAGGGCAGCATTTACTGAGCACCTGCGGAATGCAAGGCCTCAGGGCAGCATTTACCGAGCACCTGCTGAATGCAAAGCCTCAGAGCAGCATTTACTGAGCACCTGCGGAATGCAAGGCCCCAGGGCAGCATTTACCGAGCACCTGCGGAATGCAAGGCCTCAGGGCAGCATTTACTGAGCACCTGCTGAATGCAAGGCCTCGGGGCAGCATTTACTGAGCACCTGCGGAATACAAGGCCTCAGGGCAGAATTTACTGAGCACCTGCTGAATGTAAGGCCTCGGGGCAGCATTTACTGAGCACCTGCGGAATGCAAGGCCTCAGGGCAGCATTTACTGAGCACCTGCTGAATGTAAGCCTCAGGGCAGCATTTATGAGCACCTGCGGAATGCAAAGCCTCAGGGCAGCATTTACTGAGCACCTGCTGAATGTAAGGCCTCAGGGCAGCATTTACTGAGCACCTGCTGAATGCAAGGCCTCAGGGCAGCATTTACTGAGCACCTGCGGAATGCAAGCCCTCAGGGCAGCATTTACTGAGCACCTGCGGAATGCAAGCCCTCAGGGCAGCATTTACTGAGCACCTGCTGAATGCAAGGCCTCAGGGCAGCATTTACTGAGCACCCGCTCAGTAATGCAAAAGCCTGCAGCCAGCATTAATTGAGCTTCTACTGAGTGCAAAGACTCATTGAGCTGTGACCAAAGCAAGACACCCAAGAGGATTTCAGGTAGGGCCCCGATGGACACATTGTACTTTCAGGTTGGGTATTAACTGACCCTCACGTGCACTGGGACAGGGCAAATGAGATGCACAGAACTCTTGTGCCAAACCAGTGATTTGGTTAGGACAGGCGCTTTTGTCCTCGAGAGGAAAATAAAAATATTGGCCGGACATGGTGGCTCACCCCTGTAATCCCAGCATTTCAGGAGGTCGAGGCGGGTGGATCACTTGAAGTCAGGAGTTCCAGACCAGCCTGGCCAAAATGATGAAACCCCATCTCTACTAAAGATGCAAAAAAGTAGCCGGGTGTGGTGGTGGGTGCCTGTAGTCCCAGCTACTCGGGAGTCTCAGGCAGGAGAATCGCTTGAACCCGGGAGGCAGAGGTTGCAGTGAGCCGAGATCTTGCCACTGCACTCCAGCCTGGGCGACACAGTGAGATTCCATCTCAAAACAGAAAAAAGAAAAAAAGAGGCCGAGCGCAGTGGCTCACACCTGTAATCCCAGTACTTTGGGAGGCCGAGGTGGGTGGATCACCTGAGGTCAGGAGTTCGAGACCAGCCTGGCCAACATGGTGAAACTTCGTCTCTACTAAAAATACAAAAATTAGCCAGGCGTGGTTGTGCACGCCTGTAATCCCAGCTACTTGGGAAGCTGAGGCAGGAGAATTGCTTGAGCCCCGGAGGTGGAGGTTGCAGTGAGCAGAGATCTCGCCACTGCACTCCAGCCTGGTCGACAGAGGGAGACTCTGTCTCAAAAAAAAAGAGAAAAAGAAAAAGAAAAAAGAAAACTATCGAGCAAATACAAGCAGAGGCAGGACTCAGGAGGTGCAAAAAATAGATTCCCCAGGGGTACCAGGCAGCTCCTCTGGGGGCCGGGGAGGTGCGGGAGGGGCCGCCCACCTTGTATTTCTTCCTCCGCCAGCACAGGAACACCTTCTCCTTGAACTGTGCGTTGTAGGTGCGGTTGTTAGCCTGGACCTCCCAAGTGAATGCTGCAGCGAGACAGCCGGGCGTCACTGGAGATTGAGGCCCAGGACAAACACCCCTAATGACCGCCTGCAGGAGGGCTAATGGGGCCCGCGGGACCCAGGCGCCGGGGAGGCCCGAGATGTCGGAGCCCGTAAACAGACAGTCGGGCAGCAGGCCCCACCTGGGGACCTACCAGATCCCTGCCCATAGTTGGCGCCGGCACAAGTGGATTCCAAGAGTGGCCACCCACGCCCCCCGGCCACGGGCCAGTCCTGAGACGCAGAGAACAGGCCCTGGGAGACCCATTCAGGCCTATACATTTTTTTTTTTTTTTTTTTTTTTTGAGACGGAGTCTGGCTCTGTCGCCCAGGCTGCAGTGCAGTGGCGCAATCTCGGTTCACTGCAAGCTCCACCTCCCCGGTTCACACCATTCTCCTGCCTCAGCCTCCTGAGTAGCTGGGGCTACAGGTGCCCGCCACCACGCCCGGCTAATTTTTTGTATTTTTTAGTAGACATGGGGTTTCACTGTGTTAGCTAGGATGGTCTCGATCTCCTGACCTCGTGATCCACCGCCTTGGCCTCCCAAAGTGCTGGGATTACAGACATGAGCCACCATGCCTGGCCCAGGCCTATACATCTTACAGAGGGGGGTAAACTGAGGCTCGGTGATGGGCTCTCGGGTGTCCAAGGCCATACATCCAGCTGGCGGCCCAGATCTTTCTGGGCATGCAGCCCCCAAATCCTGAGCCAAATCCCCCAAACCCAGTCAGTACTAGGGTTGGAGACTACTAGAAACCAAATGAGAATCCTAGGCAAGGCCTGACGTGCAGGTCTGGGGGACCCCAGCCTGTCTCAGCCTCAGCCTCAGCCCTGCACTTTTTTTTTTTTTTTTTGAGATGGAGGCTCGCTCTGTCACCCAGGCTGGAGTGCAGTAGCACAATCTCAGCTCACTGCAACCTCCACCTCCTGGGTTCAAGTGATTCTCCTGTCTCAGCCTCCCCAGTAGCTGTAATTACAGGCATGCGCCACCACACCCAGCTAATTTTCGTATATTTAGTAGAAACGGGGTTTCTCCATGTTGCCCAGGCTTTCGAACCCCTGACCTCAAGTGATCCACCCGCCTCAGCCTGCCAAAGTGCTGGGATTATAGGCGAGACCCACCACGCCTTGCCAGCCCTGAACTTCGTAATCCCTCCCACCTGCACCGCCCCCTCTGCCCAGGATCAGCACCTGAGTTCCTGTCCTCATCTTGGAGATCTTCTCTCTGGCCGAGGCTGCCCATGCTGGTTGGGCTGTGGGAGAGAGGGGCGCCGGGTCACAGCAGTGGCCCCAGCCCTGGCTGGGCACCACTCCGTCTTCAAGGAGCTCACAGCCTAGGGGCCAGCCCTCTCAAATGCTACCTCCCACACTCATCTGCAGCCTCCCCTCCAGGCTCTGAATGTCCAGCCATAGGCTGTGTGTCTCGCCTTGGACACCCTGAGACCCAGGGGACCCCAAGATGATCCTCAAACCTGCAAAAGCCCATCTGCCAGTGTCCCCCACCAGCCACCCTGGTCACCTCCCACCAGTACAGCCTAGAAGGACTCTGCCGCCAGCCATGCCAGCTTCTGGCCATGCCAGCCTCCGGCCACTGCTCCCCACACCTCGCTTTTCCTGGAAGGACCACTCTCACCTCCTCCTGGTTTCGCTGACGGCCTCCTGCCCCTCTCCCCATGTGGCACCAGCTTAGGGGCTCAGTCGTCTGTTCACTGACTGAATGGGACCCCCGGGCTATATGTTACATCTCAAAACACAGCATGAGGGTCAGGCATGGCCACCCGCCTCCTCACCCCTCCGGCTGGGCAGCAAACTCTGATGGGGGCAATGCAGGCAGACGGCACATTGTCGGAAGATCCTGGAATCTTCTCCACTAGCAGGTTCAGGAATGTGGGTCTAGCTCTAGCCCTGCACCGGCGGCCCTGGTTTGGCCCCCTATGAGGCAAACCACCCCTAGACGCCAGCAATTGGCCCCCCACCTGCCAGCTCTCTAGCAGCGCCCTCTCCACCAAGCCCCTGCCCCTGTGTTCCGGCCGCCCGGTGCACCCATCCTCACCCTTCCAGTCTCTGTTCATACTTCCCAGCCCGGCCAGCCTGGGCCTTGTGCCTCCTCTGGGGTGCCCCTCTGCCTGGGGAGTCCCCCATCCCAGCTCTGATCACCTTCTCACCTCCGCGGATGCCAGCAGGACCTGAGACTTCCTGAGTCACGTCTGAGTCACCCGTGTCGCCAGGTCCTGGTGGGGCAGGGCTTGGCTCAGGGCCAGCTCTGGTGCTCCTGGGAGTCTGAGAGGAGCCAGTGCCCATTCACCACATGAGGAAAACGGAGGTTCAGGGCCAAGAGGGGTTTAGGCTGTGGGACGGGGGAGAGGTGGGGGAGACCCCCGTGGGGGCAGACTGGGGGTTGGAGAGTTGGAGAGAATGCTCAAATGGCCAGAATCCACTCAAAGTGTATCTGGGGGCAGAAACAGACACGGACACAGCGCTGGCTTCCTGCTCCCTCACTAACCGGGACGCCCCATTACTCGGAAGCCCCCCACCCCGTCTTCCCGCAGCCGCAGAGGCACAGGGACCGCCCTGGACAGGGCTCCAGAGTCCAGGGCTGTCTGCACCCGCCCCGGGGCCCCAACCGCGCGAACCTCTAGGGGCGCCCTCTCCACCCCCGCCACCACGACCCCAGCTCTCAGCCCGGGTGGAGCCCAGAGAGGGTGCGCGGGCTCCCGGGGACGCACAACAGTGGGAGCACCCGCCGCTCACCTGCGCAGGACAGGCAGGGAGGGGCAGGCCGCGGGCGTCCAGGGCGGCGGACGTGGTGGAACCGTTAGCCCGGTGCCAACGGTCCTGAAACGGGTGACGGGGTCTCGGGGCGGGGCCTCGGGGCCCGGCCAAGGCGAAGGTGGAGCCAGTTCGGAGCCCGGAAGGGGGCCGAGGGCGGGGCCTGGAGGGGTGGGTGGGGCCAAGGCGAAGAAGGGGCGGGGCCTCGAGGGTGGGGTCGAGCGGAGCACGGCCGAGCAGGATCCGGGCCAGGCCTCAGGGACATGGTCACGGCAGAAGGGCGGGCCGAGCAGAGCCTCGCAGAACAGGCCAGGATAGAAGACGCTCGGGAGCGGTGCCTGGGTCTGGGGAGGGGCCGGGACTTTGGGGAAGGGGCTAGAAGGAAGGCGAGGCCAAGCGGGGTCTCGCTGAGCAGAGTCAGAGTAGGGGCGGGGCCAGGACTCAGGGGCTTGGCCAAAGCGGGAGGCGGGGTTGAGCACGGCCTTGCGGAGCAGTGTTATGGTAGGGGCGGGGGCTGCGATCCGGAGCCGTTACAAAGGAGGAAGGCGGGGCCGAACGGGGGTGTCGCTGAGCAGAGTCAGAGTAGGGGCGGGGCCAGGACCCGGGGCTTGGCCAAAGAGGGAGGCGGGGCCGCGCAAAGCAGGGTTTAGGTAGGGGCGGGGCCAGGATCCAGGGGCGTGGCCAAAGAGGGAGGCGGGGTTGAGCATGGCCTTGCAAAGCAAGCTCGAGGTAGGGGCGGGGCTAGGATCGGGGGCGTGACAAAGGAGGAAGGCGGGGCCGCGCAGAGCAGGGTCAGGGTAGGAGGGCGCTCAGGTTGGGTCCAGGACAGAAGGCAGGGCCTTGGGAGGGCCTTAGGGAGCAGTGCCAGTGCAGGGGCGGAGCCTGAAAGGGAACAGGGTGTCAGGGCACGGCCGGGCCGGGCTTGGTCAGGCTGGAATGGGCCTTGCAGACCTGACGGGGCTGAGGCTGGTGGGGCCAGCGTGGCAGAGAGCAGGAGGAAGGACCACAGGTAACGGCCGGTGTGTAAGTCGTGTCTGATCCGTGTCCTGTGTTCGTTCATTCATCCCATACACGTTCAACGAGCGCAGATGCAGGGCTGAGCACCAGGCTGGGGAGAGGCGGTTATAGCCATTGAGACCACTCTAAGGCCAGGAGGAAGCCCGCAGGGTTCTGTCCAGCAGGTGGCAAGGGCTCAGGGATCCTTAATGAAGAATTGGCAGGGGTGAGTTCAGCGACAAGGCTACGGCGGGTCCAGGCCAGAGATAGGGCCGGGAGCCAGGGTCAGAAAGTGTGTGCGGAGGGGCTGCTGAAGATGAAATGCCCCCAAGAGTGAGGCTACCTGGGGTGAGGGCCCAAAGGGAGAGGCAAACATGGGTGGAGGGGGATAGGGAGGCCACCTCCCCCATCGAAGTGGCAACCACCTGAGGGCTCTCGGTGATCACAAACCCTCTTTCTTTGGAAGCCCAAACTGGAAGACTGCTTGGCCCTGGAGGCTGCCAGGGAACCTCTCTTTTTTTAGACAGAGTTTCACTTTGTCACCCGGGCTGGAGTGCAGTGGTGTGATCAGAGCTCACTGCAGCCTCCACCTCCTGGGCTCAAGCGATCCTCCTGCCTCAGCCGCCAGAGTAGCTGGGACCACAAGCAGGCAGGCAGGCCACTGTGTTTAACTTCTCTCCTTTCATTCCTTCAACACTTCCCCTGCGCTTGCTTGCTCAGTGGTTATGAAAAAGACCCGGGGCTGGGGGTTTGAACACACCGTTCTCATAAACTGTAGAAGAGACCTGGTTGGGTGCAGCTGTGAGGACCAGATTCCCCCACCCCAGCCTTCGCAGGGGGCACCATCCGGGGGCAGGAGCTTGCCCAAGGCACTTGTGCAAAGGCCCTGAAGCCTCCAGTGGCAACAGGTGGCTTCACAAGCTGAAGGGAGTCCCTGGGGGCTGAAGCCAGGGCAGGCCAGCCTTGGGACCCCCCGTGGGCTGTGTCCTGAGGCACCATGTGCATTCTGGGAAGGGGGAGGCTGACATCACATGGGAATGCACAGAAACAGCGAATACACACCTGCGCCATTTATTTAGAACACAAAGCCGGGCACAGTGGCTCACGCCTGTAATCCCAACACTTTGGGAGGCCGAGGCAGGTGGATCACTTGACGTCAGGAGTTCGAGACCAGCTTGGCCAACGTGGTGAAACTCCATCTCTACTAAAAATACAAAATTAGCCAGGTGTGATGGCACGGCTATAATCCTAGCTACTCAGCAGACAGAGGTTGCAGCAAGCTGAGATTGGGTGACAAAGCGAGACTGTGTCTCAAAAATAAAGAAAACTCCTTTACAGAAGAGGTGGGGAGAGTCACCTAGTCACAGGAACAGCCCTCGAGGGTGGAGGGCCCTGGAGGGATGCAGAACCCAGAACTGGGAAGGTAACCCTTCTACCTCTGCAGCCTTGGGACGGAGTCCTCTGGGGAGGGCCCCCACGTCCTCATCCCGGGCCCTGCGCCCTTGGCCTTGCCCTTCAGCAGAAGCCTGAGACCAGGGTGGCAGGAAACCCCCTCCAGGCAACCTGCCCCCAGCTGCTGGGTCCTGTCCCACGAGGCTCGTCACTTTTTCTACTTGAGGTCAATAAAAAGTGGGGCCCACCCCTGGGCCTCCCATTCCCAAGTGGGGTCCCGATGCAACCAAGGTTGCCTGAGATGTCTGTGCACCACACGATGTGTGGCATTTCCTGGTAAGGGCCGGAACAGCTTTTCGTGTCTGCACTCCATCCTTTGACGGGCAACACGCAGCAGCTCCCAGTCTCTTTAACCCCCTCTCACCATCTGTGTGCAGTCCCTATCTCTGGGCAAGGCAGAGAGGGATGCCAGCTCTGTGCGCAGGGCCCAGCTCCACACAGGACTGGGGACACCACCCACTGTCCAAGAGGCACTAGAAGCTACAGGATGGTGGCCCATGATCTGGGGCTGGAACTGGGACCCCACAGCAGGTGTGGCCCAGCCCAGGGGGAGCCAGCACTGGGCGAGCTTTTGTGAGGGAAAGTTTCACTGCTGTTTTCTCTGTGTTGATGGGAAGAGAATCAGTCCTGGCTGCAGGGACAGTGGCCTCCCTGGGGTACATGCAGAGGGCTCACCAAGTACCAAAACCAAGACCACCACAAAATCTAAAATCCATACAAACATTTATTCTGTCCCTGCCTGGAGGTGAGGGGGAAGGGGTCCGGAGAGCCCCGCAGAGGAGGACGGGGCTCTGGCGGGAAGACAGTGTCCGGAGGCCAGTGGGCTCCCTCCGGACGACGGACCCTGGGACTAATGAGGGGCCGCCTGGGTTCTCAGAGGTCACGGAGTGCAGGGGTCGGGCGGCGAGTGGTGGAAGCCGGCGCCCCGAAGACAGGCCAGCCCCTGGAGCACAGAGGCCGGTCCAGCCCACGCTGGGCTGAGTGCGGCCCTGGCCCCCACTGGGGTCTGTCCCACCCCCACCCCCCAGGAGGGAAGGCAGCAGGCCCGCTCTTCCCGGTGGGAAAGATGCTGTGCAAGTCATCAGGTTTAAATTAAAAATAATAAAAATAACAATACAAAATAAAAAAAGACTGTCTCAAACAAACCCGGGACAAGCCCGCCCCTCGACCCATGTGAGGAGCAGAGGTGCCGGCCACCACCTGGGGAGGAAGGCCTGGCAGGAGGGGCAGGAGGGGCTGCAGGCCGGGTGGGGGCGGACTCTGTCCTGGTCTCCGTCAGCAGCAGTTTCTAGAGACGCCAGAGGGCTGGGGGGGCAGAGGGTGGGGACGGGCGGAGGGGTGCGGCAGGACGTGAGCAGGGGTAGGCTGGGCTGGGCTGGGCGTTCTCTGGCCGCCAGCTCCTCCCGCTGCTCTGGGCTGCCTCGGCCAGGTGGACGGGTTACCAGAGATTTATTGCACTGTTTTGGAAGAGGCCTGGGGCTAAGGACCAGTGGGGCGGCAGGAGAGGCGGGTGGGAGGCGGGCAGGCGTCATCGCTTGGTCTTGGCGTCTTCTCGAACCTTCCAGATCACCAGGTGCATGCAGGCGCCGGCATCCTCGCTGGAACTGTGCCCATCCACTGCGGGGCAGATGCGGTGAGCACGTGGCCCCTGTGCAGGGACGGCCCCAGGGCAGGTACCGGCACTCACCATTGTCCTGGATGATCTGTCTGAGGTAGTCGGCCATGAGGTTCCGCAGGGACCGCTTGTAGGGGAGGCCCAGGCGGTGGGGGAAGAGCACAGACGTGTCCACCACGGTGCTGTGGATGACCTGCGGGCAGCGGCAGAGGTCAGCGCACGTGGGGCCTGCGCAGGTCCTGCTGGAGAACCGCGCGGGACCCGGGCCGGCAGGGCACCTTCAGGGCCAGGAGGTCGCTCTCCAGGCTGTGTCCAATGAGGATGGTGTCAGCGCTGAACATGCTCAGCAGAACGGCCTGGACGTCACGCAGCGTGACGCTTGTGTCAGCAAGGTCAGCCTCCGTCACCCCCGAAAACCTAGGGGAGTGGGCAGGAGGGGCACCAGGGCTCAGCCTGGAAGCACTGGCTGGTGGGGCGGGGAGGGTGGGTCCCTGGGGAGAGGCAGTGGGGAGGGCTCCCGGCTCCCAGAGGGCACTGGCCACACCTGGTGTTGTAGTCCACGATCTCGTTGTCGGGCTTCACGAAGGTGTCATAAACCACATGCACGTCCGTGTCGACCACCGTGACGCGCGTCAGCTCCAGGCCATACGTGGTGTAGGACTGCGGGTGAGGGATGTGCCTCAGATGTGCTCCAGGCACCGGCCTCCCTCCCTCCCCTCTCCTGCCCCCTTTCGGGTCTCCAGAACCCCGCAAGGCAGAGGCAGTGGCCAGAGACTCTGTGGGACTTCTAGGAGAGGCCAAGTGGGGTGTCACCTCAGCAACCCCCTTTCCCAAAGCCCTCCTGCCTCCCATTCACAGGCAGAGCCAGGGCCCAGTGCCCGGTGCGCTTGGCTCTACTGGGAAGTATGGGGTGTTGGTCCAGGGCAGGAGCCACAGGCACCGGTGCTGTGAGAGAAACCCTGAGCACTGGCTGGTGAGCCAGGCCCACATGGGGCCATATGGGGCAGCTGCACCAGGCCAGGTCCTCCCCCATCCTAAACCGGAGGCTGGGCAGAGAACGGCCTCACCATCTCGCAGTCCAGGGCGTAGATCCCCGGGTGGGCGTCTCCTGAGAGCTCTTTCTCAAAGGTCTTCACGAAGCCCTCAAGGCGCTCCTTCCGGCCATCCTGCACATGTTGCTGGGGGGTGAAGAAGGCAGGTGAGGGCGGCTTCGGGGTGCAGTGGGGGCGGGGGTGGCAGCAGCACATCTCTGAGCCCTTCGGGACCGTCCTATCCATCCATCACGCCTGTTCACTGGTTGGGACCCTGGTGAGCAGGTGGGGAAGGGGGCTTGCCAAGAAGACACAGGGAGGACGGCTTCCCAGGATGGGAAGTGGCCAGGGACAGGGCCTGGGGCCTATGGGTGCTACGTTCTCTGGGTAACACAAGAAAGGCTGCCCGGGGGCCCAGACCCTGAGCCCAGGACTGTGCTGTGTCCAGGGACCCCACACCAACGACGGGGAGGCAGAAGTCTGTTGAGAACAGGCAGAGGGGACCAGGACGCCAGGGCTCTCACCTTTGCGACCTGGCAGCCGACAGAGCCGGCGGCAGCTGAGCAGCACATGTACTGGGTCTCCCAGCCTCCGGCCACTGTAGGGGACACAGACACACAGTCAGGGCCCGGCCAGGCCCACTCCACAGTCCCCAGGGCACTGACCACCTGCATCTGCCGAGCCCTACTAGGGAGTGAGGACTGAGGACGGGAGGCCTCAGCCTCTTGGCAGAGCTGGAAGCAGACCAGGCTCCGGCAATAGTCTGGCAGCCAAGACGCCCAGGCCTGGATCCAGGGAGACCAACGCACTCTGCAGAGGCCTCTCGGGCAGCGCTGCCTCGGGCAGGACCCTCCAGGTACCCCCGAGGCGATCGCTTTAGGGGCCGCCACAAGGCTGTGCAAGGCTGGCCATGTGTCCTGAGCATGGCTGCGTGGTTGCCTGGGGGATTGAATGGAACCACCAGGCCAAGGGTGGGACAAGCCCCTCCGCTCCTGGGGCCAGCAGCCTCCACATTTCCATGGACCAAGGGCACAGGAAGGCAGGGACACAGGGCCTTTCAGGTGGTGGCATTTGAACACTGTCATGGGAAAGCTCGTCTTACTTTTGCATAAAGAACAGGTGGAGAGAAAATGAGGCCAAGGGCTAGTCCCGGCTCTGCCATGGATGGTGCAGCCCAGGGACCCTGGGTGGGATGGAGGGCCTGGGTAAAGCCTTACCCCGGTTCCGGCGCAGCCGTCCCCAGTGGTAGTAACACTCCTCATCCCGGACGCAGCGGCCTGAAGAGGACACGAGGTACTCGGTGCCACAGCGGCAGCAGGTCCTGCAGGAAGCTGTGGGTGGGGACCCGGGTGGAAGCTGAGGCTCACGCTGGGGCCCGCGTGCCCGGCCTTGCCCACATCCTGCACCTGCCCGCCTAGGCCATCGCAGGCCAGCGACTCACAGTCCTTGGGCCTCTTCTCCTCAGCTGTGAAGATGATTGCGCCCCCGGGCCGCTCTGGGTGCGGGAAGGGGTAGCCGTTCTCCTTGAGCTGGTCCTGGGTAAGCAGGTACTCCCTGAGGCGGCTGTACAGGGCAGCCCCTGTGGACAGGCACGGTGGTCAGCCCCTGCCTGGGACGGCCCACGGGGCGGTGGACACCACCGGGAAAGGCGGCTGGGCCGGCAGGGGCCCACAAAGCACCACGGCAGAGCAGGGGTGGGGCCTTACCTTTCAGGTCCTCCACCCGGGGGCTGCTTGGACGGCTGAGCGAGAAGCTGGTCTTGGCGGCCAGCCTGCCTCCCAGCACCACCTCGTGGGACACAACCCTGCGGCCGCTGGTCTCTGGAAGGGGGGGGGGGAGGAGGGTGTTAACTAGCTGGCTCAGACCCCCACCCCGCCTGCTCTCCCACCCACCCTGCACTCCTCAGACCTCTGCCTCAACTCCCCCTTCCTGGGACAGCGCCCCACTGACCCCGGGTTCCAGCCTGACCCGAACAGGAGAGGCAGACATGTGGTGGGCCGGGGACGCAGGGCAGCCCCCAGCTCTGCAGGCCCCAGAGCTGCACAGAGGCCCCACGGCCGAAGTCTTCGTCCCCTCCCCTAAAGCGAAGGGAGAAGGGCTGGGAGAACAGCACGGGGGATCTAATGGCTTTCGAGGGCTTTGAGCCTCCATGGGCCACCCAGCCTGCGATGCCAACCCCGGGCCCCTCCGAGTGCTAATGGAGGCGGGGACAGGGGTGGGGGCCGGTGATAGCTTAATGCAGCCTGGAGAGGCTGCAATGAAACGCCCAGGTCTCCGCTTTCTTCCTCCGCAGAGCTTAATGCATGGAGCTCGCCCAGCCCTGGGCCTCCTGCTTTGAAGGGGCTGCGGCGGCTCCATTAGCAGGTGGCCCCTCGGCTCGGCTCAGAGACCCGACTCAGCAGAGGAAGGTGGCTGACAGAGAGGACGCCAGGGCCTGGCCCGTCCTACACAGAAGCCTGGGAACCAGGCAGCAGGCAGCCCCCTCACAGCACCCGCGCTTTCCTTTTGTCTGAGACTGTGGCTGAGCTCAGGGCTGTGAAGGTCCCAGCAAGGGTCCCAGCCCAGCTGCCACCCCAAGAGCAACCCTGAGCCTCCCCCACCCACTGGGACTCACTGCTGAGGCCGGGCACGGCGCTGGGGGCCAGGCCCCTGAGCTTCTTGAGGGTGTTCACGGCCACATTCAGGTAGATGTTCTTGCTGGGGCTGCGGTCATAGGCCACCTTCTCCTCGTTCAGTGCCTGGGGGACACGTGGTGCCCAGCTGAGGCCATGCCTGCCTGGTGCCGGGGAGCCCCAGTGGTGGGGTCGCCATGGGATCGGGGACTTGCATCTCTCCCCGGCAGCTCCGGGTCGCAGCTGCGGCTGAGAGGCCGGGGGATGTCTGGGGACCACCCTGGACCCCTAGTCCCCACCCGGCCGGCCAGACAGGAACTCCAGGACCTCACCTTCTCTATGGCCTCCTGGTTGGAGGTACAGAACTTGAGACACTCCTCGATGAACAGGTTGAGATAGCGCTGGCGGATGACAGTGGGGACTTTGCCCCCAAACTCTTTGGGGATAATGGGTTTCTTTAAACTCTAGAGGGAAGGCAAAAGCAGCCGTGGGTGAGGGCCTCTGCAAGGCCTCCAGCGGGAAACGCAGACGTGTTGAGGCTGTGACCGTGGCTGGAGGCAACAGTGAGGTGCGCTGTGACAGATCAGCCTGGCTCCAGTAGGGACAGACACTCCAAGGCAAGACAGGAGCGGCAGGGGAAACTGAGGGCAGGGGGAACTAAGGGCGTGGGAAACTGAGGCCATGGGGGCACATGGGAACTTGCTGTACTTTCTGCTCAATTTTCCTAGAAACCTAAAGTTGCTCAAAAAACATAAAGTCTATTAATTAAAAACAAAATAAGACCAGGTGTGGTGGCTCACGCCTATAATCCCAGCACTTTGGGAGGCTGAGGCAGGAGGATCACTTGAGGCCAAGAGTTCAAGATCAGCCTGGACAACATGGCAAAACCCTGTCTCTACAAAATAAAAAACAAAATTATTAGCTGGAGTGTGATGACACCAGTTTGTGGTCCCAGCTACTCAGGAGGCTGAGGTGGAAAGATCGCTTGAGCCCAGGAGGTCGAGGCTGCAGTGAGCCATGATTGCGCCCCTGCACTCTAGCCTGGGCAACAGAGACGCTGTCTCTAAAGGAAAAAAAAAAAAAAATACCAACCGACAAAAAAACAAGACAAAAAAAAACCCACCAGGGTGGCCGGGCGCAGTGACTCACACCTGTAATCCCAGCACTTTGGGAGGCCGAGGCGGGTGAATCACGAGGACAGAAGATCGAGACCATCCTGGCTAACACAGTGAAACCCCGTCTCTACTAAAAATACAAAAACTTAGCCAGGCGTAGTGGCGGGCGCCTGTAGTCCCAGCTACTCAGGAGGCTGAGGCCGGAAAATGGCGTGAACCCAGGAGGCAGAGCTTGCAGTGAGCCGAGATCGCACCACTGCACTCCAGCCTGAGGGACAAAGCAAGACTCCTGTCTCAAAAACAAACAAACAAAAACCACCAGGGCATGGGGAGGGAAGGTGAAGGCTGTACTGCAGTGTGGAGCACGAAGGCCCGCGGGGCAGGGGCGAGGCTGGCCCTCTGCAGGTCCCATGTGGCCGGAAGGGGCCGGGCCATCATGAGGCCGGGCCTCAGGGCGTGGTCTTGGGGGTGGTGGTCCTGGCCGAGATGGGAGGGGCTACCTGTAAGGATGGACTGTGGGCAATTCGCTTAGGGGTGATGGTGGTGGTAGTCTTGGACGCCATCCCCGACAATGTGCGTGTTTTCAGCTGCTGGCCGCCCGGCTCGGGGCCGTTGGAGGGCTGGCTGCCGCTGGCCACAAGGGTCCTCTTGACACCTGTGGGGGCTGGCGGGGCACAGGAGGTGTGGGCGCAGGGTGAGTGGCTGCCCATCACCACGTGGCGGAGCACCAGGCAGCCGCGGCCGCTCAGCGCCAGCAGCACGTGCATCTCTGCGTGCAGGGGGCCGGGCCGGGGCGAGAGGCGAGGGCTGCGCAATGACATCAGGCTCTAGCTGCCTTCAGGGAAGTCCATCGAGGCTGAGGACACAGGTCAGGCTGTGAAGGCCGCTCAGGACAAGTCACCGGTGGGGCAGTCCAGGCCTCTGCCACGTGTTCTGACCCCAAGCCCAAGGCATCGATGTCTGAGGGAAAGGCCCTGGCTCCCGGACAGAGGACCGGAGGGGTCTGGGTGCCCCCAACCTGCTCATTGTGACCAGCGGCTAGCCCTGCCCTGAGGCCTCTTGTGTTCTGCCTCGCCCTTTGATGAAGTCACAAACCAGAGGGAGGCGGCCAGGCCTGCAGGGGCTGTTTTGGAGGGCTGGCCATGCGGGCAGCTGCAACCTGGGCATGTATGTCTGTGTGGCGGGGGGGGGCTTCTGGACTGGGGGCTCGGTACCGACCCAGGAAGGGGAGCTGTGAGCGGGGACATCTGGCCCTAGTCTCAGAGCAACATCCCTCGAAATGCCATCTGGCCCCGGAAGGTGCAAGGGAGGCAGGCTGAGTCTGCTCATGCTACCGTGGGCCGCCCAGGAAGGAAGCAGGCTGCCCGCCAGGCTGGCATGCGCCTTTTGCAGTGGAGGGTTTACTCTTCAGGAACAGACAGAGACCCTCCAGGCTCCCTCGGCTGCACACTGGGGGCGAGCACAGGCAGCCACAGGCGTCTTCCAAGCCACATGAGCCCGCCCTGCAGCACTGCCAGCACTTGGGACGCCAGACTCTCTTCAGGCGGCGGGCCCCGAGGGCGCTGTGACAGCTCAGCACCCACTACGGATCAGCGACAGGACAACCCCAGTGCAGAGACACAGACGGGAAGCGTGTGGGGGTCCTGGCATAGGCCCAGTTCAATGATTTCCCCTCCCTGGGGCTAAGGTCTCAGCCGTGAAGGGCTCTAGGGAGGGGAGGTCAGAGTGGCCTGGAGAGCTCTCCCTAAGGAGGGGCCTCAGTCCAGGTCCAGCACGGGAGGGCCGTGGGGTCCGTGGGATCTGCAGGGGAATCGCCGGGGCTGGCCCTAAGGCTCTCCGGCCAGCGCCAGGAGCTCCAAACCAGCAGGCTGCTCAGGGTGCTCCTCAGACAGCAGCCATGCCCTCCCAGGGAGCTTGCCAGACACACAGACCTTTCCCAGCCTCCAGACCAGAACCTGCATTTTTTTAGGAGCTTTCTGGGGCACCCTCATCTGTGACCTGCCTCCAGGGACACTTTCTCACTCTACAGACAACACTGATGTGAAGATGCAGGAGACAGGACAATCCCCCATGAAGGGTCCTGTCCACCCACCACTGAGGCCTGGCCCGACTTTCTACAAGACTGCTGGGGGGAAGTGCCTGTCGGAGTAAAGGAAACACAGCCCCACTCCTGGGAAGACAGTGCTCATTTCCATCAGAGGCCATGCCCCCACTCACACGCCAGGCAGAAAGCCACACCTGCAGGAGCCTGCTCCCCACCCAATGCCAGGCACCCCGACATGGCTCCCCATTCCCTGGAACCACAGGCTCAGGCCCTGGTTCAGCCCAGTCTCCAACAGGCTGTTGGACTCCTAGTAACCCCAAGCTGGGTCAGGGAAGGAAGGTGCTGGGCCAGGCAGGCCTCTTGCACCCCTCAACAGTCCCCATTTCACAGGCAGGCTGAGGGCCCCAAGGAGGGGGCCCAAGGTCACCCCATGAGCAAGCACCATGTGGTTCGGGTGAGCTCAGAGACCTCAGGGTGCCACTCTCCTGCCCACATGCCCACGGCTCCCCGGCACAGGCCTCCTGGGCCAGGACTCACCTGCAGCCAGGCGGGGGTTGGGGATGTGGGCGATCCTCCTCTTCTCGCCAGGGGCGGAAATGTGGACGGAGGGCGACTTCTCCGCCAGCCTGGGGGGGGGCTGCAGCAAGCTCGCCGATGCCCTCTGCGCCTGCTGGGCCCGCAGGTAGCACACCTCCTGCGCCGTCGGGGGCCGGGCCGGGGGCACCGCGGGACTCCTCCTCGGGGGCTCCGCCTGTGTTACCACAAATGCTAAGGCCTGGCAGCACAGCGGGGGCACCTGGAGCAGGCGGCCCCGGGCAGGCTTGGGAGAGCGTGGCTGCAACTCAGGGGCCGGAGGCACCACCTCCCTGGCTGCCTTCTGAGCTGCTGGGCACACTGGGGGGAAGCAGCACGGGGCAGTGGTCCTCAATGCCATGTGGCTCCAGGCTCCCCACTCCCAGTGTCTCCCGGTGCCCAGGCTGTGTCCTCAGCCCTGATAAGGCATGGGTGAGCAAGACTACCCTGATCAGACTGGCACTGCAATCCAATCCCACTATGCCTAATCTTCCTCAAAGCCCCTCCTCTGGGGAGTCTCTGGGACTGGATCAACTGGGACTCTCCTGGCTGCTGACCCCGGGGCCAGGCTCTCTGTTTTTCCCGTACTACCTCGCCACATCTGCACAGTGGCCTGACAAGTACTACTGTCTCCGGGCTACAGAGGACACCGGGGCTCAGAGCTGGACAACTGGCCCAGGCCCAGGCCGCACACAGCACAGCAGGCAGTCTGCCGCACTCTGCGGGAGGTCACCCTGGGGCTGCTGACCTGCTCTGGCCCCCGCCCCAGCACCGTGGGCAATCTAAGAGGAAGGGGCAGGGGCCAGTTCTCTCTGGGACTTGGGCAGTGTCAAAGATAAGGTGTCTTCAAAAAGCTCATGGAAAACGTGCGTTGTGACGAAACTTGCATGGCTTTCAAGTTTTTTGCCCCAAAATAAACTGATACTAACTTGTCATAACATGTCTGAACCAGACAGAGTTTGAGGCACTAAAAAAAAGTAAGACATCAGTTAGAACAGAGCCCCAGTCAGAGCGACAGGAGTTCTGCTAAAATTGAAGCAAATGTTAAGCATCAAATTTATGGTGAAACTTGGGTGGAAGAAAGAATGGAGAAATCACTGATGCTTTACAAAAAGCATCACAGATTTACAGGAACGTCCCAAAGAAATCAGAAGTTTATGAATGGATAACTCACTTTATTTTATTTATTCATCTATCTTTTTGAGACAGAGTCTTGCCTTGTCGCCCAGGCTAGAGCGCAATGGCATGATCTTGGCTCACTGAATCCTCCGCCTCCCGGGTTCAAGCAATTCTCCTGCCTCAGCCTCCCGAGTAGCTGGAATTACAGGTGCGTGCCACCGCGCCCGGCTAATATATTTTTTTTTTTTGTATTTTTTTTTTTTTTTTTTTTTTTTTTTTTTAGTAGAGACGTGGTTTCACAGTGTTAGCCAGGATGGTCTCAATCTCCTGAACTCGTGATCCGCCCGCCTCGGCCTCCCAAAGTGCTGGGATTACAGGCTTGGGCCACTGCGCCCGGCCTCCGGCTAATTTTTTGAATCTTTAGTAGAGACGGGGTTTCACCATGTTGGCCAGGCTGGTCTCGAACTCCTGACCTCGTGATCCGCCCACCTCTGGGCACAGTGGCTCACGCCTGTAATCCCAGCATTTTGGGAGGCTGAGGTAGGCAGATCACAAGACCAGCCTGGCCAACATGGTGAAACCCTGTCCCTTCTAAAGATACAAAAATTAGCCTGGTGTGGTGATGGGCACCTGTAATCCCAGGTACTCGGGAGGCTGAGGCAGGAAAATCACTTAAGCCCGGGAGGCGGAGGTTGCAGTGAGCGGAGATCGTGCCACTGCACTCCAGACTGGGTAACAGAGCGAGACTCCGTCACAAAAAAAAAAAACAAAAACACACAAACAAACAAAAATAACGGAGGGATGAAGCTGGGTGCAGTGGCTCACACCTGTAATCCCAACACTGGGAAGCTGAGGCAGGAGGATCACTTGAGGTCAGGAGTTGGAAGACCAGCCTGGGTGACAAAACAAGACGCCCCTTTTTTTATAATTTTTTTTTTTTTTTGAGACAGTCTTGCTCTGTCACCCAGGCTGGAGTGCAGTGGAGCAATCTTGGCTCATTGTAACCTCTGCCTCCCGAGTTCAAGTGATTCTCCTGCCTCAGCCTCCCTAGTAGCTGGTATTACAGGCACCCGCCACCACGCCCAGCTAATTTTTGTATCTTTAGTACAGACGGGCTTTTGCCATGCTGGCCAGGCTGGTCTCGAACTCCTGACCTCAGGTGATCCACCCGCCTTGGCCTCCCAAAGTGCTGGGATTACAGGCGTGAGCCACCGAGCCAGGCCAACCTCGTCCTTAAAAAAAAAAAAAAAAAGGCTCCTGCTGGCCTGGCCTCTGCAGACCTTACCTCCTGGCCTTGCTTGGAAAGGTGGGAGATCCTCCTCTTCTGCCCAGGGAACAGAGTGGTCAGACCCGAAAGCCCCTTCTCCTCGCTCTTCTCTCCCTTGGGGGGCTAAGACACATGTGCGTCCGTCAGCACAGGACGGCCCTCGCTGCCAACGCCAACACACCCCAACCTCAAACTGCCCCCCGCAAGTGAGGAATGGAACAGTCCAACCCCCAGGCACAGCAGCTGAGGGCTCAGGGTCACCAGTCCAGGGCTCAGGGCCAACAATCCCTGGGCTTTGTGTGGGTGCAGTCGGGGGGGTGGGGAGGTGGGCAGGTGTCACACGTTCTGCAGATGCCCAAGGCTACCTCTCCTGTGCACCCAGGGCCCTGGCTTGGAGACCCCAGGGCTGCAGAATGAAAGCACACTGGGAAAGCGAGGCCACCTTGGGCCGCACCAGCTGCTGTGCAGGCTGAGCACCTGAGCTCGGTCTGTGTGGAGTGAGCTCCCCCTGGTGGCCAATGTGGGGACACGGGGCCAGGAGACCCAGGGGTCCAGGGCTGGCCCAGGAGAGCAAGAGCTCCCCACGCTGGGGGTAGGGAGGAGGGAGGGGAGGAGAGAGGGGCAGGAGGGGATGAGGAGCGGGCGAGGAGAGGAGACAGAGGAGCTGGAAGAGAAAAGACAGATGGGGGGAAGGGAGGAGGGGAGAAGAGAGGGGGAAGGGAGGAAAGGGAAGGGGAGGGGAGAGGGGCTAGAAGGGTGTGCCGGAGGTGGGTTCCCGGGTTGGGTAGGTGGGCCAATATCCCCCTGCCAGTCAGTGGGAACAGACCGTGTGCACGTGACCACAGGAGCCTGGCTGGTGGCCACGGGCCAGTGACCTCTGGGTGGGTGAGGGGCAACAGGGCCGCCCGGGCTCTCCTGAGTTCCTGAGATTTCAAGGGGCTCAGGGGCCAGCACTGAGGAGCTGCCTCCACCCCATGCCTCCAAGCCAACTGGAAACCACTCCAGATAGAACGTCCCTCACCAGGCCCTCGGCTCTGCCTCCGCCCGAGCCCAGCCCGAGCACCCGCGCCCTCACCTGCCGGGCCAGCCGGCCTCTGTCCTCTGTCTTGACGCTGGTGGACTCGTTGAAGATCCGCAGGCACTCCTCCATGGGGTCGGAGTCAAAGTCCACCTCCTTCTCCAAGGCCGAGTAGTCCACATCCGCCCCCGCACTGGAGGACGACGAGGAGGAGGAGGATGGGGCGGGGGAGGGGGGCGGGGAGGCCTTGAGCCGCTTGGGCGGCCCCTGCGCCTCCGGGAAGCCCAGGCTGGAGTCTGAGTCGGAGTCGGAGTCCGAGCTAAGGCTGGGGAGGGCAGAGGGCCCCACGCTTGGCACCCCCGGCCCCGCGGCCTCGTCCTCACTCTCGTCCCCAAAGAGGTCGGCGTGGCTCAGGGCCCGCTTCTGCAGCTTGGGGGCGTCCTGGGAGGCGCCCTCGTCCAGTGAGCGGGCTTTCCGCTGCACCAGCCTCCCCGACGGGGCCTTGGTGCTCTTCCTGTCGGGGAGCTGGAGGGGGCGGGGTGGGCCTCTGCCGGCCGCTGGTCGGGAGTCCCCGCTTGTGGGGCTCGGCCGCCGCGCTGGCCGGTCAGGCCTCCCTTTCCCTGAGCTGGCCACAGGAGTGGCCGAAGATGGCTTCTTCTTGGTCCCTTCCGGCCGCTCTGCCTTGTGCCGGGGGCTGCTGGCCTGCGGGCCCTTCTTGTCCGCACGGGGCTTCTCTGCAGGCCGCCCTCGGCCCTTGTCCTTGGTCTTGTCCTTCCTCTGGGCCCCGTCTTTGCAGCTGGGGGCAGGTGGGGCCCCACTTTTTTTCTTCTTGGGTTTTCCCTCCTTGGGGCAGCCCCCATCCTGTGAGGACTGGACCTGGGCTGGGGAGGCGGGCTTGGCTGGGGGCGGCTGGAGGTCCCCCACATCGCACTGCACGGCCGTCTCCTTGGTCTCCCGCAGGCCGCCCCCCTCGGCCTCCAGGCCCTCTTTGGAGGGTGGCTGCCCAGTGGCCTTGCTCTCAGGGTCGGCCCTGGCCTTGGGGGTGCTGGCCGTGGTGGGTTCATTACCTGGGACCGTGGCGGCCTCATCTTCTGAGTCTGAGAACCTTGCATCGCAACTGCCAAAGGGATCACAGAGCTTCTTGGGAGCAGGTGTGTAGGGCTCGCTGCCGCGGGAGCCCCGGGGCCGCTTGGTGGCCCGCTCATCCCGGGAGCTGGCCCTGCTGAGGTGCCGGGCCGAGTAGTTGGAGAGAGGGTCATACTCCAGGTCTGTGGGTGGCCTGGAGTTGTCCACCACGTACTTGCCACTGGGAACGGGGCGGCTGTGCCGCCGGGGCTGGCTCACAGCCTTGGGGACGTATTCCAGGGCACTGCCACCCCCTCCGCCTCTGCCCTGACCCCTGTCCAGGGACACCAGCGAGTACTTGCTGCCCGGCTCGGCAGGGGCGGCCAGTGGGGTGGGCTGGTAGCCGGCATCAGGGCTTAACAGGCCGTGGCTGCCGGGGCTGTAGTCGAAGGCCAGTGGGAAGGCATCCTCGTCCAGGCCCACCGTGGGGCTGGCGTTCGGGCCGCGAGGTGCCAGGGCGGGGGCCTCAGCGGAGCGGTGCTCACGGGCGGTCTCCAGCAGCTCCCGGTAGCGCCGCTGCTCCAGCTCCACCTCACTGCGCACGGCCTCGATGGCCTGGTTGACCAGCTCCAACTCCAGCACATCCGGGTGCGGCTCCTCCCCCAGGCCGAGAGTGCCATTCTCCCTCTGCGCAGGGGGCTTGGGCAGCTCAGGGTTGTAGGGGTCGTAACCCAGCCCTGAAGGGAACAGACAGCACAGCTGTGACCAGCCTGCCAGAGAGGAGCCCGCAGCGTGGGGGCAGCCCCGGCCTCAAACTGCAGGGAAGGGAAGAGACCCGCCTCCGAAACCCACCGCGCACTGGCGCCCGCCAAGGCTCTGGGGTGCCCAGCTGGGTACAGGCCATGGCGCCTTCTCAGGCCCTGTGCCGGGCCCCGCCCTGCCCTGACCAATGGGCGCTCGACGGGCCTGGGCTGTGTGACACACAGCTCCATGGGTCCTGGAGGCTCCCTCACACGGCTCATGGAATGAGCACAATGACCATGGCGGGGTGGACACTCGACAGGCTGGAACTCCCCGGGGCAGGCAGGTGTGGAGCTCCCAGCATTCAGAGTGCTGAGCTGAGGCAGGCCTGGGCTGGGCCGACAACCACAGCCTGACGGTGGACACAGGAGAGCCCTTCCTCAGCCAACACGGCCCCACCCAGCCAGCAGTGTGCCTGCGGTGGTGTGGTGGCGTGTGCCTGCGGTGTGCCTGCGGTGTGGCTGTGGTGTGGCTGTGGTGTGGCTCTGGTGTGCCTGCGGTGTGGCTGCGGTGTGCCTGCGGTGTGGCTCTGGTGTGCCTGCGGTGTGGCTGCGGTGTGGCTGCGGTGTGCCTGCGGTGTGGCTGCGGTGTGCCTGCGGTGTGGCTGCGGTGTGCCTGCGGTGTGCCTGCGGTGTGCCTGCGGTGTGCCTGCGGTGTGGCTGCGGTGTGCCTGCGGTGTGCCTGCGGTGTGGCTGCGGTGTGCCTGCGGTGTGCCTGCGGTGTGCCTGCGGTGTGCCTGCGGTGTGCTGCGGTGTGGCTGCGGTGTGCCTGCGGTGTGGCTGTGGTGTGCCTGTGGTGTGCCTGCGGTGTGGCGGCCATGTGCCATGTGTCCGGCGGGGGTGAGCTCAGGGCTCTGTCCCACAGGCTTTCCTGCCTATAGGAACATTCACTGGGCTGTACCTGTCCTGCAGAAACAGAGGTCACAGAAGTGGCCATGGCTGAGCAGGGCCAGGGGGATGGGAACATGCCCAGTTGATGGGCCACCCTGCAAAATCCACAGTAAGATTTTTTTTTTTTTTTTTTTTTGAGACAGTCTCTCTGCCACCCAAGCTGGAGTGTAGTGGTGCAACCTTGGCTCACCGCAGCCTCTATCTCCCGAATTCAAGCAACTCTCCTGCCTCAGCCTCCCAAGTAGCTGGGATTACAGGCATGTGCCATCACACCCAGCTAATTTTTGTATTTTTAGTAGATAGAGTTTCACTATGTTGGCCAGTCTTGAACTCCTGACCTCAAGTGATCGATCCACTGCACCTGGCCTACTTTAAATAAATTTTTTAATTTTAAAATTTTTTGTAGCTGGGCGCGGTGGCTCACGTCTGTAATCCCAACATTTTGGGAGGCCAAGGCGGGCGGATCACCTGAGGTCGGGAGTTCGAGACCAACCAGACCAACATGGAGAAACCCCATCTCTACTAAAAATACAAAAGTAGCCGGGTGTGGTGGCGTGCGCCTGTAATCCCAGCTACTCAGGGGGCTGAGGCAGGAGAATCACTTGAACCTGGGAGGCAGAGGTTTCGGTGAGCCGAGATCACACCATTGCACTCCAGCCTGGGCGACAAGAGTGAAACCCTTGTAGAGGTGGGGTCTCGCCATGTCAGCCAGGCTGGCTTTGAACTCCTAGACTCAAGCAATCCTCCCACCTCAGCCTCCAAGATAGCTGGGACTATCGCCAGAGCTGCTGTGCCTGGCTTGAAGCACACAGCTGAACTGTCTTCCCAGGGGGCAGCTGGGAACATGTGACTCATATGTTATTTACATGGTTCCAGGACACATTCTAGCAGACCCTCACAACCTCAGTGCCACCAATGTCAGCACAGAAGTCAGAACCACAGGAGCCTCCCGTGGGGACAGGCTGAAGGAGTCTAAAGAAAACACAAGCAAGTGGAGCCCAATATTCCAGCGAAGGAATAAAAACCAAGTTCAAATACTTCCTCCAGAAACTTACAAGATGACCATCAGAAATTCGACTGAGCACAGCCAGGCACAGTGGCTCACGCTGATCACCTCAGCACCTTGGGAGGCCGAGGCAGGAGGATATTGCTTGAGCTCAGGAGTTTAAGACCAGCCTGGATGACACAGATCCCATCTCTTAAAAAAATACTTAAAACTAAGCTGAGCACGGTGACACGCACCTGTGGTCCTAGCTGTGTGGGAGGCTGAAGTGGGAGAATCACTCGAGCCCAGGGGCTTGAGGCTGCAGTGAGCCAGGACTGTGCCTCTGCACTCTGGCCTTGGCAACAAAGCAAGACCCCAACTCTTAAAAAAAAAATAAATAAATAAATTTCCACCGAATGTAATTCCATAACATCTCTAAAGGTCTCTAAAGGTCAATAGGTCTGATCCTCTGGAGTTGGCAGGAAACGGCGCCAAAGACCCCTGCGTCCTAATTCCTGGAACCTGTAGATGCTATATCCCCTTAGATGGCAAATGAGGCTCTAGATGGGGTGAAATCTCCCTTGCCCGTCACTGAGGGGGCCATGCACAGGCCGAGATCTCGCAGAACAGTTTCGCAACCATCCCATGCAGCTTCAACACCACACCTTCAGACTCAGAATCCTCAGAACCCATGCCACAGACAGACCGCACAGGGCGGAGGTACAGATGCGTCCGCTGCGGACTTCACTGCAAAAACACAACAACAAATAACGCAGGAGATGACCTAGAAGCCTAAACGCAGGTCACCTGGGGTTAAGGGGGAGTCGTGCGCCCTGCAGGGACCTCCAAGTCACACTGCTACGGGGAAGAAGAGTGGCAAGGAATGCTGCACACTCTCGCCTTTGAAAAGCAGCTCCACAAACCCAGCGAGATCAAAGATTCCAACAAAGGCGCAGCCGGGCCCACACCAAGCCCACAGTCCCACGGGGTACAGCAAATGCAATTTGGCCTTCATTTATGCTGCACCCAACGCCGACTACCAAGAGGGACGTGAACGCTGACACACGTCCCTGATAGGCTGATAAGGAGCCGTGACACCATGTAGCAAAAGGCAACGGCCCCACGGGAACCTGCCCGCGCCAAGACGCCGCTTGGCTCTGACTTGATTCTGACTGAACGTGCAGCTTGTCTGAAGGTCCTGCCTGCCCTTCGGCCCACCTGGAGATCGACTCCCACAGGGTGCTAAGACCTCCGTGCAAAGAAATGGCTGGACACAGCCAAGGGGAGGGAGGCATAAGACCTCCCACTGTGGGCGGCGCGGAGAACAGCAACAGAACTGGAGGCTCCCCCTATGGCCCCCACACACACCCCCTCAAACCCCAGCAGGCATAGGAAAGAAATGGCTGGTTTCGGCCGGGCGTGGTGGCTCACACCTGTAATCCCAGCACTTCGAGAGGCCGAGGCGGGCGGATCACCTGAGGTCAGGAGTTTGAGACCAGCCTGACCAACAAGGAGAAACCCCATCTCTACTAAAAATACAAAACAATTACCCAGCCGTGGTGACCCATGCCTGTAATCCCAGCTACTCGGGAGGCTGAGGCAAGAGAATCGCTCGAACCTGGGAGGCGGAGGTTGCAGTGAGCCGAGACTGAGCCATTGCACTCTATCCTGGGCAATAAGAGCAAAACTCCATCTCAAAAAAAAAAAAAAAGAAAAAGAAAAAAAGAAATGGCTGGTTTCCCAAGCTGCTCCCCTGAGACACACCCGCCAGCAGAACAAGCGCCTCCCCAAGCAAGTCCCCCATCCTAATCCCTGGGACCTGTGGCCAGGCCACCTCACTCAGCCAGAGACTGCAGGTGCGACTTGAACGAAGGACCCTGAGGGTGGGTGAACATCCTGTGTTATCCGGGGACCCAGTGTCCTCACAGGGTCCTTTAAAGAGGGAGGCAGGAGGGTGAGAGTCAGAGAGACTGAAGAGGCTGTGCTGTGGGTTTGAAGGGGAGGAAGGGCCCTGAGCCGAGGGATGCAGGGTCCTCCAGATGCTGGGAAAGGCTGGCACTGACTCTCCCCTGGAGCCTCCGGGAGGCCCAGCCCTGCCCACAGCTTGACCTGAGCCCAGCGAGGCTGACTTTGGACTTCCCAGCCCAGCGCTGAGAGTGTGCTGCTTTAAGGCCCACGGGGAACGAATGCAGCTCACTCGGTGATGAAAGCGCAGTGGAAAACGGCTGCCTGTTGCCTGTGCCTGTGAAGGCGGAAGGCCCTCCTGTTCCCGGGAACCCTGCAGGGACAGCTGGAGGCCGGGACCTGGAGGCTGCAGAGGAGGTGGGAGGAGGGCTGGTCACGGGCAGCTGCCGCCTTTCCCTTGAAATCACATCAGTGTTGTACCCATCTTTAAAATTACATTTAGGGGCCGGGCGCAGTGGCTCATGCCTGTCATCCCAGCACTTTGGGAGACCAAGGCGGGTGGATCACCAGGTCAGGAGTTCGAGACCATCCTGGCCAACATGGTGAAACCCCACCTCTACTAAAAATACAAAATTAGCCAGGCATGGTGGCGGGCACCTGTAATCCCAGCTACTCAGGAGGCTGAGGCAAGAGAATCGCTTGAACCCAGGAGGCAGAGGTTGCAGTGAGCCAGGATCACACCACTGCACTCCAGCCTGGCGACAGAGCAAGACTCTGTCACAAACAAACAAAAAAATTACATTTAGTGCCAGGCTCACTGGCTCATGCCTGTAATCCCATCACTTTGGAAGGCCAAGATGAGCAGATTGCTTGAGTTCAAGACCAGCCTAGGCAACATGGCGAGACCCCATCTCTACAAAAAATATAAAAAATGAGCTGGGTGTGGTGGTTGGGTGCCTGTGGTCCCAGCTACTTGGGAGGCTAAGGTGGGAGGATCTCTTGAGCCTAGGAGGTCAAGGCTTCAGTGAGCTGTGAACACACCACCACATTCCAGCCTGGGCAACAGAGCAAGATCCTGTCTCTAAAACAAATAAAATTAAGTAGCATTTAGACAGGAAGAAGGATCCGTGTGTCTGTTTTGGACCACCCGGAACTCCGCAGGACGGTGTGCAGGGCCACGAGGTACGGGCAGGCAGAGGAACATCACACAGAAGCCACAGGCTCTTCTTTGCCTGTGCCAGGCCACAGCCAAGGCCTTTCCAGGAAACGTCACCCCACGTGTCCAGCAGGCACAGAGGGGCCCATTCTGGCACCATCTCACAGCCAAGGACCCTGGGAGTCAGCGAGGGCACCCAACTAGGATCAGCAACTGTGGCTGCCGGTTCCTCTGCACGGGGAGGGACGGCTCCCAGGCCAGGAGGATGCTCCTGGCAGGGAAACGGCCGGCTGGGGCTGGGTATCAGCCCTCACCCAGGGGGAGGGCTGCGGAGGCCAGCAGCACGCTCAAGGGCGCCCTCCCGGCCCACTTCACTGGGGGAGGCTCCGGCTCCTCCCTGACCCAGCCGGCTGCAGAGCATGCCACGCTGCCACCCGCAGAGCATGCCACCCTGCCACCCGCAGAGCATGCCACCCTGCCACCCGCCTGGTGAACAGGGCAACTAGTGCCAGCCTTCCCCGAGCCCCGGAAGTCCCGACTGCCCAGTGACGTGGAGGGGCCAGGCCAAGGCCACTGTGGAGTGAGCTGCAGAGATTCATGGAGGGGAGGTGACAGAGCACAATTACTGAGGAGGAGCAAGGCCGTGTCAGGGAGACATTGGTCTCCCCTCCCAAGGCTCCAGCTAACGGGGGTGCAGAGAGGAAGAGGAGCCCGCCTAACGGGAAGGCTCTCCTCCCCAGGCAGGAGTGGGCAGCAGTGAGACTGGGCCCCAGGAGGGCAGGCGGGGGTGGAGGGGACTGAGGCATCTCTAAGCAGCTAAGGATAAGGGACTCCACTCAGGAGCTTCCACCTCCTTTCCCTGGACCCCAGGGCTCTAAGACATAGCCTGCAAGATCAACCCAGCCCAGGGGAGCCAAGAGTCATGGGCAATACACACACCAGCCAGCAGATACCCTCAAGCCCTTCCCAAAGGAAGGAAATTCAGACCTCCAGACACTGTGGACTCCGAGAGGAGAGACCATTTCCCCAAAAGGTGCTTTTGGAAGGTCTTGGAAGGAATAGCACCTGCCTCCCAGGAATGGAGCCAGGTCCCCGAGCAGAGGGCAGGACCGGGGGACAGGTGATAAGGGTCCAGTCTGGGGGACGTGGGCTTGTCTTTCTAACTAGAAGCCTGTGTGAGTACTTGTTTTGTTGTTTTGTGGAGGCAGGCATTGCCCAGGCTGGAGTGCAGTGGTGCCATAATAGCTCACTGAAGCTTTGCCTCCCCGGCTCAAGCAATCCTCCCGCCTCAGCCTCGCAAGTAGCTGGGACCACCTGCGTGCACCACCACATCCAGCAAATTCTTTTCTTTTTTTGGTAGAGCCAGGGGTCTCGCTGTAATTGCCCAGGCTGGTCTCAAACTTCTAAGCTCAAGCGGTCCTCTCGCCTCGGCCTCCCAAAGCACTGCTTGTCTTTTAAGGGCTGTGAAACCTGCCCCAGGCTTCAGCCAACAGATGGGAAAGAGCAGGGGCACCTGGAGGCCGGAGGGCACACTCCGCAGAGGGGGTTTCAGCATTTTCACTCCCGGGTGGACGCTGCTACCACCTCCACAAAGGCTGCACCAAAAAGAAAGCAGGCACGCTAGGCGGGTCCGAGAAGACTGACGTCAGGATCTGGACCAAGGCCTCTCCTCCCTCTGGTCACTGGGCTCCCCCACCCTGCAGCCTGTGACCCGCTGGTGCTGGAGGGCAGCGTCCTGGCCTGGGCGCTCCAGACAGCTCTAGAAGTTTCACACAGGAAGCTGCCTGGGGCTCGGCCATGGCTGCCTGCAGCTCAGAACAGGGGGCACGGCGTGCTGAGCCCCTGAAAGGACACCTGAAGCTGGTACGCACCACTGCCTCCCTGGGCCGCCCTGTCCCACCATGCCTCAGAGGGCTGGGTCTGGGTACCTGTCAGGACTAGAAAGGCCCCAGGGTGGCATCTGCATGCTGCTAGGTGCCCTGGGAGCCCACCCAGGGGGTCACATCTAAACGCCGAGTCTGGGCCAGGCACGGTGGCTCACACCTGTAATCCCAGCACTTTGGGAGGCGGAGGCAGGAGGATCACCGAGGTCAGGAGTTTGAAACCAGCCTGGCCAACATGGTGAAACTCCATCTCTACTAAAAAATACAAAAAAAATGTAGCCAGGCCTGGTGGCAGGCGCCTGTAATCCCAGCTATTCGGGAAGCTGAGGCAGGAGAATCATCTGAACCTGGGAAGTGGAGGTTGCAGTGAGCCGAGATCGCACCACTGCACTCCAACCTGGGCGACAGAGCTATACATGCATACACACATACATACATACATATATACATAAATGAATGCCGACTCTGGAAGTGGGAGGGGCCCGTCCAGGCCCCGTCCCACAGCCGGGAATTAATTTGCATAGGAGCAGGTGGGCTCCTTCCTGGATGTGGCCCAGGTCAATCTGTTTCTGGGAAACGTGGTGAATTGGTTGACAGGAAAAGCCTCCCTCCAGAGGCCTGGGAGCTGCCCCTTCCTCCCTGCTTCACCCCAGGGCCAGGACTGGGAGGTACCACCCAGCCCCAGTGGTCCTGAGAGGCCACAACCCCTGGCTAGCTATCTTCCCCAGCCTCTCCAGCCAGGGCTCAGCCCAGGGCGCCGCAGCCCAGCCTTGTCCCGGCCTGGGGGAGAGCCCACTCCCTCACCACCCATCCTGACCACATCTCCTGAGACCAGTGCCCTGCGGCCCCAGGACGGGCTGGATGACAAAGATGGTGTTTCTTCCCAGGGTTCTAGGTCTGGGGTATGGGACCAGCACTATCTGCCCAAGGCCATCTCTTGGCCCCCAAACCTTCCCTTGGCCCAGAAACCCCTCACCCTGGGCGTCCACTCTCCTCTCTGCTCCCACAGTCCCCGCCCCACCACACTCAATCCACCCACACAGCTGTCCTGTCCCCAGCATTGGGGAGAACCTGGCATGAGCTCCAACCCCACACGGAGACTGGAATGCAGCGAAAATGACAAGACCGTGGAGCATGAAGACCCCAACCTGAACTTCCAGAACGTTCTCTCGTGAGACCCGTCCAAGCTCCTGTCTTCTCTCAGCCCATTTCAAAGATGAGGACACCCAGTGCCAGCAAGAGCCGGCAGCTCCCAGCCCTGCAAGGAGCCCCAGGCCCCTCCCACCCAGACAGGGAGACTCAGTGGCTCTAAAGAACCCAGCAGGCTGGCTGGACGCGATGGCTCATGCCTGTAATCCCAGTATTTTAGGAGGCCGAGACGGGTGGATCACCTGAGGTCAGGAGTTCGAGACCGCCTGAACAATAAGGGGAAACCCCGTCTCTACTAAGAAACCACAAATTAGCCGGGCATGGTGACAGGCACCTGTAGTCTCAGCTACTTGGGAGGCTGAGACAGGAGAATCACTTGAACCCGGGCGGCGGAGACTGCAGTGATCCAAGATTATGCCATTGCACTCCAGCCTGGGCGACAGAGCAAGACTCTGTCTCAAAAAAAAAAAAAAAAAAAAAGAACCCGGCAGGCCCAGCCCCCTGCTCCGGAGACCGTTCGGCGGGCCCGCAGGGCTCTCACCGCAACCAGGCATCAGCAGGACCGGCCCCTCCAGCCGAGGCGGTGGGACCCACATGCTGGCCCAGAACAGGCCAGGCAGAGACCCTAGAAGGAAACAGTCCCTCCCGCCTGGGGCTTAGCCAGACAAAAAAGATAAGCCGGACACTGCAGCATGACAGATAAACAAGCCTACCCCCAACCTAGCCCCCAGGGGAGCCATCTGGGCGGCCTGAGGCTTTGAAGGTGGAGACAGGAGAGGACATTCCCAAAACAGCCACAGCGGCAGAGGACGCACGGGGCTGACCCTCGTGAAGCGCAAGGCAGGGGCTGGTTGCGTCCACAGGAGCGCCCACCCCATAACAGACCCTCTGGGAAGAGCACCCCTGAAGTCCACCTCCTGTGGACGGCAGAGTAACCATAAGGTCCCCACAAATGGCCATACGTCCACTCTGGGGGTCCCTGCTCCTGGGGCCTCCCCTCCAGCCCTCACGGCGGGACGTCCTCCAGCCCCATTCCTGGACATGCGGGCGCCCGGGGCCCTCTACGCACAGCCCACTGGACAGATAGGAACCCGCTGCTCAGAGGCAAAGGGACCAGCACTCTGCACCCAGAGGAGGTCCCACAGCTCCTGGACCACACAGGGCAGAAACAGGGTCACCTGGAGAGGGCTTCGAGGAGAAGTCCAGCCAATGCTGGGGGCCTGGACCTCCACCACCCAGCAGCTTCCAAGACCCTCTCTGAAATCCAAGGTGGCCCAGCTCTGCCCCACCCCCCACACCAGGCTCCGCCCAGGTCTCAGAGCTTGCTGTGGAGGCTGGGCTGTGCCTGCAGCAGCAGCGCCTGGGGTCCACCCCACCACCCCCAGGGTCCTCCTCCACCCCCAGGGCTGAGATCCGAGCCTCCCCTCTGCTCCAAGGCACGGCCCTCCCCACCTCGACAGTGCAGTGTGCAGTGCCAGGACTGCCCAGCAGGTGGAGCCACAAGGCAGGGTCCAGGGGAGAAAAAGAAAAAGGTCCCGGCCTGACCCGGGACCACCAGCTCTGCTCTCTGGGGCGTCCTGGGCATTTACTCACCTCATGGGGCGGCCGTCCCCACACGCCATGACTGGACGTGCTGCTGTCCCAAGGCTTACAGCTTGAGGCTAGGGGACAGGGATGGTAACCAGGACAGAGGTCGCTGCCTTTCCAAAACAATGTAGAAACAGGCTGGGCGCAATAGCTCACACCTGTAATCCCAGCACTTTGGGAGGCGGAGCCCGAGGCCGAGGCAGGTGGATGAATTGAGGTGAGGAGTTTGAGACCAGCCTGGCCAACATGGGGAAACCCCATCCCTACTAAAACTACAAAAAATTAGCCGGGTGTGGGGATGCCTGTAATCCCAGCTACTCAGGAGGCTGAGGCAGGAGAATTGCTTGAACCCGGAAGGTGGAGTCTGCAGTGAGCTGAGATGGCACCACCGCACTCCAGCCTGGGCAACAAGAACAAAACTCCATCTCAAAAGAAAAAAAAAAACCCAGCTGGGCGCTGTGGCTCACACCTGTAATCCCAGCACTTTGGGAGGTCGAGGCAGGCAGATCACCTGAGGTCGGGAGTTCGAGACCAGCCTGAGCAACATGCAGAAACCCTGTCTCTACTTAAAAAAATACAAAATTAGCCAGGTGTGGTGGCGCATGCCTGTAATCCCAGGTAATCCCATGCCTGGGCACAGTAGCTCACGCCTGTAATCCCAGCTACTCGAGAGGCTGAGGCAGGAGAATCATTTGAACCCGGGAGGCGGAGGTTGCGGTGAGCCGAGATCGTGACATTGCTCTCCAGCCTGGGTGACAGGGCAAGACTCCTTTTCAAAAAAAAAAAAAAAAAAAAAAAAAAAAACTGAAACAGAAGGGTACAAACGGCAAAGGACAAGAACCGGCGGGGAGGGTCCAGCGGGGCCTTCTCCCCCTGTGCCTCTCCATCCCTGCCAAGAGCGCACCTTGGCTGTGAGCCACTTTCATGGTCCACACAGAGCAAGTTAAGAGTCCAGCTCTCAGCCGCGCATGGTAACTCACGCCTGTAACGCCAGCACTTGGGAGGCCAAGGCAGGTGAATCTCGAGCCCAGGAGTTCGAGACCAGCCTGGGCAACATGGTGAAACCCTGTGTCTACTAAAAATACAAAAATTAGCAGCTGGGCACGGTGGCTCACGCCTGTAATCCCAGCACTTTGGAAAGCCGAGGCAGGCGGACTGCCTGAGCTCAGGAGTTTGAGACCAGCCTGGGCAACACGGTGAAACTCTTTTCTCTACTAAAATACAAAAAATTAGCCGGGCATGGCGGCGTGCTCCTGTAATCCCAGCTACTCGGGAGGCTGAGGCAAGAATATCACTTGAACCCAGCAGTGAAGGTTGCAGTGAGCCGAGATCACGCCACTGCACTCCAGCCAGGGCGACAGAGTGAGACTCTGTCTCAAAAAACAAACAAAAAAAGAGTCCAGCTCGCAGCTCCTCCTCATCCCAGGGCCTTTTCTGTCCCCAAAGCACATTTCCTAGTGGGTGTTTCCGGGGCTCCTGTGCTCCCTGTCGGGCACAGAGGACTAAAAGCATCCAGGAGCCCTGCAGCCTCTTCCAGGGGCTCACAGAGAAGCTGGAATGGGCACCTCCGCGGGGCGCTGCCCCTCAGCCAGGGGTTCACAGGCTGTTCCGAGGATGGGTGCTTCGGCGCCTAAGGAGGAACCCACACACCAGGGTGACGCAAGCACGAGCTGTTTTTGTTACTTGGTGACCTGTGTGCAAGTGCTGGGGGGACAGGGTGCTGGTTGGCAAGGTGGGCCAACCCCAGCCCCATCATTCATTCCTCCAGCACATGTTCTCTGAAGACCTGCCCAGGACCTCAGAGAGAGCATGCAGCCTGCAGAGCGCAAAGGGCAGGGCCCTCCCTCCCTGTCTCGTCCACTCCCCCAAAGTCCACTTCCTCCAGGCAGCCCTCCAAAGTCCTCCCTGCAGAAGCAGCAGTGCCTGGCACGGCGCCTGGGATACAGAGGTGGAAGGCATGGTGGAGCCCTCACCTCACTCCACCTCCTCGGCTGGGGTGCACGGGGCGGTGGCCAACTCTGGCCTGCCCAGGCCCACTTCCATGGCTTCCAGATCCTGTCTCCCTAGGGCCTGCTCCTGAGGCAATGTTGGCTCCCTTTTGGTCTCTGAGGGCCTCTGAGCCACTGTGAGAGGAGGAGGGAGTCCTCAGAAAAAAGGACTGTGACTCGTGACCGTTAACAGGGTGGGGATGGACCTGTCGCCAAGACAAATGGACAGGCTGGGAAGCCACAGGGCGGGGATACACCTGGAGTGCACGCCAGGCCCATACCCCCAAGCACACGCTCTCTGCCACCTTCCTGGCCCTGCCCCCTGCCCCCTGCCCCCTGCCAGTCCTCTGAGCACCCCAGCCTTGATGGAGCTGGCCCAGGGCAGGTGTCTGCAGAGATCTGAGGAAGGAAGGAAGGAAGGAAGGAAGGAAAGTGGGAAGGGGAAGGGAACACTGAGCCAGAGGCGCGGGCCCCTCCACACCTGCAGCACATCGACTCTCCAGACATGAGTCTCTGTGCAAACAGGAAGAGACTCCAGAAAGCTGAGAATCACAGACTGCCCAACCACAGGAGCACTCCCAGCCTGGGGACAGATGAGAGCATATCAATAGTGAGCCCCCGTCGGCTGCAAGCTCCCACGCAGCCCCAAGCCCAGAGCGTGAGAACATCCCAGGTTTTCAGCGGGCTGTCTCCATCCCCAGAGCCCACAGCCTTAACCCCACTTCCAGCCACAGGCAAACTCCTATTCATCCTCCAAAACCCAACCCAGTAATCCTGTGCTTGGAAACACTCGCCCCACCCCCCCCGGAACTCTGAGTGACACCCGGGCCCACCCCACGTCACCCCTCCACTCCCCGCAACTCCAAGTGACAGCTGCCCTCCTTCCTGGACCCGGGCCCACCCGTCACCCCCTCCGCTTCTGCTTCCCGAGTCCCCTCAGCCTGGCCCCACAGACACTGAGTCCAGATGGACCTAGAAAGGGCCTTGGAGAGCACCAGGACCAGCTGCTGGCTTTACAGAGAACACTGAAGTCCTGTGGTGTGTGTGTCCAGGCTCAGCCCACAGCTCGTCCCGAGTCCTCCCCCAACCACTCCTTTCCTGAGGCCGGAAGCAGGGGCAGGTCCCAGAACCCCAGGCTCCAGGCATGTAGCCTGTCATGGGACGGGAGGCGCTCCGTCCTGGCAGCCGTTCCCAAAAACCTCTTGGAGCCTAAGGAAGGGACCGCCCCGAAACAGCCAGTGCACATGCGGCTCCTCCAAGGGTCCCAGAGGACTCGGCTGTTAGAGGAGGAAGAGGAATGGTGACGCGAGAGGCCCCCGTGAGGCTCAGGGACCCCCAGGACTGCCCTGACAGGCTCCTGGCTCCCTGGGACCCGGGCGTCTCCTTCTACCCTGTTTATTTCCTTTTCAGGTTTGTGCTTTTTGTTCTGCAACAGATCACACCAACAGAATCTACCCACCGCGTGCACAGCGTAAGGAACAAGCCACGGCCCTGAGCAGCCAGCGCTCCCCGGAAACCTGCCTGCTCCTCTCTAGGGACTGCTTTGCAGAAGGGATTCTGAGGGTGGGGAGGAGGGCGGAGGAGGACAGCACTTCCTAGTCAAAGTGAGGCCTGCTACGGCACAGCCCGCACGACGCTTCCCGTCACACTCAGAGGCCACAACCCCATTGTGCAGAAGAGCTCACGGAGGCCGAGGGAGGTTCGGGAGGCAGCAGGCTCAAGGGGGTACCGCCCAGCAGGAGGCGGCCGGGGCCTTCCTAGCGAGCTCTGCCCCACAGAAAGCCAAGCAAGATGCCTTCATTCCGGGCTGTGGTCTCCGGAGGGACAGAGGCCGGCCACTGGCACCTGAGCCTCAAGTCTGCAGTCCCTGAAGGAGACGGTAAAGCTGCAGAGGGCTCTGGGGGGAAAGCGGGGGGCGGCTCAGGCACCGCAAGAGTCCCCAGAACCCCTCCCAGCAGGCGCGTTTGTCCCTGCTGACCCCAGCCCCAGCGAGCTCTACCTCTCCCATCTCAGGCTCTGGGGGCAGGGACAGTGCTTCTCAGGGCCTCTGCCTCTCCCTACAGGCAGACCGCCAGCTCAGCCATCCCTCTCGAAAACACAAAAACAGGTCCAGCACAGTGGCTCACGCCTGTAATCCCAGCACTTTGGGAGGCTGAGGCCGGTGGATCACCTGAGGCCAGGAGTTCGAGACCAGCCTGGCCAACATGGTGAAACCCAGTCTCTACTAAAAATACAAAAATTAGCCAGGTGTGGTAGCAGGTGCCTGTAATCCAAGCTACTTGGGATGCTGAGGCAGGAGAATCACTTGAATCCAGGAGGCGGAGGTTACAGGGAGCTAAGATGGAGCCACTGCACTCCAACAGCCTAGACGACAGAGCCAGATTCTGTTGCAAAAAAGAAAAAAAAAGAAAACACAAAAACAGGCTGGGCCACCAGACCAGCATCCTCATCCTCGGGACTACTGCCCCAAGCTAGATAGATCTCTGTCTGTGGGGCTGTCCCGGGCACTGAAGGGTGCTGAGCAGCGTCCCCGGCCTCTGCTCTCTCTGTGCCTGCACTCCCAAACTGGCAACCAAAACATCTCCAGACATCTCCTAACATTCCCAGGGTTCAGAACTGCCCTGTCGGGATCAGTCACTGCTCTACTGAAGACCTAAGCAAAGAATCCTAAAACATGAATACCAAAACCAGCCTCGACTGGCACGGCCCACGCCTGGAGGCAGCTCCGGAAGTCAGGTGAGGACCTCAGAACCTTGGGAAAAGCCCCCCCCAAAGAAATAGAATCCAACCTCATCTGTGAGGCAGGGTCCCAGCCATGGCTCAAGCACAGCAAGCTCAGGGCCCCTGGTGTGGGGTCTGGAGGGGGCCCGGCAAGCGGCCTGGTGCCGGACTCGGCAGAGGAAGCCACACTTCTCCTGTGGCTCTTCCGTACTCTCCCAAGTGTCTAAAACAAACATTTCCCCAGGCCAGAAAACAGTACCTTCAAAAGTAAAGTGCCCAGAGACCTGTGGCAACACGGACAGGCCCCCAGGCCCTGGGAACCCGGCGCTTTTCCCCTTGCCATCCACCTGGGGGAGAGCTGCCAGCGCAATCCTGCCGGCATCTGCAAGAAGGCGGCTGCTCTGGAAACCCCAGGCCCCTTTCCTCTAACCCCCCCACACAGGACCATCAACAGCCACGGGGCAGCAGAGCCACCCACTCTGTGGTAGGAGTGTGGGCTGGGGGCTCCTCCTCCTCGAGGCCAGGGCAAAGCTTCAGCCCCTAGCCAGGAGGGTCCCAGCTCCCCAGGGCCCAGAGCCACAGCTGGACTCGCAGGCTCCCTGGCGAGGGCTAAAAAAAAGAAATGGCCTCAGCACCACCGCTGGTTGTCACCATTGGGGTCGGGGAAGCCCAGAGATGCCGCTCAACGTCCTACAATGCGAAGGACGGCCCACCAGACAACAGTCTGCCCCCCAATGTCCCTAGCACCGACCGTCCCCCCAGCAAGCTCCATAGCTGCCACTCCAGGCCAGGCAGGCGGCCCCGCTGGCCCTACTGCCCACCTGCCACCCGCTGGTAAAATCACCCCCGGGGCCTCATACGCCCTGGTCAGGCCTGGGGAACCAAAGGACAATACCGCTGGCTGCGGGGCTTCTCCCCTAGAGTCCATTCCCTCCTGGACGCGGCTCACTGCGGATGAAAAGTCAGACCGAGGAAAGCACGCACTGTCAGGCCTCTGAAGGTGGCACAGGTGGTCAGACGGCGCCTTCACTGCCCAACGGAAAGCCGGCTGTCTCCCATCCACCAGAAGGAGGCAGCACAGGACGCAGCCAGCGAGAGCTCCCAACCCTCCTGCGAGGCCAGAGGAGATGAAGGCAAACCGCCCTCTGCAGCGAGGCGCCATTCTTGGCCTCCTCCTCCCTTCTCGCCTGACTCGGGGCCTCAGAGTTTCCCAGGAGAGCCGGCAAGCCCTGACACATCAGTAGGGTCCTGGGGCTCACCTGCCTAGCAGGGGGAGGGGAGGCTGTCACCGTCACCAGAGAGCCAGGCCTGCTTCAGGCCCATCCTTGGAAGGTTTCAAGTTCCCTTCTGTGCCCAGCCCACAGGGGCTGGCAGCAGAAACGGCAGAGGAGGCAGGCAGGGCCCCAGCCCACCCACATCCAACCCAGCACCCCCAGTCATCAGCCACGCGTACACAGGTGAGCAGCTTCCCGGTGCTGGGCCTCAGTTCCCTCATCTGTAAACTGGGAAGAGCCACTGCTACTGCTGTTTGGGGGTCACAGGCAGAGTCCGCCCAGTACTGCTGTGGTAGTGGCCAAGTCCAGAGGTAGGGAGCCCAGAGCCCATGCGGGGGGGCCGCATCTGAAGAGCCAGAAGGAGAAGGGCTCCTGCCTAACCCGACTCTGCTGGAAGGCTCAGGAGATACTGGGTACACGGTGGGTGGGTTCAGGAGATACTGGGTACACGGTGGGTGGGTTCAGGAGATACTGGGTACACGGTGGCTGGGCTTCAGGGCTCCCCATGTACTTGGGGCTGCTCCCTGAGCGCCTCTACCCCAGGACCCCTGCCCTCTACAGATGCAGTTCTGGAGAGTCGCCTGGAGCGCCAGCGGGGACGCCGCCAACGGCCCCACCCAGAACCACTGGCACCAGGCTGCCAGATCCTGAACCCGACTGCGGGATCCCCGAGGGCAGGAGCTGTGCGCCCCACACACACGTCTGCTGCTCACCCAGCAGTATAGGATGGCCCCTTCCCCACGCCTGGGACTGTCCTGCTGAGGCTTGAGTCAGCCTGTGGCGCAGCACCAGCATCCCCTCAACGTGGTGCCCTCAGCCTCTGCCTCCCTCGGGAGAAGCATCATCTGGGAGCACGTTCCTGCCGGAGCCGTGAAGCCCTGAGCTGGGGCCCACCACACCTCTGGAGAGCCCTGGACTTTCCTGCAATCCTCCCCGGAAGGGTTCCCTCTCCTGGAAGACAGCGTCCTGCCTCTCAGTAGGACACAGATGCCCTGAGATGCCGCAGGGAGTGCGGGGCATTGGGCAGGGGCCTGGGCTCTGAGGTCAGATGGGAGGAAGGTGGGATCTAGCCCTGCCCGCTCCACACAGATAACCGAGGCCCCTCACCTACCACCAGGCTGCAGCCAAGGCCCAGGCAGCAGAGAGCGGCCACTCGGGGGAGAGCAATGCTCATTCCCAACTCACAAGGCTGGGATAGCACGTGCCCCTCTAGGCCAGGGCTGCACGTCCCTGCGTCCCGGGGCTACATGATGACCGCTGTAAGGGCTGCAGGACCATCCCTCCAAGCCACCCTGGGCAGGTCCAGCCGGGTCTGCAATGGCTGAGCAGCCCAGCACGGTGCTTCCCGCCTGTCATCCCAGCACTTCGCGAGGCTGAGGAGAGAGGATCGCTCGAGTCCAGGAGGTCAAGACCAGCATGGGCAACAAAGTGAGACCCCGTCTCGGCAAAAAGTTTAAACATTAGCGAGGTGTGATGTCACACGCCTGTGGTCTCAGCTACTCAGGAGGCTGAGCCAGGTGGATCCCTTGAGCCCAGGAGGTCGAGGCTGCAGTGAGCTGTGATCGCACCACTGCACTCCAGCCTGGGTGACAAAGTAAGACCCTGTCTCAAAAATTAATTAATTAAATAAAATGGCTGAGCAGGTCCAGGGGTAAGAGCCCAGAAGGAAACCTGAGTCCTTCAGCCATGCTGCTCGAGGTCGCCAATGACCCACTGAGCCTGTGACCCAGGGCCCAGGAGCACCAGCCATCTTCCTGTTCCCGTCGCAGCTCCGCCAAGCCTCCCAACCCTGCCTTGGTGCCCTCACCAGATACCCTCTCCTTCTCCCAGAGGCCCTGGAGGTTCCAGACCCACCCTGGCCAGGTGGTAGTATGGACAAAACACGTTCCTTGATAAGCCTCCGTTTCCCCACCGGCAGCAAATGGCTCACAGGGTCACCATGCAGCGCGTGTCCAGCACACAGCTGGCCCCACAGGTGCTCCAGGGCTAGCTGAGGGCTTTTCACCTGAACCTCTGTCCACTCTCAATCCTGGGAGGCCAGCGTTCCTGTCTATCTCCTCTCTGGAGGCTGCTGCCCTGTCCACCCTGAAATCCCCTTGAGAGGACATGGCAAAGGCTAGATCACACCAGCCTCTTCAAACCCCATAGAAAACTGGGCGTGTGTAAATCTGGAGGGGTGGACATGGGACGTGCATTCTCCCGTCCTCAGAGGGCAGCCTGATGAGCATGTCACGGAGGAGGACACAGAGGGTCAGAGAAAGCTCACGGCAAGGAAGATGGATCCTGCCTTTTACGGGGGAGGCAGTCTTCTACCAGACAGTTAACAAGAAGCCCTACCACCCCACCAGAGATGGGAAAAGGAGTTCATTCTCACCAGCAAAAGGGAAATGCAGACATACCATGGTAAGAGGCAGGCAGCTGCATTTTTCCCATAGGAACGCGGGGCAGACAGAAGACTACGTCACCAAAGGGACCCTCAAAAATGAGCCTTTCGGCAACAAATGGGCCATTTGGGATGCAGACAGATATCAAAAGCCTGACTTGCGCCGGGTGCAGTGGCTCACACCTGTAACCCCAGCACTTTGGGAGGCCGAAGCAGGAGGACTGCTCGAGGCCAAGAGTTTGAGACAAGCCTGGACAACATAGCAAGACCCTATCTCCACAAAAAAATACAAGTTAGCCAGGCGTGGTGGCACACGCCGCCCATAGTCCCAGCTACTCAGGAGGTTCAGGCAGGAGGATCCCTTGAGCCCAGGAGGTCGAGGCCTCAAAGAGCTGCGATCGCACCACTGCACTCCACCCTGGACTACAAAGCGAGACCCTGTCTCTAAAAATACGGTGAAAATGAGCATCGTGAGTCGGGTGTCACAGCCTCCGAGAAGCCTCTCCCACGCACTGCCTTCTTCACCAACTCCCAGCCCCCGCCAAAGCCGGCTGCGTGCTCCCAGGACATCACGACCTATGCTGAGGGATCTGTAGGCACAGCTGTCGGCAGGTCCCTGAGAGCACAGCCAGCATCGTAAGCAGCCCTGAATTCCCCGCCTCAAGCACAGCAAAGCCGCTGGGCGGTGGGGAGCTGACAAATGATTGCTTGCATCTGTCCACCTGCAAACAACCGCCCACAGGTGCAGGTGTCCTAAGCACACTTATCAGGGAAATCAGAAAAAAATGCTACCTTTTCTGGCAAAACAGGAAAATAAGCCTATTCTTAAAGCCTAGAGAAGATGTTTCTCTTTTGCAGGAAAAGGTTCTGAGCTGAGACTGTTTCATGGTTAAAGTAAAAACAATGCTTGAAACTCACGCCCAATGAGGAAATCTGGGACGAAAGAAGTCAGGGGCTGGGGGAAGCAGAGAGCCACTATCAAAGGACACAGGTAACAGGGGAGTCTGAATGACATCACACTCGATAACCCTCCCTCCATGACTTTCCTTGCGATGTCCCTCTTTTTCTCCAATCCAAATCCCACATCTCCTCCAAGAAACACTGCCATGACGATGAAAACCACCATGACGCTTGAGGTGGAGTCCACCAACGTCCTCTGTCCGACCAAAAGCATGGAATTCCTCGGAGCCCACTCGAGTAAGCTTTGACTTCCTCCCTGCCAGTCATGCTGGACACAGGGCTCGACAAACACAGGAGACGATCCTCCGACCAACCTGACTCAACGACTGGAGACTGAGGTGGCCGCTGCCAGAGGCGCGGCAGGAGGAAACGTCATGGAAATAAACAAGGGCGGCCACAAGCATATGGGGTCCAGGAAGCGGCGGGCGCGAATCAGGAGCAGGAGGAGTCCAGGGCCTGCCTAGCGCCGGCCGCGCCCGTCTCCCGAGCCCCCTCGTGTCAGGCCCGGTGCCTGGTACTCAACATGCGCTCGCACTTCGCCCTCTAGACAGCCCTGGCAGGACGCGTCCTCCTAGTTGACATTTCACACTCGTGAAGACGAAGGCTTAGGAACATCTAGTGCTTTGCACCGGGTCCCAGGGTGGATGGTCCCGGTCCCGACTGGGGAAACCGTCGCCCGCGAACGTGTGGGGAGGGGGCTGGGCCGAGAACGGGGACCCCGGGCGGGACCAGAGGTGGGGTCCAGACCCGGGCAGGGGAGCCGAGCCCAAGGCAAGCAGGCGGGCGGCATTACCTGCTGCGGGGGGCGCCTCTCCGCCGTCACCGGGTGCGCCGGGGACCCGGGCCCCGCGGTGCCGGAAGTGGCAGTAGGGCCGCCGGCAGGGCCCCCCGGGCGCCCCAGACCAATAGGGGCAGTCAATGGCCCGGAAGAAGCCAGTGGAGCGTAGCATGGTCCGTCCCGCGGCGGGGCCCCGGCCCGGAGCCGCCCGGGCCCCAGGGCCCCCTCACTGGCGCCGCGGTCGCCGCCGCCCGCGCCTCACGGACCCCGCCGCCGCCATCTTGCTCCGAGGCCCCCGGAGGCCCTCGGGACGCCGCCGCAAGGGACCCCGGGAGGGGCTGCCCGCAGCGCGCCTGCTCAGAAACGCCTGCTCCTGCGCGACCGAGGCTGTTGGCGGACCCCTGGGCCGGGACAGACGGCCGCGGGAGGAAGTAAGGAGGGCGGGGGCTGCCCTGCCTGCGGTCTCCGGGAGCCTCGCCAGCGCCGCCGCTTGACCTTCGGCGGCTGTAGCGGCGCCATCTTGAGCCCCAGGCCCCTGCGGCGCCAGGGCTGTCCACGGCGCGCCTGACCAAGAAAGCCCCGCGGGGCCCGCTATTACTCATTTGCATATCATTTCCATTCGTTAGCATGTCACCTTAAAGCGCCCTCTGCTGGACGAGGAGAGTTCTGCGGGGAGGTGGCCTTAAACCTGGGCCAGGTGAAACCCACGGGTGAATTACTCCGTTCACACTCTAAAAATCCTCTCGCCCTGGTATACAGCTGGCTCTCAGGAAACGCCTTAATCTCCCCAACCGAGGTAGTCAGTCTAATGACCAGGTCCACGTTCACTCATTTGTTCAACAAATATTGAGCGCCTACTGTATACGGGGCTAGATGGTGCATTTTAACAGACAAACGAGGAACAAGGCTGGGATGGGGCAACTCTGTAGTCTGGTGGAGTAGGCCCACGTCTTAACGGGAAGTTTAACCTGGTGCATTATGGTGGGATTGTAAAATAGTGCCACTGCTATGTAAAACAAAAAACCCGAAAAGTTTGTTTTTAAGAGTCAGGGTCTTGCTCTGTCACCCAGGCTGGAGTGCAGTGGTGCGATCACGGCTCACTGCAGCCTCGACTTGCCTGGCTCAGGTGATTCTCCCACCTCAGCCTCCCGAGTAGCTAAAACCACAGGTGCGCACCATCATGCCTGGCTAATTTTTTGTATTTTGTGTAGAGACGGAAAAAGTTCAACAGAGTTACCCTATTAGCAACTCTATTCCTGGGTATACACCGAAAAAGAATAGAGAGCAAAGCCTTAGGTCGGGCACAGTGGCTCATGTCTGTAATCCCAACACTCTGGGAGGCTGAGGCGTGTGGATCACTTGGGCCCAGGATTTCAAAACCAGCTTGGCCAACATGGCAAAACCCTGTCCTAGTAAAAATACAAAAATTAGCTGGGCGCGATGGCTCATGCCTGTAATCTCAGCTCTTTGGGAGGCCGAGGAGGGAAGATCAACCAAGGTCAGGAGTTTGAGACCAGCCTGGCCAAGATGGCAAAACCACGCCTCTATTAAAAATACAAAAATTAGCTGGGCATGGTGGCGGGCGCCTGTAGTCCCAACTACTTGGGAGGCTGAGGCAGGAGAATCACTTGAACCTGGGAAGTGGAGGTTGCAGTGAGCCAAGATCGCACCACTGCACTCCAGCCTGGGTGACAGAGTGAGACTCCGTCTCAAATAACAACAATAATACAATGGTTAAGATGACAAATTTTATGTTATGTGCCTGTGATTTTACCACAATTTAAATGACGGGATGCAATGATGGGGGGATGTGGGTTGGGATGGGTCATGGGCAACTCTGCAGAGGACCTGATATAATCTCAAAGCTGTCCCATCACAGGCAGTGGAGGCGTAGACTCCCTGTCGTGGCTCCTGATGATGCGTAGGAAATGAAGTCTCATTTGTGCGATTGCTCCATCCATGCCAGCTGGTCTTGGTCATTCATTCATCAAATAGTTACTGAGCACCTACTGTGTGCCACACAATGCTAGAAACATTCATAAGCAGAGCAGAGAACCCCACTCTGTTGGAGGTGGTGGTGTAGGCAGGGAGGCAGATAGTGAACACAGGGATAAGTGAGACAGCCTGAGGCCAGGTGGAAGGTGCTTTGAGAACAGAAACAGGAGAAGAGCCTGGACTGGGCACAGGGCTGGTCTGGGTGATTCTATGGGGAAGGCGGGATTTGTACGGTTTTAAAGAAAATTAGGGGCCGGGCATGGTGCCTCTCGCCTGTAATCCCAGCACTTTGGGAGGCTGAGGCAGGCAGATCACTTGAAGTCAGGAGTTCAAGACCAGCCTGGCTAACATGGTGAAACCCCGTCTCTACTAAAAATACAAAAATTAACTGGGTATGGTGGCACATGCCTGTAGTCCCAGCCACTCTGGAGGCTGAGGCAGGAGAATCCCTTGAACCTGGGAGGCGGAGGTTGCAGTGAGCCAAGATTGCACCACTGCACTCCAGCCTGGGTGACAGAGCGAGACGGTGTCTCGGAAAAATAAAAAATAAAAAATAAATAAATAAACAAAAGATGATGAGGGAGCCAAGCAGGTTTCGGAGGAAAGGCATTCCAGGCAGAGGGCACAGGCCACGGGGCAAGACTGCGTCTGGTGCGTTGAAGGAACAGTGAGGAGGCCAGTGTGGCTGCAGCAGGGTGAGGAGGGGGAGAGAGGGAGGAGGGAAGAGCAAGGAGAGGACAGGGCAGGTCGTGCAGAACCCTATGGGCCTCAGGGAGGACTTGGGCTTTGACTGTGAGGGCAGTGGGAGCCATGGAGGGTTGCGGGCAGAGGAGGAACCAGACTTGCCCCAGGTGCTCACGGATGCCCTCTGGTGGCCGTGGGGAGGACAAACCGTGAGGGCACCGGGAGATCACGGCGAGGGTGATTGCACTGGTTCAGGTGAGTCGTGAGGAGGCTAGACCGTCGCGGTGGAGGCCCTTACAGCAGGGAAAGGCGGCCAGATTCTGGATCTATTTCGAAGGTAGAGCCCAGGGAGGTTTCAGATGGGCCAGATGTGGGTGGTGAGACACACGGTGGGGTCCAGGGTGACTCCCCAAGGATTTTGGCCTTGCAGGATGGAACTGCCCTCGACTGAGCCAGGGGGCATGGCAAGGGCCGCCTGCGGGCGGGAGGGACGCCCAGGAGGGTCGGGGTCCCAAAGGCACCAAAAGGATGGTGCTGTTTCTGGGCACGTGTGTGTGTTGCGGGTGGGGGGATGTAATTTAAAAGCCTAATACGAGTGTGTCCGTCAGAGACAGGGGTGAGGCTGCGAGTGTAGACCCCATATTCTAGACATTTTGCTCCAGAGGGGCAGAAAACCAGGCAGGAGCTGGAGGGGTGCTAGAGTCCCGGAGGTGATGTTTGTGGGGCGTCCGGTAGAATGGGAGGATGGGTCTGGCAGGATTGGGGGGTGCACGAGGGAGGCTGCCCTGGAGTAAAGCCGGGAACTTGCCGCCCAGGTTGGGGAGGGGTCTGGCATGAGCCGGCGCCGGCTGCGCGATACCAGAGGCCGACCACCCCCTACCCCGGGGCGGGCAGCAGGCGAAGCCCCAGGGCTCAGGTGTGTAGGAGTGGCCTGCCCGGCCCCATCCCAGCCCCGCCGGCCTCCAGGCTCTGGGAAGCGCTGGGGTCCAGAGTGGTTTTTTCCTGGGGAGGGCTTCAAAGCTTTCACCGGCCCCTCTTCCCAATTCCCACTAGGGGAGCTGGCATACAGTAGGCGCTCAACACAGGAGCACAGGAGCCTGGGAGGCGGCCGGAGGACCCCCCGTGGAGGAGCCTGTCCCGCGCCTGCGAGCAGCCCCTGGGGCGCAGGCTCCCCCATCCCCTGCGGCACCGGAAGGGGCGGGCGGCGGACGCCCCCGGGCGCCGTGTCACCGTGCCTCTGTTGCCAGGCAACGGGGCGGGCGGGAAGCTGGGCGGGGGGCGCAGCTGCGCCAGGCGTGGGTGACACCCGGTGGGCACAGCGTGCACTGCTGCAGGCAGCCCCCTCCGCAGGGCTTAGGGCTAGGGGCAGGGCATTTTGTGTCTCAGCCAGAGGGGCCTTCTGGCCAAGACCCTCTTCACTAGCCCGCTGCCTCAGTTTCCCCACGAGGTAGATGAACTTGGGACCACACTCGTGGGTGGGACAGAGGGGTTCAGAGCGTGCCCACAGGCTGGGGACTGCCACGGGAGAGACCACACACACGCTGGAGTAGGGTTTAAAAAGGGGCTTGTTTTAATTAATTAAATACAAGGATGAGGCCAGGCAGGGTGGGGGAGGGGCGCCACCCATGGAAAGCACACGCCCCTTGGGGCCACCTCCCCTGCAAACGGCTGGAACCAGGTCCCTCCCAGTGATCAGCGACTCCTGGGAGAGTGGAGGGGTGGTAGCAGGTCTCTCCAAGCCCCTGGACACTGGAGAGGGGCCCAGTTAGAGAGTTCTGGAACCCACAGCCCTACCCGCCCCTGCTCCAGACAGGCCCCTGCCAGGGCTGGGGCCAACCAAGACTCACAAAGGAAAACGGGGCCCCAGTCCCCCACCCACCCCCACAGACTAAGGCATCTCACTAGCGCTGCCAGAAGAGGTTTGAGGCTAGGGACAGAGAACACAGAGAGCAGAGGGCTGGACGGGGCAGAGCCTCCGAGCCCAGCTCCAGAAGGGCGTCCCCTGCCTCCCTCCCCCCAGGATCCCAGGCACCCATCCCTGGATCCTGCCAGGTCGGGGCTGGGTCCAGGTGCACACCAGTGCCATCTAAAGCCCCCCTGTCCCCACGCGAGAGGCAGGACGGTTCTGGAACAAAAGGGGGTACCAAAAACCTCCTGCAGCCAACAGTGGGGGGATCCACCTTTCTGGGTCTGACATGGAACCTGGGACCCTTCTCATTCCAGGCTGGGGGTCCTCAATACCACCCAAGAGAAAATGCAACCCAGGCCACAGCAGGATGACCCCTGGCAAGGACACAAAGGTGGCCCCCGAGGGACAAGTCCCCACCCCACCCAAGTTCAGCTCAGAGACCCCCCCATACACACTCATACCCCCTGAGGATGCCGGACCACCCAACAGGGGCCCAGAAAAAAAGAATCCGTGCCTGAAAAAATATTCTACCCGGTGCAAAAAAAACGAGCTACCCCAGGAGGCTGCACAGCCAGCCCTCTGCTTCCAGTCCACGAGGCAAGACCACGACCACGGGCCAGGGCCCACCTCTTCCAAGCACCCAGGAGAAGGAGGGGAGGACGGGGAAGCAGGACTGGGCCAGGTTGCAGCCCAGGCCCGGAAGAGCCTGCAACCCCGGCGGGCATGAGCTCTACGGCCCCACCTGCAGGCCAGGGAGGGCAGCGCAGCCCAACAGCCACAGGCGTCGCTAAGGGAGAGTTGATTGTCACGTGATACCGCAAAGGCCAAAGTCAGCAAGGCAGGGACTGGAGGGCCAGGACCGGTGCCAGCCTCCCCTGCAGCCTCTCTCACCCACCCACCCAGAGAGGGGGAGCTAGGGCCCCCACACCCGAGGACAGAGGAAAATAAATAAGCCAGCATTCCCTTCTGACCCCGATATCCGCCTCCCACCTCCCGACCCCACTGAGTCTAATGTTCTTTGGAAGAACCCAGAGGTCCCCTCCCTCCCCATCCCAGGTCTCAGAAGCAACACCTGGAACCCCTCCGGGCATCCTAACGCCGCCCCGCTCCTGGCTCTACCCCCGAGGTCTGGGGGGCCGGGCAGCCCCTACCGTGGGCAGAACCTGTGGACACCTGAGATTGAGTACCCGAATGGGGGGCGGCTGGGCTGCACCCCCGTTTCCCTGAACTACTCCCATGGCTTTCGGTGGGGTGGGGTGGGGAAAGGCAGGGGCCATGTCAACCCCCGACTCCTCTATGGCTGTCTGCACACTTCATCCCAACCTGCAGGGATGGGGCAGGGGGTGCCTTCCCCGGGCCAGCTCCCAGAAGTCCACTCCACCCCCCCAAACCCCACCCCAGGAGTGGGGCAGCAAGGGGTGGTGGAGAAGAGAGGGGAGGACCTCCTAGCTGCCCTGGGGGGCCCCGTTGCACAGATGGGAAGAAAGTTAGTATCATGGCTATTTACAGATACAAGCCCCCGTCACCCATCCTGAGAGCCACCTCTGAGGTCAGGCAGACCCAGGTCCAGTCTCAGGCTCCCTCCTCACTCTCTGGAGGGGGGCAGGGGCGTCTTCAGGGTTTGCCCATGGCTGGAAGGGGCCCAGGCTCCCCGTGGGTCCTCACTACACCCCTAGATGGCAGAAGCATCCTGACGGTCAGGGTGGGCTGCACGAGGGCCCTACAGGCCTGCGGGGGCTGGGCTGGGCGCGGGGCTGGGCGCGGGGCTCCCAGCCAGGCTGCAAGGCAGCGAGTCGCTGGGGGAGGTACTGCGGGCACCAGGGCGCCGGAGCAGGTCTGGGTGGAAGCCGGGGTGGCGGCGGGCGTGCTTGGCCAGGTGGTCACTGCGGGTGAAGCGCTTGGAACACAGAGGGCAGGAGAAGCGCTTCTCGCCCGTGTGCGTCCGGTGGTGGCGGGCCAGCTCGTCGGAGCGGGCGAACTTCTTGTCACAGCCCTGCCAGTCACAAGCAAAAGGGCGTTCCCCTGGACAGAGAGACAGAAACAGCGGTCAGCGGTGGGGGGCAAATGACAGACACATTCCAGCAAATCCCAAAGGGTGGCGGGCATTTGTCCCGTGCCGTTTTAGAGGCTGAGTTCTGAGTGTGAATTTAAAACATGGAAAAGCACAAAGAATACAACCCTTACCCACCCTCTGGTGGCCCCACACGAGACCCTAATAAATAATCCTCTTATTTCCTACCAGCTCTTAGGACTCTCCCGCGAGCCCAGAATCTGTTAACCATAAGTAACCCCCACAGACCCCCAAGGCTGAAGCTCCCCAGGCCCTCGCAGCCTCTGGCCCCAGGCGGGACCCTGGCAGGGATTAGCAAAGGACAGACACTGGGAGCAGTGTCTGTCCCAGGCACAGGCGCGCACAGAAGGCATGCTCGGCTTTCGGAGCACAAGGGTCAGGCTGTCCCTGCCCCTCCCGAGGAGCATTCGGGGCCTCTCGTCTGCGCATGATCCCCTGCTTTTCCAAATGACCACCTGGGATGCAAAGGCTGGGTTAAGGGGGTACAATCATGGCAACTTCCCTAATCCTCCTGGCCCCTCCACGAGCAGGGGGACATGGGAGGAACCCGCAGGCACAGTCAGTCTGGGCCCCGATCTCGCGGTGTGGTTAGATGGAAGACAGGCAGGAAAGCTCACAGGGAGGGGAGGGGGCGGGGTCTCCCGGGAAGGGGCGGGGCCCGACGGGCTGTACTCGCCCCTCCCCCGCGAGACAGATGGCGCTGGGCAGGGGCGGGCCACCACCCGGCCACTTCCTCCACAGTCCCCTCCCACCGCCAAGGCCGGGCCTCGCCCATCCTACCCCTAACCAGCAGTCGCCATCCGAGCCTGCCTGTGCGCCTCCACTCGGTGTGGGTCGTTGCTCTAGAACTGTGCCGCCCGACCCCCTTCCTTTAGCCGGGGTCTCACGCCCACAGCATGTGGCATCGCGATGTCCGCGTCTCCCTAGCAGATAGGGGTCTCCAACGACTGGGGAGGGGCAGGTCAGTCCACCTCCACCCAGGGCCCGGAGCAGGTCAAAGGGCCCTGCATCCCCGAAGTTCCCACCCTTTCGGGCCCCTGCACCAGGTACCCGGGACCCTGGCGTTCCCGGACGTTATTCCCGTGACACCCCAGGGTTTTACAGGGCGGGTTGTGTGGATGGAGACTGGATGCGCGTGCCCCTCGTGGCACTGGTTGGAGCCCTGAGTAGCAAGAGAGACGTCAGAACCAACTCCCCTGAGTGACCTCAAAGCCTATTCTCAAGGAAGCCACAGCAGGGCCAGGGAGGCCAGGAGGGTGGTCACCCGGTGGGTTACAAACTGGGCGGCCCACACCCAGCACTGGAGGTTGCTCTGACCCTAGGAGCACTCCCACCAGTCAGTGAAGAACTGCTGCCAGCCAGGGGCCTGGAAGGACCCACAGCAGGGACCATGGGGAGGGATACACAGCCGGCGGGAGGGGCACGGCCATGCTCGGGGTGACCCGGTGACATCTCTGCTCTAAGATCAGGGGCTGCCCTGGGGAGCCCAGCTGAGGAGGGGGAGGGGAAGGTGGAGGGGTCTGCCCGCTGAGGGGCACCAGCGATCACCCGTGACCCAAGGTGGAAGAAAAAACCTTCCCTTCTCCTCATCTCATCCTTCCTCCCTGCCACACCCCCACACCCTCAGCAAAACAAGACCGCAGACAGAGACCAGCAGCCCCTCCCCAAGAGGTTGTGAATCCAGGCAGCTGGAGAGGGGGAGAGACCAACTGTCACCAAGACCAACAGTAGCCTCAAATCCCTGGGGCTGCCTGCTCCACACCCCAAGTCTCCCCCAAGCAACCCAGGATGCAGCTGGGGTCGGGGGTCCCCCCAGCTGGGGGCCGTCTACAACCCAAGCAAGAGGCGCAAGGCAGCCCTGGAAAGGACCCCACTCCCATCTCAACCACTGGGCCCTGACAGCTCCCAAGGGCCTCAGTCTGGGGAGGGGGTCTGGCTGGGGGAGCGCGGCCGGAGCAGACCACGGGATTGCGGCGCGCGCCCCTCCAGGGAACATGCCGCCGTGTCGCCATCTTGCACGGCACAGGCGGGGAGGCGGCAGGAGGGAAGGGGGAACATCCCACGGCTGGGTGCCGCGCACTCAGTTGGTTCACTTCCCCTTTCAGGGCGGCGGGGCTGGTCCCCACGCCCTCTCCCCTAGTTCCACTTTGCAAGGAGGAGCAGGTTGCCAGGGGGCCGAGCGGGGCAGGGGCGCGCAGCCGCTGGGAACACAGCTGCCGCACGTAGCTCGGCGGCGGCGGCGGCGGCGGGGACATCCGCAGCCCCAGCCGGCCCCGCTCACGTGGGCCCACTCCCGCCGGGGCCAGGGGGCCCGGGCCAGGGTCGCCCCGCCGGCCTGGGTGCCTGCCAGCCCCGCCCCGCGCTCGGAGACTGGGGCGCGCACATGCGCACGTGGGTGGCGGGGCAGGGGTTGCACGGGCTACCCACCCCCGCTGCTCTGGGCGAAGCCCGTCTTTGAAATGCCAGGCCCTGCCACTCACACAATCCGCTCGCAGAGAAGAGGGTGGGGTGAACTTGTGGGGGCCCAGAGTGCGCTGGCTCCTAGCCGGCCGGGCCCCCAGGTGCACAGCCACCCCGCTGCTCGGCGCTACCTGGCCGCGACGCAGCGCCCGGAGGATGCGGTGGGTGGGGACGACGCGGGAGGGCAGTGTGGGCGGGGCCGCGATGGACTTGACCCTCTGACTCAGGCTGGGCCCGGGTGAGCTCAGGACAGCCTCGGAAACAGGCAGGCTCAGAAAAATGGAGTCCAGGAAGTCCTGGAAACCTGGCCCGGCCCCGTCTGAGCCCGCACAGGAGGAGCCTGGAGACGGGACTGCGGGACTGTGCCAAAGGCCCTGGTTCCGACAGGGAAGCCTCACCTCCTGAGCTTGTCTGGGGGGCCTTGGGGTGGGGAGGGGGGCTGTGGCCGGCCGCCTGCCGGGGCACTCACGTCCACCTAACAGGTGGGGTCGGGTCTGTAGGGGAGGGCACAGGTGGGGAAGACCAGCCCCAGCCGCAAAGCAAGCACCCCAGGACAGCCAGGAAAGGCTGGGGTTGGGGAGGCCTCTTACCCACCCAGGGAGGGCAGGAGCTCCTGAAGTGATCCTTGAGCAGGTTCTATAGAACCTATAGGCAGCTGCTTCTGGGAGCTGCTGCAGAAAGGGAGGAACACTGGTGGTGAGGCCCTGCCAGCCTGGGGGTGGGGTCTCGAATACTATCTGGGCCATAGCAACCCCCACACCCACTCTGCCCCCAGCTCCCCTGACTTCCGAAAGCCAAAGCTTCCTTCCTCCCCCATCCCCACTCCTCCAGGAGACTTCCCTTTTCCAAACCCTCTGCTGTTCCCGCCAAACACGCAGGCATGCATACCCGCCCTTGTGTCAATCCCGTACCTCCCCACGTGCCACCTGCCAGCCAAATCCCATCGCCTTCGGGATCTGTCCAGACCTCACCCTGCCCCTCCCAGCTCACGCCTGGACTAGTGCAGTAGTCTAGCAGCTCCCGCCTGGGCCACCCAGACTGCGTTTGGCTTTCCTGAGTTCTGCCCTGGCCTAGGGTCAAAACTGATGGCTGATCCTGCCCGGAGCTTCTCTGAGCAGCAATGCCCCTCACAGTGGCCTGGTGCCCCCCAAGCACCCTTGGTCAGCTTCTCTGTCCTTGTACCAGGCTTCCAAAAACGCGTGCATCTTGTGGGTATAATATCTGCACCCCTGCACTCCAATGGGAGCTGAAGGCAGGCACTTCATTGACGGCTGGGTCCCCAGCAATGCCCAGCACAGGCCTGGTATAGCAGGTGCTTAATGCATATCTGTGGAACGGGAGAATGCAGGCCTAGGGGATCAGGCTCTGGCTCCAACAAGAGCGAGGGCAGATAACTGCTCAGCATCTTGAATACTCCTGTCCTCCCCACCCCGCCGCCGAACTATCACTACTCCCTTCTACATAAAAGGAGGCCCACCTGAGGCCCAACCCAGGCCAGGACCTCCTGACCTCCTGCACCAGACTCTGGGCACCTGGGGTTTGGCAGGGAGGACAACCCCCTCAAGGACCCTGGTGCCTGTGTAACCTCTGTTCCAGAAATGGTCTAAGCCAGGGCCAGGACGGTGCCCCCGCCCCCACAGCTCGCCCTGCTGGTATCATCTGCCTCCTCCCCACCGATCTGGGCTGCTTTTATCAGAGAGCCTGGGTGGGGGGGTGGTTATCACCCCCCACAACCCTGGGGGAGCCCTCCCCATCCCACTAGCTGGGGCACCTGCAGGCAGTTTCAGCTGCTCTCTGCACTCTGCAGGCTGGAGAGGCGGCGGGTGGGGGAGGGCAGTCCCTGGCCCCCTACCCCCACCCCTGTGGCCTGGCACTGCCCCACCCCAGCCCTCCCCAGATAAGCTGCCAGTTCTCCCAAGCTCTGCCCACCAGCACTGCCATCCCAACCCTACAGGAGCGCATAGTTCTGCCTGGGGGTGGAGGGGAGAATGAGGTGGGGCATGGCTGCTTCCCCCTCTGGGCCTCAGTTTCCCCACCCACCTGTCCTCCTGGGGCCCTCTTCAGCAAAGGATCAGAAACCTGGCAGGCACTCAGACACTCCTCTGCACACCTCGTCCTGAGGAGTCTCCCTCCAACCCAGTGCACAGACCAGCACGCCTGGCTCCCTCCCACATCTCGTCCTGCCCTCCTCAACCCCTCTCTGATCCTAATCCCTTCTCCATAAACGGATTTGCCTCTGTAAAACCCAGCCTGCCTCACTGCCGCCCCCAGCGTCCCCACCCCCGGGATTAAGTACAGGGATTCACCTTGCTGAAGTGCCCCCTCCCCACCTCAAGTCCCTACCTCCACAGCAGACCCCAGAGCCAGCACGCCCTTCCTCTCCCATTCCCTGCCCCACCCAGCCCAGTGGGCCTCAGGCTGCCTCCTCCAGGAAGCGCTTTCCGTCATCACTAGCATCCCTGTGCCCCCCCCCACCCCGCCCCCCGCCACCACGGACACAGTTCCCTAAGTCCTGGGGCGCAGGGACTAGGATGCTCGGCGCTGGCCTGCAGCAGGGGCTCACCAAGACCTCTCAGATGCAAATAAACGGGACTTCAGAGTGGGATACAACTGGAGCTGACCCTGCAGCCCCCTGGGGGGGCACCTGACAAGGTCTGGGGACATTTGTGATTGTCACGACTGGGGAGGGGGTGCTCCTGGCATGGAGTGGTAGAGGCTGGGGACACTGCATAGCCCCCTGCAGTGCCCAGCACAGCCCCTCCCCAGAAAACCATCAAGCCCCAAATGTCTCAGTAAGTGCGGAGGGGAGAAGCCGTGGGTGAGAAGACCCCTTCCAGGTCTGAGCCCCTCTCCTGGGGAGGGCCTCGGCAAACCCTCAGGAGGCGCCGGCTGACAGTGTGCCGGGCACTGGCAAGCCGGGGGCGGGGGGGGCCCCCTCCGGGGATGCAGGGGGTTTGGAGAGCAGGGAGCCGACAGCCAGCCTCTCCTCCCGCCCCCGCCCCAACTCGCTGGCTCGCTCACTCTCCGTAACCATAGCAACGGCGTCAACATCACCCACAGCTTCCAAAGTCCTTCCCCGCCCCACGCAGGGGAGAGAGAGCTGAGAGCCGGCCGGGCTAGGATAGGGGCTGTGGGCCAGACCCAGGGGATGGGAGGTGCAGCCCTGCCGCCTGCTGCCCCCATGAAGAACATCCCACTGCTCCCCTGGCCTCTCCGCTCCCAGGGCCAAATGTGGCCGAAATCATGGGAGCGCCACGCTTTGCACAGGTGGGGCTCCTCCAGTGTGCCTCAGTTGGTTTATCTGTAAAAATGGGGCCAGGCCACGACTGGTGTTCCAGTTCCTCCTTTACAGAGGAGAAGCACCCCAGGCAGGGGTGGGTGGGGGCGGAACTCGTTCTCAGTGGCCCCCGGGACAGCCCTGCGGCCGCCGGTGCCTCGGGTTCGTCTGCGGATCTTTCCCAGCCTCCACTCCATTCAGGGACAGCCCTGCAATGGGGCTCCCTCCCAAAAAAACACACGGCCTTCCTGTCCCCCAAAACCAGCTTAACGGCAGCCATTCCCTCCCTCCTCCGGGGGCTGAAAAAACCAGACCACCTTCCACTAAAAGAGGCCGTTTACACAGACCCCTTGGTGGTCCTGCGGGCTGGGGAGGCCCGGAAGAGGAGCCTGGAAAGCCACAAGTATCCACGCCCTTTGGAAACCGAATCCAAGGTGCCTGGGCCTGGGACTGCCCTCCCAGTCCCCAAATAGTTACTGTAAAGGGGGCTTTGGAATGGGACGTCAGCAGGCTCCCAAGGGGTGGGGGAGGGTGCCAGGAGATCCACCCTGCCCTCCCCCACCGCAGAGGGTAGACGGTGGCGCGTCATCAGCACATCTGCATCCACCCCTGGGGATGCCCGACTGGGCACCCCCCGGCCTCAGTTCCTTACTGCAATCCCGGGATAACAATACTGCCTTCTCAGGACTCCAAACCCATCCCTCCCCTCCCTGCTGGCTTAGGGACCGCTGCCCCAATACCCGGGGGCCTATGGAAGCGCCTCTTGGGTGCCACTCTGGGAGGTGGCCATCACGTCCACTTAACCCAGAAACTCAGAAAACCCAAATGGAGCTCTCGAGCCACGCCATCTGGCAAGCGAAGAATGACCTGGGTAGGCAGGTGGGAGTCGCTTTCCCAACAGGCTCCCACTTCAGCCCCTTGTGTGTTCAGATCGGCCAACTCACCCCCAACAAGCCAGGGCACTCCTGGACCCCTGCCCACCGCCCGGAGAGGCGCCTCCCTTTCTGTTCCCAACGCTGCCTCGCCATCTTCACAGACCCCCAATGTCCCTCCCCGCGGAGATACACGGACCCCATTGCCCTCAAAAAGAGGTAACACCCTGGGACCCCTCCGCCGAAGATGTGTGGCTCCTCGCAGAAAACGCAGACCCCACCCAAGTCCTGTCTTGACGCCCTCGGTTCCCGTCTGTGTCTCAAGGTGGGCAGAACCTCCAGGCCCCTGGGACCAGGACAGGGACTGCGCGAGGGGTGAAAAGAGTGGAGAACAGAGAGGGGGCGGCCTGCAGGCTACACACCACCGCCCCCACCCGCCCTCCTGCTCTCCAGCCTCAGGCGTCCCAGCGCGGCTCCCCACACCCCAAGGATGGACCCTCAATTCTTCCACAAGGCATTCGCGGCCCCTGCTCATCTCAGCCCACCACTCTGGACAGCCCACTTTCCTCCGGCCGCTCCACGTGTCCCTACAATCCGAGCCCACGGACCAAGCCCCTTGGAGTGTCCCGCTGCCCAAAGCGGCCCCCGCTACGGCTATGAAATAGAGGCAGCATCGCACTCTTGATAGAGATGAGAAAATTGAGACCCAGATCAGGTAGAGGTCCTCTGTTTGGTGGCAAGGCCAGAATGCCAAGCCCAAGGGCAGCCCCACAGCTTTCCCCCAGCCCCCCACCCTCCCCGGAAGGGACAAGCACCTCTAATGCCCAAACCCCGGCCAGCCATTAAGGCCCACCGTCCCCTGTTCCCCAGTCCAAACTCCCAGTCCAGAAAGTGGAACCCTAGGAGGAGACGGAGTGAAAAAATATAGCCAGGCCCACCAGGCTCCCGGTTCCCCTCGCCGCCCCGGGGACTGCGCTAGGAGGGGCGTTGGTGTAGCCGGAGCGCTCCCCGCTCCAACCATGAGCACCTTCCCGAATCGCCCGCCAGATAGGGGTGAAAAAACACGCCGGGCAAATACACGTAGTGTGGACCCAAGCCCCTCGAGGGTCCTCCTATAAAGTCCCCCGGCCCCAGACTCAGGCCCCAACCCGCGCTCCTAGCCTCGCACTCCCACTCGTTAAAATACAGAGAACGCAGAGAAAACGTGCCGGGCTCCCCCCATCCTGGCCCCACGCCAGGTGCTCTGCCGACCTCTGGGGAGAATCCGCGCGGCCACCCCGGCGGCGGCGACGCAGTTCCTCCTCCATTTTCACAGATAAGGAAACTGAGGCTGGGGGAAGGGGAGGACCCAGAACCCCAGAGCCGGATGCTCCAACCACAGCGCCCACCGCCCAGAGCAGAACGCAAAAGAAAAAAAAAAAAAAAAAAAAAAAACGGAACAAGACCCAGAGAGAGAGAGAGAGGTGGTCTGCCCAGGAGTCTCAATCCCGCCCGCAGACCTCGCTGGGCCCCCGGAGCCCCCGCCACTGCTGCCGGGGCGGCCATCCGCTCGCCGCCCGACCGCGTGGCCGCCACGCCCCCCGCGCGCGCCCCACCCACCGAGGCCCCGCCCTGCCGGCCGGCGCGGCGGCGGCCCGGGCGCGCCCCCCTCCCCGCCCCCCACGCGCCACGCAGTTTCGGGGTCCTGGCGGGGGAGGGGTCTCAGGCGGCCGCCCCCGCGCGGGCCGGAATCGCGGCTGCACTCACCTGTGTGCGTCCGCAGGTGCGACTTTAGGTGCGAGGACTTGTAGTAGGCTTTGGCGCAGTCCGGGAAGGGACAGCGGTGGCTCTTGGCGGCGGCGGAGGGCGCGGCGCCGGGGGCGCGGCCCGAGGACGGGGACGAGGCGGCTGAGGAGGAGGAGGCGGGCGAGGCGCCCCCCGTGGCAGCTCCGGGCCCGCCGCGCAGGTCGGCCAGGATGCTGGCGGCCAGCAGGTGGGGCGCCGCGGCGGCGCCGGGGCCCGGGCCAGAGGCGGCGGGGGGCGGCGGGGGTGGCCCCGGGATCCCGGGCGAGGCGGCCTCGCGGCGCGCCGCGCGCACATCCAGGCTGGCGGCGGGGCCCGCGCCCTCGGGGCCGGGCCGCCCGCGGTGCACCACGGCGCCCGAAGAGATCGCCATGAGCACGTCGGCGGCGAAGTAATCCACGCACGCCACGGCCGCCGACATGCCGGGCAAGGGCGCGCGGCGCGGCAGGCGGAGCGGAGGCGGCAGGAGCGGCGTCCGTCCGGCCGGCGGCGGCTGCTCGAGTGCGGGAGGAGGAGGAGGAGGAGGAGGCCCGGCGCGCGCCGCCGCCGCCGCCCGCGCTCGGCCTGCCCCGCCCCGCCTGACGCGCCCTGACGCACCGGAGCCCGCGGGGGCGGCCACAGCCCGCCCCGCCCGGAGGACGCCCCCTCGGGGCGCTGCAGCCACGCCCCCCGCCCGGCGCGCCCTCCACCACTCTCGGAGCCGCGCGCGGCCGCCGGGGGCGGGGCTCGGGCCGGAGGAACCCGCCCCCTGGCGCGCCCACTCCGGCCTCCGCGAGCGCTCAGCGTCTTAGGCCCGGAGCGCGCCCTCCCCGCGCTGGAGTGCAAGGCCGGGGATCCCGGCCCCCTCCCGGCGCGCCCCACTCCAGCGCGCGCTCCCGTACCCTTTCCCGGAGCACCACCCCCTCAAGCCGGGGCGGGAGGCCGAGGACCCCGCCCCCTCTCCGACACGCCCCTCCCTCCAAGAGCGCGCCCCGCCCCATCCCGGCACGCCCCTCCCTCCCAGAGCGCGCCCCGCCTCCTCGCTGGCGAGCCCACCCCACGCCGGGGCGCGCGGCCGGCGGGAGCCCGCCCCCCACCCGGATGCTTCCCCCCAGCCCCCGGGCGCGCCCCCGTTCGCGATGGAGGAGGGCTCCGATCCCCACGTGGCCGGGGTTGGGGGGGTGCGGAAGCGGCCGGCCCCGCCCCCAGGCCACGTGCGCGACCCTTCCCCCCTCTTCTCCCGGCCTGGGGCCCTGTTTTGACCCCGTACTCAGGCATCTGCTCGTCCTCTTCTCTGGGGTTCCCCCTCGCCGCTCACAGAGCCCCTCGGAGCCTCCCGGCCGAGACACCCGGTATCCCGCATCCGCGGCGGGGCCCGGGAGGGTGGGGCAAGCCTGCGTTCGTTCCTCTTTTTGCACCCAGTTCCGGAGCTACTAGAGCGCGCCCCACTGGGGGTGGGGAGGGCCGGTTGGGTCCCAGAGGGTCGGAATAGTGGGACGGGAAGAGGGGGCCAAACGCAAAGGGCTGGGCTGGGCTGGGGGCGCCTGAGCGAGTCAGAGGTTCCCCGCCCTGCTGGGACACGGGGGTCCGGGGCTTCTCTTTGCATTCCCAGGCATCGATTCTTGGGGTTCGGACGGGAAAACTGAGGCCAGGTATTGGGGCCTCCCGGCCGCGAAGACGTCCAGGCCAAGTTATTAAATATTGGCGGGGACACCAGGGACGGGGATGGCCCAGTTCGCAGGCCTAAGGCGGCGGGGGCACAGAAACTGGGCGGTCCCCTTCAGTCCCGACTGCGCTCCCGCCCCTTGCCAGCTCCCGCGGGGCGGCGGGGACTGCGCGGTGGCTGGAGCGGCCTCCAGGGGGCGGAGCTGCTTTGGCCTGCGGCGACCTCCTGCTCTGGGTTGGGCATGGACAGAGGCCCTGACCCGATTCGGGGCTTCTCTAGCCCCGTCCCCCGCCCACCTGCAACCCCAGCTGACGCCCTGAGGCTGACCACTGTCCCCTGGGTCGCCCGCACTGCGCCTGGGCTCAACCATGCTTGGTTAAGCCAGCTGAGCCTTCCCTGGGCCCCAGTAAGCCCACTCCACGTGGCTGGACAGAGCGGAGCTGAGAGAGAGGAGGTTCAGCGAGTGTGGGAGGGCACAGGGTGCCCTGCACACACTTGCCCCTCTCCTAGGCCTGGGCTCCAGAGCTCTCTCTGCACCCCTACCATTCGGTGGGTGCTGGGGGTCGGCGTTCCTGCTCATGCTGGGCCTCTGTTGTCTTTGAACTTCTAGGACGGTGGGCCACCTGGGCAGGTCCCCCAGGCCTCCACCATCCCAGCAGCCCCCAGGGTCCTGGGACCCCCGCATTGGCTTGTGGACAGGTGTGTCTTGAGACCTCAGGGTCCACACCCAAGCATGCGTCTTCCACTGATGTTTCCTGGGCTTAGAGCAGAACCAACCAGCCCTGCCCTCAAGGGGCTTACAGTTGTGACTGGGAGGCTAACGATGGGATGGGCAGGGGTGAGCAGCCTCCAGGGGTGGGCCATGGGTCCAGGCTGCCCTCTCTGGGCCACATGGCCCCAGGCAGGACCTTCACTGTGAGACTCCACTGTCTGCCCACTCCAGCCATTATCAGGGTTTCAAGTGAGTGGCCTCATCTGCCGGTCATGCCAGCCACTGCACAGGCAGGAGCCCCCAGGTGGGGGGCACACAGCCCACACCCCACCCATGAGGCTTCTAGTCACACCCCTGAGCCCCAGGAACACTCAGGCAACCCATGACCCCTGTGGTGAACATGGACAAACCGCCAGCAGCGCCTGGCACAGGGCTCTGTCCTCTCTTCCTTACTCTCCTCTCTGACCCTGTAAGTTCTCCACCGGGCGCGGTGGCTCACACCTGGAATGCCAGCACTTTGAGAGGCCAGGGTAGGAGGATCACTTGAAGCTATGAGTTCAAGACCAGCCAGGGCAACATAATGAGACCCCCCCACCAACTCTCCACATTAAAAAATTAGCTGCAGGCCGGGCGCAGTGGCTCACGCCTGTAATCCCAGCACTTTGGGAGGCCGAGGCGGGCAGATCACCTGAGGTCAGGAGTTTGAGACCAGCCTGGCCAACGTGGTGAAACCCCGTCTCTACTAAAAATACAAGAAAAAATTAGCCGGGCCAGGGGGTGGGCGCCTGTAATCCCAGGTATTCAGAAGGCTGAGGCAGGAGAATCACTTGAATCTGGGAGGTGGAGGTTGCAGTGAGTTGAGATTGAGCATTGTAATTCAACCTGGGCGACAAGAGCAAAAACTCCATCTCAAAAAAAAAAAATTAGCTGGAGGCCAGGCATGGTGGCTCACGCCTGTAATCACAGCACTTTGGGAGGCCGAGGCAGGCGGATGACCTGAGGTCAAGAGTTCGAGACCAGCCTGACCAACATGAAGAAACCCCGTCTCTACTAGAAATACAAAAAAAATTAGCAGGGCCTGGTGGTGCGTGCCTGTAATCCCAGCTACTCAGGAGGCTGGGATAGGAGAACCGCTTGAACCCAGGAGGCGGAGGTTGCAGTGAGCCAAGATCGTGCCACTGCACTCCAGCATGAGTGACAAGAGAGAAACTCTGTCTCAAAAAAAAAAAAAAAAAAATTAGCTGGGCGCAGTGGCCCCAGGCCTGTAGTCCCAGCTACTTAGGAGGCTAAGGTGGAAGGGTCGCTTGAGCCCGGGAGGTCAAGGCTGCAGTGAGCTGTGATTGCACCACTGCACTCCAGCCTGGGTGACAGAGCAGGACCCTGTCTCAAAAAAAAAAAAAAAAAAAAAGGAGTTGTCATTCCCATTCTACAGATGAAAAAATCAAGACTGGGAGAGGACCGAGAACAGCTGACACCTGCTCACAGCTAAGAGGCAGCAGACAGTTTGGGGCATCCATAACTCAGCCCCTTCTTTCTTCAAACCTGTTCCTTACCTGCAAATGGGGGGTCACGTCTACCCTTCCCTGACAGTACCCAAGAGGTTCGGGGGGACAGCTCCTCCCAGCCCCACAGATGGGGCTCCCAAGCCTGAATGGCTATGGAGCAAAGCTCAGCAGGGGACAGACAGCACCCAGGTGTTGCTCGGGGTGGTTCTCTAGCAGGGCAGGAAGAACACAGCAACGGGACTCTCAGAGGGGCCACGAAGCCAGGAACTGGGGCCCTGCCTCATAGAGGGCAAAGAACACAGTCTCCCAGAGGACAGATGAGGGCAGAGGTTACATAACCAGGGGTGTACCCACAACATGGATACCCCAAGGTAGGTGAGGACCAAAAACAAGGGTGCAGGGCCGGGTGCAGTGGCTCACGCCTATAACCCCAACACTTTAGAGGGCCGAGATGGGAGGACTGCTTGAGCCCAGGGGTTCAAGACCAGCCTGGGCAATATAGTGAGACCTCTGTCTGCACACAAAAAAATTCAAAACTTAACCCAGGCATGGTAGTGCACGCCTGTAGTCCCAGCTCTTCGGGAGGCCGAGGCGGGAGGATTGCTTGCGGCCCAGAGGTCAAGGCTGCAGTGAGCTGTGATACACCCCAGCCAGGGCAACAGAGCGAGATCCTGTCTCTAAAAGTAATGATAGATTGTCTGGGTGTGGTGGCTCATGCCTGTAATCTCAGCACTTTGGAGGCTAAGGCGGGTGTATCACCTGAGGTCAGGAGTTCAAGAACAGCCTGGTAGACATGGTGAAACCCTGTCTCTACTAACAGTACAAAAATTAGCCAGGCGTGGTGGGGGGCCGCCTGTAATCCCAGCTACTCGGGAGGCTGAGGCAGGAGAATTGCTTGAACTGGGGAGGCGGAGGTTACAGTGAGCCAAGATTATACTACTGCACTCCAGCCTGAGTGACAGCAAGATCCCTCTCAAATAAATAAAAACAATAATGAATAACAAAGGTGCAGCAGAAGGGGGTAATGTCTAAGGACGTGTGTGTGTGTGTGTGTGTGTGTGCGTGCATGCACTGGAACTGCCACATCCTCTTAAGACAGTCGGCTCTTTGTGATAGTTTTTATAGTACTTTTCTGTAGTACTCAGACATTTTTTTTTCCCATGTGTATTTGCTACATGCCTCTAAACGTCAACAGGCATCTAAGCAATGCAACGATGGGCCATTTGTCCCTTCATTTTTAGGCTTTTCTGTATGAAAATTCATCTTCTAAATAAAACCTCCCCCCACCCCCTGCCCAGTGTGGGCTGGACTGAGGGACTCGCTGCTGCAGAACAGGGCAGGGACAGATGATGGCGATGGGCCCCGGGAGATCCAGGTACCCCACCTGCACCAGGGGGCCGAGGTCAACATCATGGGTGAAGTCGTGGGGGTCTCGGCCACCCATGCTAGGATGTGAGGAGAAAGGGGCCGCCAGTGGAGTGTCCTGCCCCAAACCCTGCCACCTCAGTGTGACCTCAGGAAGACAGGCAAACCCAGATTAGGGGACCTTTTTTGATTTTTTTTTTTTTAAACAGTCTCACTGTCGCCCAGGCTGGAGTGCAGTGACGTGATCTCGGCTCACTGCAGCCTCTGCCTCCCAAGTTTCAGCGATTCTCCTGCCTCAGCCTCCTGAGTAGCTGGGATTACAGGCGCCCGCCACCACGCCGGGCTTTTTTTTTTTTTTTTTTTGAGATAGAGTTTCGCTCTTGTTGTCCAGGCTGGAGTAAATGGCACAATCTCGGCTCACTGCAACCTCTCCCTCCTGGGTTCAAGCAATTTTCCAGCCTCGGCTTCTCGAGTAGCTGCGATTACGAGTGTATACCACCACGCCCAGCTAATTTTTGTACTTTTACTAGAGACGGGGTTTCATCATGTTGACCAGGCTGGTCTTGAACCCCTGACCTCAGGTGATCCACCCACCTTGGCCTCCCAAAGTGCTGGGATTACAGGTGTGAGCCACCGCGCCTGGCCAATCAGGGGACGTTTTACAGAACACCTGAGCAGGCCTCCTCAAGACCGTCAGAGTCATTAAAGACAAGGAAAGCCTGAAGAACCATGATAGACATTTAAGAGACTCGAGACATAAGGATGAAATGCCATGTGGGACCCTGGATGGGGGCCGGGCCAGGAAAGGAAAAGACTTTTGGGGAAAACAGGAAGCTGGAACAGAGAGCCCAGGGTTTCACTGTCAGAGCTATACCCATGTTAATTTCCTGGCTTTGGCCAGGCGTGATGACTCACGCCCGTAATCCCAGCACTTTGAGAGGCTGAGACAGGTGGATCACTTGAGGTCAGGAGTTCGAAACCAGCCTTGCCAACATGGTGAAACCCCATCTCTACTAAAAATACAAAAAAAATTCGCCAGGTGTGGTGGTGGGCGCCTGTAATCCCAGCTACTCAGGAGGCTGAGGCAGGAAAATCACTTGATCCCTGGAGGTGGAGGTTGCAGTGAGCCGAGATCACACCACTGCACTCCAGCCTGTGTGAAAGAGTGAAACTCCAGCTCAATAAAAAAAGAAAACGTTCTGGCTTTGACGGGGTGTTACCACAAGGGAAGCCGGTGAAGGGTTGATGGGATTCTCTGCACCACCCGTGCAGCTCTTCTGTAGACCTCAAACTATTCCAAAATAAAAAATGTTTTATTATTGTCTTTAAGATGAGATTTCACTGTTGCCCAGGCTGGAGTGCAGTGGAGCAATCATAGCTCACTGTAGCCTCTACCTCCTGGGCTCAAGTGATCCTGACACCTCAGCTTCCCAAGTAACTGGGACCGCAGGTGCATGCTGCCATGCCCGGCTAATTTTTTAAAATTTTATTTTCTAGAGATAGGGTTTTACTTTTGCTGCCCAGGCTGGTCTCCAACTTCTGGGCTCAAACAATCCTCCTGCTTTGGCCTCCGAAAGTGCTAGGACTACAGGCGTGAGCCACCACACCAAGCCCAAGATAAAAACTTACTTTTTTTTTTTTGAGACGGGAGTCTCCCTCTGTCGCCAGGCTGGAGTGCAGTGGCGCAACCTCGGCTCACTGCAGCCTCTGACTCTGGTTCAAGTGATTCTCCTGCCTCAGCCTCCTGAGTAGCTGGGATTACAGGTACGTGCCACCAGACCTGGCTAATTTTGTATTTTTAGTAGAGACGGGGTTTCTCCATGTTAGCCAGGCTGATCTCAAACTGCTGACCTCATGATCTGCCCGCCTCGGCCTCCCAAAGTGCTGGGATTACAGGCGTGAGCCACCACACCCGGCCGAAACTTACTTTTTAAACAAATATGAAAAGTGGGCCGGGCACGGTGGCTCACGCTTGTAATCCTAGCACTTTGGGAGGCCGCGGCGGGCGGATCAGGAGGTCAGGAGATCGAGACCACGGTGAAACCCTGTCTCTACTAAAAATACAAAAAAATTAGCCGGGCGTGGTGGCGGGCGCCTGTAGTCCCAGCTACTCGGAGAGGCTGAGGTAGGAGAATGGCGTGAACCCGGGAGGCGGAGCTTGCAGTGAGCGGAGATCGCGCCACTGCACTCCAGCCTGTGCGACAGAGCGAGACTCCGTCTCAAAAAAAAAAAGAAAAAAAAAGAAAAGTGGATGTGGGGGTGACTGGACTGAATAACGACAGTGGCAGCGCGGCAGCAGCTCGCATTTGCAGCACTGCTTGGAGTTGAAGTCCACTCCTAGAAAAGCACCCAAGAAATACTCCTAAGGACCAGGGACAGTGGCTCATGACTGTAACCCCAGCACTTTGGAAGGCCAAGGCGGGAGAATCGCTTAAGGCCAGGAGTTTGGGACCAGCCTGGGCAACAAAGCAAGACTGCATTTCTACACAAAATACAATTAGCCAGGCTGGGCGCGGTGGCTCACGCTTGTAATCCCAGCACTCTGGGAGGCCGAGGCGGGAGGATCATGAGGTCAGGAGATCGAGACCACGGTGAAACCCCGTCTCTACTAAAAATACAAAAAAATTAGCCGGGCGTGGTGGCGGGCGCCTGTAGTCCCAGCTACTCGGAGAGGCTGAGGCAGGAGAATTGCTTGAACCCGGGAGGCGGAGCTTGCAGTGAGCCGAGATTGTGCCACTGCACTCCAGCCTGGGCCACAGAGCGAGACTCCGTCTCAAAAAAAAAAAAAAAAAAAAACAATTAGCCAAGTGTGGTAACGTGTGCCTGTGGTCCCAGGTAATTGGGAGGCTGAGGTGGGAGGATCACTCGAGCCTGGGAGGTTGGGGCTGCAGGGAGCCATGATCACACCACTACACTCCAGCCCGGGTAACAGGGTGACAGTCTGACTCAAAAGAAAGAAAAAAAGAAAGATTCCTGATTCCTGGCGTGGCATGGTGGCTCACGCCTGTAATCCTAGCACTTTGGGAGGCAGAGGCGGGCAGGTCACCTGAGGTCAGGAGTTTCAGACCAGATTTGCCAACATGGTGAAACCCCGTCTCTACTAAAAATACAAAAATTAACCAGGCGTGGTGGCGCGCGCCTGTAATCCCAGCTACTGGGGAGGCTGAGGCAGGAGAATCACTTGAACCCAGGAGGAGGAGATTGCGGTGAGCCGAGATTGCACCACTGCACCCCAGCCTGGGCCACAGAGTGAGACTCTGTCTCAAAACAAGAAAAAAGAAAGATCCATAAGGAAGAGTGCATAGGGCTGTGTACTGTACTGCTGGTAACAGAAAAAACAGAGAACGGGCCCCAGTGTCAGTGGCGGGGTCGCAGAGACCCTGTGGCTGCTGGAGAATCAGGCAGAACCGTCAGTCCTGCCGCGGAGCCTCACGGATGGGGTGGGAAAAGCAAGCTTCACGGTAAAGCCTGTGCCCCAGATATGGCCTTAATTCTCTGGGTGTTGTCACCTGTACCCACAAGCTGTTTATTCACGGCTGACTTTTGCCAATCTGTGGAAGCCACCTCTGGGCAGGCCTGCAGGGACCCGGGGCCGTAGCAGGAGGGAGCGGACGGGTTGCGGAGGTGGCCATGAGGCCTGCAGACGCACTCAGCGGTCTCTGCCACCCATCTGAGTATCTGACAGTGTGACCCTGACCTCTCCCGATGATCCTGATTGTCAACAAAATCCTGAAGTCCCCACCCCCCAGGGACTGGCATTCCTGCAGGACACTGTGGTCTGGTGATAAGGCCTTTATTTACATTACTGCACGCGTTGCATTACGTGACCAAAACACCGACCCCCAAAGCCGCTCAGGGTGTATTTCTGTGTGACGGCGTTAAATCACTTCCCATGGTCCAGTCCGGGGGGCCACCACGCACGGTGGGGGCGGGGGGGCAGCTGCAAGCTTCTGGGGGACACAGGACAAGGTTCTACCAGCCAGGTGGGAAGGTGGGGCAGCGGCTGCCACCCTCCAACCAGAGGACACAGCAAGGTCACCCTGCTGGCCGACTGCAAGGAAGCCCCCGCGTGGGGTCCTGCAGGGAGCATATCTGGGGTCCACGGCCTCCATGCTAGGAGCTGCTGCAGGGACACCAAGGCCTCCTCCATCCTGCACAGGGTGGGCAGCAGGGGCAGGATCCAGTTGGCATTTCCTTTCCTGTGCGAATCCCTGGCCCCCTGCACCCCCAGCCCCTCCTCAGCAGGACTGCAGGGCCAGGGCCGGGGATTTTATCTGCACGGAGCCGGGAGTGGACCCCCAGGCCCCCCACTTCCTTGGCCTCCCAAAGATGATGAAAAGCTTCCGTAAGAGCTTTCCTCCTTGAACAGGGTCGGACAGGTGGTGGTGTTTTTTTGTTTTGTTTTAAGATGGAGCCTCACTCTGTTGCCCAGGCTGGAGTGCAATGGCATGATCTCGGCTCACTGCAACCTCCACCCCCTGGGTTCAAGCGATTCTCCTACCTCAGCCTCCCAAGTAGCTGGGATTACAGGCACATGCCACCATGCCGTCTAATTTTTGTACCTTTTTAGTAGAGACAGGGTTTCACCATGTTGGTCAGGCTGGTCTCGACCTCCTGACCTCAGGTCACCCACGGCCTCAGTCTCCCAAAGTGCTGGGATTACAGGCATGGGCCACCACACCCGGCCTAGTGGTGGGGTTTCAGGGCACTCTGCTAACAGCCACAGGCTTCACATAAAGCACCCCGCCTGGGCCCGATCCCTCTGTGAGGCTGTGGGGAAGGGCTGGTCCCAGAGGTGCACTCTCATCCCCCACAGACACACACGGTACTTGTTCTGAGCTCTGCTTCCGGCTGGGTGCAGGGGGGAGAACAGGCCCTGGTCTGGAGGGAGACCTCGCTGTCTGGCCAGGCAGATCTGTGTCCCGGGACCTTATTTCTGAGCCACCTGTGCTGTCGTGGCTGGGAGACGCCGAGTGCCAAGGGAGCACAGGCCTGGCCAGGGTCTCGGCTACTTCTCTCAGTGGGGAAGCAGGGACAGTGACCCCAGCGGCCCAGAGTCGTTGTGAAGATCGACCAGGGGCTCGTGCAAGCTGGCCCTGCGCTCCCACCTTGATCCTGACACCCGGACTCAGAAGTGGACAGGCAGGTACCTGCCATAGGGGAGGAAAGAGGAGGCGCCTGCTCCCAGAGGCCCCACCTCAGGTCACGGCCACCACAGGCCAAGAGGACAGAATCAGAGCCAAGCAGGGATGGTCTCCATCCTCTTCCAGGGGGCCCTCAGGTCATGCGGAACAGAGCCAGCGGGGTGGGTCCCACCAGCTTGGCATTAATGGGACGACAGATGAACGCAGCCACAGCATTGAAAGAGCTTAGTCAGCCGCCCACACACACATACTGGGACCCCATGAATCCCAGTCGGGGCTGACAGGCCACTGGACCCCTGGGGAGCAGCTTGAGGGTGCACTGCCCTGGGCACCACCCCAGACCTGACCCACTGGAAGGGCCTAGCCCACATCTCAGGCAAGCCTCTGCCACACCCACAGACATGCTCCAGCCGCTGGCCCTGGGCAGGGTCTGCCCTCCCCCCCGGGCTCCAGGTACCAGAGTGGGCCTAGGCCACAGGGTCACCTGGCTGGTGTCTGTCCCATCACCCAGGGCCTCGTGCTGGGGTGTACCAGGGGCAGGTGACACAGGGTAGACCAGAGACTCAGCCCCCAGGCACCCTACCCAGGAGAATGCTGCTGCAGGGCTGGAACAAGTGTGTCCTGGAAAATCCACAAAATGGAGAATGGGAAGTTGGCCCTACTCCCAGGTGGCCTGGCCCCAGGCCATACCAAGTGGGAGGTGGGGAGAGCGTGCGTCCTGGAATACAGTGCTGGCCTCCCCTGTCACCACCCCGGCGGGGTCCTCCCGGGTCCCAAGAGCAGGGGGTGGTGGGGAGAGGCTGAGAGTGGAAGTTGGCCTGAGGGCCTGCAGCCTGAAGGCCCGGACTCAGTTTACGCCATGTGAGAGGGACAGGCAGAGGGAACACAGACGTATACGCTGAAGGCGTCTGGGAGCCCTACCGAAGCCTCGGCGCCGAGTTCGCAGCAGTTTGAGAATGGGGCTGCCTGAAATCAAGGCCAGCATCGCGCACAGTGAATATCCACAGCCCGCAGGGAGGGAGGGGCGGCCCCAAATACTTAGATTTCCAAAATCCTCTTCACCACAGTGTCTTGTGGAACTAGTACCACATGGATCAGTTGAAGTCGTCAACTATTTTAAGATGAGAATTTTATCTCGGTTTGATCTATAAACCTAAGAATCTAAGCAATCTCAATGTTTTCAAAGAAGATCACGGTGGGAGAACCAGATGAACTTGCCTGCTGTTCAGGAGAAAAAAGAAACCTGCAAAATAATGCAAGGAAGCGGGGCCTCCGGACATTAGGTCATGAAGACAATGGGGTTCTGGAAAACTGGGATAAGAGTCTAGGGACAGACCCAAATCTACTTGCCATAAAGACAGCACTTCAGGACGGGCGCGGTGGCTCACGCTTGTAATCCCAGCACTTTGGGAGGCCGAGGCAGGCGGATCACGAGGTCAGGAGATCGAGACCACGGTGATACCCTGTCTCTACTAAAAAAAAAAAAAAAATACAGAAAATGAGCCTGGCGTGGTGACGGGCGCCTGTAGTTCCAGCTACTCGGAGAGGCTGAGGCAGGAGAATGGTGTGAACCCGGGAGGCGGAGCTTGCAGTGAGCCGAGATTGCGCCACTGCACTCCAGCCTGGGCGACAGAGCGAGACTCCTTCTCAAAAAAAAAAAAAAAGAAAAAAAGACAGCACTTCAGTGGGGAAAAGAATGCTTTTTTGGGAAATAAAGTTGGGACAATTTGTGGAAAAAAAGTTTTGCTTCCTACCTTACTCCTTACCAGGAATACTTTCTAAAATTAGACATAAACATTTAAACATATGGCAAAAAAAAAAAAAAACAACAACCCACTACATTTCTAGAAGAAAATCTCAAATATTTTTATAATCTTACAGTGGAGAAGATATTCCTGAGATGACACAAAAAATGCAGGAGCCGTAAAGAGAAAAAAAAACTAATGACCAGTAACAATTTTAGATGCCTGGCTTAAAGAAAAAAATACACACAAAGTCAAAGACTAATGACAGATTAAAAAAAAGAAACACTTCTACTAGACAGAAAGCGAATTTCCTTAATCTGTAAAGTGCACCCAGAAACCACCACCACCCACCCAACAGAAAAATGAGCCAAGAAGATAAAATACAAATGGCTTTTAAATAGTCAAACGTTTATAATAAACATATTGTCCAATCTCGAAATGATTATCAGTGATAACAATGATCAACGTAAAACAGATGTGACAGGAGCATCACGATGTTCGATTATACTTACAGGAAACACAAAGGTACAGTGAAATACTATCTCACGCCTACCAGGTGTGCAAAATCCAGCTTGGGCAAGGGTGTCACCGGCCCCCTCTTATGCTGGTGGGGCAGGACAATTTGGTACCACTCCTTTAGGGGCCTAAATACAGCCCTCGCACTTCTGCACCAAGGAATTTACCTAAGAAAATAGTCCGACTTGGGCAAAAAAGGGTTTGTACAAGGAATAGTCAAGCTAGCATTGTTCGTTATAAAAGACAGCAAAACCCTAAATTTCCACAGGAAAGGGGATAAATTCTGGTGCTATAAAACTCCGTTTCCGGATGAATCCCACCTGTATCTGAATGCATGGGGCGCTCTCCAAGCTACGTTAAGTATAAGGGCCCCAAGTAAAGTAACTGACCTTTTGCAGAAACGCACGTAGATGTTCCTGCATAGACTTTCTTTGTAGACACGTAAGAAACGGGTTTCTCTGTGCCCCAGGGGAGGAGAATTGGGCCTTGGAGGTTAGGACTGGGAAAAACAAATCAAGTCTTCACCAAATACCCTTTCAGGCTCCTTGAATTTTCTACTCTGTGCACCTGAACACACTTTTGTTCTCTTGCAAGCAGTTGCTTTGCACTGGAGGCAATGAGGACACGGCGGAGTCCCAGCTCGCAGGGAGCTCAGGTTCTGACGGCGTCACAAGACAACACGCTCTGGACGAGCGCAGCGCCCAGGGGTCAGCGGCAGCAGCGAGCAGCGGGCACGGGATGCAGGGAGGTTCTTCGGCAGGCATGAAAGTCAGACGTGTTCCGAAACGTGAGCCGCGCTGGGGGGGGCACGGCGCACGACCGGGGACAGGAGGACACTGCAGTCGCAAAGCCCAGGCCGTGTAAAGGCCCAGTGGTCAGCCAGGAGCCCAGGCGTCCCCTACTCTAGCGAGGTTTCCTTCCGAACGTCCCGTAGCACCGCTTACCATGGAACGGCGGTTGGTGCCTCGCAGCCCCGCCCCCGCGGCGGCTCCCACGCGCCCACGAGAAACTCGAGGCCGAGAGAAGGCGTGAGAGCGGCCGGAAAGGGGCAGGGCCGAGCCGGACGGGTACCTGGCTGAGTCCCAGCGGCCGCCACTTACCACCGAGGCCGCCTCTTTTGTCCACAGCCCTGACGCCAGCCACCACCGCCACCGTCTCCACTTCCGTACGCACGCCGCCACTTCCGCTTCCGTCCGTGCTGCGGCCCCGCACGTGACGCGGCGCCATTCTCGCACCCGGACTGAAGCACCGCCCCCTCTTAAAGGGGCCGCGGACTAGAGCTAGCTAGAGGCAGCTTGGGGTCCCGGCCTCGCCACCGCCTGGTCGCGCGACAGAGGCTGAACCCTGCCCAACCCTAAGGTGGACAACAGGCCACCGGTTCCCGAGTCCTCCCGGTCCTAAGGCTTCTGCCCTTGAGATCGTAGGAACTCTTCTCGTGATCCCAGCTCCAGGGTCGGCTCCCTCTTCCAGGGGAGAGCCTCAGGGCCCAAGCACCTGCCACCGCCCTCTGCTGGACCCCAGCTTCGCCATCTACAAAGGAAGCGGCCTGCCCGAGCTCTGGGGTCGTCAAGCGCGGCACCTCAGGACCCAGAGTGCGCTGTCCTGGCCCCTCTGCAGTAGGACTGACGGGAAGCTGTCGAGGGGGCAGTCCCACGATGGCAGCAGGGTCCCACGTCTGGCGTCCTCATCGCGCCCACCCGGCAGGACTCACCAGCCTCCGCAGGAGGCAGGCAGGGGTCCTGGACTCAAATGCTGCCCCCACCCATCATCACCCAGGCAACCAGCTCCCTAAGGGCTCCCCGGACTAGACGGAGACCCACCCCGCTTCCGCAGGGAGTAAAACCCATAAGGGGGTCCGTGCCGATCTCTCCTAGGGACTCAGGGACGAAATCTGGGAACCCCGGCCCCCTTTCGAGCTTGCTGAGCCCTGGAGAGAGTGAGCAGAGCCATGAAAGGAAGGAGAGCAGCCCTAAAATTTTAAATCTTTAATTTCCGTTTTCACGTATTTTCTTCTTGCTTCCAAAAGGAGAGGAGTGCGTAGCTCTGTTGCCTGTACATGGTCCACAGCCCCTGGGTCGGGGCAGGGTCCCCTGGGCCGCCCGGGGGTCCACATGCAGCCCCTGGGGGGCCGGCGCGGGGTGAGGTCCGGGGGCCGCCTTATTGCTGAAGTCCGGCCGGTTGGGGCCGCCGCTAGGCGCGCTGGCTGGGCAGCTCCTGGGAGATGAAGCGACGCAGGCGCTCCAAGTACTGACTGTAGAGCTCGATGTCGTTGTGCCCGGCGCCCTCCACCCACAGCGGCTCCACCGCCTTGGGGCAGCGCTCGTACAGCGCCAGCCCGTGCGAGAAGTCGATCACCTCGTCCTCCGTGCCGTGGATGATGAGCACGGGCGACGTGATCTTGGACACCTTCTCGATGCTGCGGGAGGGGTGTGGAGCGGGTGAGACCTCGCGCCCTGCCCGGGCCCCGCCCCGCCCCCGCCCCCACCCGGGCCGCTCACTTGGGGAAGGCGTCGAAGCAGTAGGTCTTCTTGGTGTCGGGGAAGGCGACGCGCATGCCCGAGGTGAGCGGCGAGTGCAGCACCACTGCGGCACACTCGTAGCGCGAGGCCAGGTCCACGGTGGGCACCGTGCCGATGCTCTGCCCATACAGGATGATGCTGTCCGGGCTGATGCCGTACCTGGCGGCGCCGGAGCAGGGTCAGCCGCGGCCTCCGACGCGCGCGCACCCTTCCCGCCGGCGGGCGTCCCAGGGCCCAGCTCCGGATGCGACCCTCCAGTCTCCCCACTCAGCCAAGTCAGTGGGTCAGGCCCTGGCTCCAGACCGGTCCGGAGGGCCACCCCCAGCCCCCCAACACCGCGGCGGTGGGCGAAGCCAGCGGCCCCGCCCCGTTCCCTGGCACTGCCGTTCACTGGCGTTTCCTAGCTAGGATCTGCAGGGATCCCGCCTACGGAGTGCCCCTGGAGCGGAGGTAGGGGAAGGAGGCCCTGGCGCCTCTCCTCCTCCTGGTCACCTCTAGGTGCACACTGGGAACTGTGTGCCCCCCACATCCTGAATGCTTCACGCCTTCCTGCCAGGGTTAGAAAGCCATTCCTGGTGCACTGGCCAGGACAGTGGACACTCTTCCTCCCTGCAGCCCTTGCCCACCCCCTTGGCCATGAGGAATTCAGGCAGCTGTGTCCCCAAATGTCTCCACCCAATTTTGGACTCTCGGAGTCCCCACGCCCAATGAGATGCCAGTGCAACCCAGGTCAGCATCAAAGGTGGTGGCTGCGGAGGTGGCACCCCCTCCCACCAGCACCTTCCCTTGGGAGTGGACAAGTCTTCGGCCACCTCAGCACCACCAGCTCCCACCCAGGGCCACCCCCACCCCCAGGTCACTGGTGTGCGGCCCCTGACCCAGCTGATCCAGCACCAGTTACGAGGCCTCCTCCTGCCCAGTCCCAACCATGTGGGACCCACCTGCCACCCTGCCCATGCCGGGACCCCACAACTCTCCTCCCACACGTGGCTCCAGGCTCTGATCCCAGGCAGACGCCCTCTTGCAAGGCAGGAGCATGGGCAGGCGTGCATCCCCTCTGCCTGGCATTCGGACTCCACCAGCAGGGCTGTCCCCATCCCTGGCCTGGAATCCCAGCCTCCTGGCAGCACTCCACAGCTCACCACTCACCCATGCCCCAAAGGATGCTGCCTGGCTTGTGCCTGTGGCCCCAGCTCTGCCTCAGCCTCCCTGGCCTGCTCCGTCGCAGCCATGGTCAGTAGTGTGCTGAGCCAGCCCAGCCCTGTCACCTGCTACAGGCAGGAGCCCCCAGCTGCCACCTGGCTGTCACCACTCAAACAAACAGGACACATCCCCAGTGGAGGCCCTGGGCACGCTCTGGCCTCCCCCTCACAGCTCCGGGCCTAGGTTCCTGCAGGACAAAGTGGCAGCAGGACAGATGGCCGAGCAGACAGAGCTCAGAGCTGGCCATGGCAGGTGTGACTCTGCCAGTGGCCCGCAGTAGAGACAGGAGGGGCCAAAGAAGTCGCATGAAGTGGTGGTTGGTGTCAGTGCCCCACACGGCCAGGAGGCCCCCAGAGCCAGGGTGGCGCCAGGGGACCAGCTCCCAGGCCCACAGCAGGGACTGCCTGCGATATCACCAAGGCAACGAGGACCCCACCTCCCCAGGGCCTCTGACTTCTCAGAGCTGTGCCTGGTCCTTGCGGAAGCAGGTCAGACCAGTGGGCTGGGCAGGGCCAGGAAGAGACAGCCCCAGTGGATGGCGAGCAGGAAAGGCCACCAGAGGCCCACCCGGGTCTCCTCGTCCAAAGCAGCACTGGCCTGGGTGGTGCTCAAACACCGGTGAAGGGCCCAGGCAAGCACAGGGCTGGGGACCTGGATGACTAGGAGCGCTGGATCTGGAATCGAGGCTGGCCCAGACCTCGGGTGTGTGCTGGGGGTCTGCACCTGACCCTGCAGGTGCAAGCTCCACAGCCACAGGGCCTCATGGGCCAGGCCTCGGGACCTGGATGCAGCAGCCTCACCACACTTGGCCCCAAGCGCTGCCTCGGCCGACAGGCTCCCAGCCACACGTGCACAGACCCCCAGACACCACCCACTCCCTCCCGCCGGGTGGCATCCACGCCCCTGTGACAAGCTCAGCCCCTTCCCGTCCTCAGGCCAGGGGTTCCCAGGGAGCCTGGCTCCACAGGCCAGGGTGTGGGAGGACCTCCTGGCCACACCTCAGCCATGTGGAGGCGGCACCCACACACCCAAGCTCACCTGTCCAGCTCTCTGGCCCTGTGCATCCACTGTGGCTCCCCTCCTACAGGGCCGTCCACCTTCCTCCCAGGGAAGCCCGCCCCCCAGCCCCCGGCCTGGTCCCCTCTTGGGTGTGCCCAGGCTGAGCTGCCCCCAGGGTCGCCCTCACCTGGTGCGCAGGGCCTGCCAGGCGGCGTCGATGTCGGCATAGAGGTTCCTCTCGGAAGGCCTGCCCGAGCTGGCACCGTAGCCAGAGTAGTCGTAGGAGAAGATGTTGCAGTGCAGGCGGGAGCCCAGGCCAATGTAGAAGCTGCTCATCTGGCCCAGGTCCACGGCGTTGCCGTGCGAGAAGAGGACCGTGTACCTGGGACAGGCCAAGAAGGGCCGTTCACATCCTCACTCCCAGCGCCCAGCTGCAGGGCTGGAGGATGCGTGCTGACAGCCCACCCCGGTGGCCAGCCATGCCCAGTGCCTCATTTACTGCCCTCCCAAGGGCGCCCGAAGCCAGTGAATGGAGAGGGGAGGCTACAACAGCACAGCTCCAACTCCGAGGGTTCCCCATGGGGAGAGGACAGGACAGCTGGCAGGGGGACAGGCAGCCTGGGCTGCACAGAGGCCAGCCGGGGAGCCGCAGGATTCCCATCTGTGAAGCGGGACACTGGGACCATCAGTCACATCCTCTCTCAGGGCAGACTCGCATTGTGTGCTCAGATGCTGCAGGCTTCGCTGCCCTTCCTCCTGAAGAGCCTGGACCCCCAGGGATGGAGCGCACAGGCCCACCTTTCAGGACCTTCCCAGGGGAGCCCATGCTGCTGCTGGCAGGGCTATCTGCCCTCCCCCTCACAGAATGGTGCCCTCACTGTTGGGGGACAACTAGACCCCACTCCTGCCCCCCACAAGCAAATGCAGCCAATCTCTGCTCATACTCACGCAGCCCCTCCTGACCCACCACCCTGCCCAAGCCCCAAGGCTGTGCTGCAAGGCCTGTCTGCTTCCCAGCATGGGAGCTGCCCCAGGCGGTGCCAGGAGCAGGTGGCCAGGCTGGCCCTGCCATGCACTGCTTCCTCCAGTTCCCCCAGGCCCCCGCCCAGCCCAGCCGGAAGGTAAAGGCTTGCCCTCTGGACTCAGATCTGGTCAGAACCCCACCTGGCAAGAAGGCGGATGTACCCGCAGGCCAGGGTGGCCCCTGTGCCCCACCTCTCGCCCAGCAGGCAACCACCAGGCGCTGGGTCGTTGGAGTCGCCCGGCCTGCCCACCCATGCCAGCTGGGGATGGCCTCCCTGAGCCTGGTGTCCTTGTCTGCGAGAGAAAATTGCCACAGGGACCAGGCCGGTCTGGCCAGGGACACCACCCTTGCTGGCTGGCTGGCCCTTCACGGCAGGCTCGGGCCCTCGGGGGCGCCACCAACCACACCGAGCACCCCAGGCAGAAACGGGAGCCCCAAGAACAGGGTGACCCAGCCCAGGTGCGGCCACAGCTGCTCACCTGGCGCCAGGCACGCAGCGAACATACATGCAGGAGACGCGGTTGCCACGGGCGCTCTTGGTGGGGAAGACCTCGATGGTGTCCAGCTCGCGCTGGCTGTACTGGAAGTCGGCGCGCTCTGTCAGGTGCAGCTTCCAGCGCCCGGGTGCGCCCGAGGAGGCCCGCAGGGTCCCCAAGGGGGCGGCCCCGGCCCCACCAGGCCCCGGCTCGGGCTCAGGCACCAGGGAGTAGGTGGCCTCTGGCGGCAGGAAGGCGAGCTTGGCAGCGATGCGGCCGGGGCAGGGCGGGCAGCAGAAGAGGCAGCAGAGCTCACTCAGCGACAGCCCGTTCATGGCGGGCGCCACCCGGGCCGGGCCTCCACCGGGGCCCCCGCCAACAACGCTGCCCGGCCTGGCCCGGCAGGGGAGGGGCAGGGGTGCTCCGAGTCACGGGCAGGGGGGAGGGCGCCCCCCCAGCTACCGCCCCAGACGGCAGCCCCGTTAGGAGGCCAGGGCCCAGCCCCATCGCGGTCCAAGCTGAGCCCCAGGGAGCCTCGCAACCACAGGTCTCCATGTCGTGCCGTGGGAAGCCCTGCGGGGGAACAATGACATATGGGGTCCTTTGGGGGTGCCACAGTCCAGCTGGGCACCCCCGGGAGGCGGGGCATCCACCCGTGCCAGGGGGGCGGCATGGGCCTGGGGCCTGTCAGTCCCCATCCCCTCGGCCCTCCCCACGGCCTGTCAGGCACTGCACCCTACAGCTCAGGGGACCCCAATTCAGCCCCCTCTCCACAGGAGGAAGGAACCCCCACCTTCCCTGAGCTGGCGATCACCACCTCTTGCCACGTGAGCACAGCCATGGCGTGCGGGGCATGAGGGGATATGACCCCAGCCCCGCCCACCCCCCCGAAACACCTGGCTCCAGCACCAGGGAAACCCCATGCACCAGGACTCAGTCCGCACTGCTGCCCACTCCCTCCCCCGGCCCATCTCTGCCACCCTACGGGTGACGGGCCGCTGAGGCAAGGACAGAGCTCGGACTGAAGGAACCCACGAGTGACCTGAACAGGCCCCACCACGTGAGCGCGCACAGGCGCCGGGCCCCACCGGCCTGCAATGTCTGGAGACGGAGGAAATATAACAAACAAAGGCTCCAGAAACAAAGGCAGGATACATCCCAGGCTCCTAGGGCCCCAAGAGCAGCGACAATGGCTCTTCTCTGTGCTGGGGCCAGGCCTGCTGAGGGCCAGGGGAGGTGGGCTGGGGTCAGGGAGTCCTTCTCCACCCGACTTAGGGTTCTGTGTCCTTGGGTGAGTCACTTGCCCTCCTGAGGCCTCAGCGTTCTCGTCTATAAGCGCAGACACCACATACCCCACAGGAAGTCAAGTGAGGGGGGAGGGGAGCGCAGGTGCCTGATTCAGAGTGGAAACTCGGACCTTCTTCCTTGCTGCAGAACGTCATGAAGCACGTTAAGTCGACAACAACTAAGTTGCTGAAGCAACCACAATAGTGTAAGGAGCTGCCAACAGACAGACGTGAAGAAAACACAAAGGTCTGAGACGTCTGTCTACCAACCACGCTTCTCCTTCAGACTGGAGCGACGAGGGAGACACGCTCACAACTCAATTTCAGCAGCAGAACACCCTGGAATGCTCGGCTTTTGGGTCACAGCATGAGAAAACCGTGGGGCCAAGAAGATGAGGCTCAAAGGCAGATGTGGACACAGATGGACATGCAGGCGGCTGCAGGCGCCACAGACACGGCTCGTGGGGACACCCTCACTACCAAGGAGCAGCCTCAGGCCCAGAAACACACCTGCTCCCTCGGGACCTGATCTGAGACCCACGTTCCTGTGAGCCGGACTCATGGGCACACGAGGAGGAGAGGAGAGAGCTCTGAAAGCCAGGGTGGGACGAGGATGGCATCCCAGTGCCCCCAGACTCCCAGGCGGGAGGCAAATAGCACATGCAAGCACTTTTCAGGGGGGAGGTGGACTGTCAGGCTGGTTCTGCTTCTCAGATGAAGGCGAGTTTCCCCCTTGGGGACACCTGTCAATGTCTGGAGACAGTTTTGGGTGTCACCACTGGGGACTGGGTGGAGGCTGCTTAGCACCCTGCAGTGCCCAGGACAGACCCACCCCAAAGAATGATCAGGCCCAACATCCACATCCACAGCGTCGAGGTTGATGTCAGCTTTTCAACATATTCTCAAAGAGGTCCAGGTCCTACCGGTGCTGCCCCGCTGGTGCTGGGGACTTGGAGGGCCCTGCAGTTTAGGTGGCATCATGAAGCTGGGTCCTGAGAGCCCAGTGGGCAGTAGCAGGCCCCTGGAGACCCCGGAGACGAAGGGACACACTGAGGTGGCCAGGGCCCCACTAACCACGCCAAAAACAAAGATGTTATCCTTGATACCTCCTTCCATCCACTGGATCTGAGCCAGTCTATCACCAGCCCGGTGGCTCTGCCTGTCTCCCATCAGCCACCGCCCGGTCCCTGCCTCCATCACCTTTCACCAGAGCCATAGCAACAGCCTCCCTCCTTGCTGATCACCTGCTCCAGGACATTCTCCACCAGCAGCCAAACAATCTTTCACGACGCAAATGCAATGGAGCCACTTCCCTCTTGGGGTGCCCTGGGGGCCTCCCATTATTCCCTGGATAGAGATCAAAGCCCTCCCCACAGCCTGTCAGGTCCACATTCCGGCTCAGGCCGACCTCTCCAGACTCACTCTTCTCACACCCTGCCACCCCTGGCTGCCCCAAGACAAGCCACATTGCCCCTTCCTGCCTCTGCTCCTCTGCCGGGAACTCCCTTCCCCAACCTCACTAGACAGCCTTGCCCATCCCAACCACCCTTTGCACCTCACTGCCAACGCTCTCAGAGTCCTCGAAGCTGGGACGGGACCCCTTACACGCTCTTTCCACAGCTTGTATTTTTCGCACGTTCGGCCAGATCTCCCCCCACCTCCAAACCAAAAACTCCATAAGAGCAGGACCATGACCTGCCACTCACTAAAGGAATGGGCACGTGGTAGGCAGCAAAGAATTAAGGAGGAAGCACAGGAGGAAAAGAATCCCCAAGCTCCGCCAGCTTTGACAGCGAAGGGCAAGTCTAGTCTCCTCTCCAGCCACAGGTACCTGGAACCTCCCTAGTGTCACTAATGGGCGTGGACTGAGGAGTGCAAACCCAGACGCCTCACTCACTGGGCACACACCCTTGACGCCCTGAATCCCACCAATCCCGTTCCCACGCACTTAACTGGACACCCCTCTGCAAGCTAGAGGTGTTCTGAGGACCAGCAAGCAACCGAGCAGCCAAAATACAGGAAGATGACCTACATATGGGAGACGGCGACTGCACCTCATTCAACCAGTCAGGGTGGGAAACCCGCCTGGGGGGAGGCACGGCCATATCAGAGGGCAGACAAACGGGCCAGGTGACAGGGGATGGGACAGAGGGACAAGCAGGGGCAAAACCCCAGAGGTGACATAGCAGGCTCCTGGCTAGAGCAGACCCTAGGAGCAAGAAGTGAGAAGAAGGGTCCCAAGAGAGAGCCTGGGACGGGTGAGGTCGCGCCGCCGAGAGTTTGCACTTCATCGTGGGAGAAATGGCGGGGCCACGAAGAAGTCCCGAGCAAACGACGGACAACATAGGAGAAGGGTGCATCCCGGAGAACGGACGTGAGCGGAGGCCGGGAAGCCTGCCCAGGAGTCAGGGCGGCAGGAGGAAGCCTGACAAGGGAAACAGCGACTGGGAGCTGCTTGGGAAGCAGGGCTCGGGAGGGCCCCTGGGAGCTGCCATGGGGGGCCAGAGGACGAAGAGTTTGTCGGGCTGGGGGCAGTTTCGGGGCAAAAGAGCGGAATCCGCGGCTCGGACGGGCGCTCCCCGAAGGCAGGGGCCAAGTCCGCAGGAGGGTGGGAGCGCAACCCACGCCAGAGGGCTGAATGGATGGGGACAGGGCTTTCCCAATCACAGACGTTCACCCGCGGTCCGCGCCCCTGCTCTGGGCTCCTCGGGCAGGACCCGCGGCAGCCCTGGGACTGCAGGGGTCTCGGGGACGTCCAACCGGGCTGCCAGGCCCTCGAGGCCCGGCCCGGGTCCCCAAACGGCCGCTGCCGGGACCGAGGCCACCCCGCGCGGCCGCGCCCGCCCCCGCCCCTGCCCGGCACTCACCACCCCGGCCCGCGCCCCCGGGCCCCAGGGCCGCGCTCCATGGCTCCCGGCCGCCCGCCCGTGCGTCCGTCTGTCCCTCCGCGCCCCGGCCCGGCCTCCTGCACCGCCACCGCCGCAGCTCCCCCGCGGGCGGAAGTGAGCCTCGTTCTCGCTACCGCCCCGGAAGTGACGCGAAACGCGCGGGGGGTCTGCAGGCACAGAGAGACCGCGCGACTAGCGTCCTGGGGGCGGGGCCTGCCTTCGGGGGCGGGGCTGATATGTCGAGGGGCGTGGTCTGCTGGTCTGTGGGCGGGGCAAACTTAGGTTTCATTCGCTTGGGGAGCCGGAATAGGTTGAGGCCAGTAAAGTTCTCGCCTGGAAAACAAAATCTACAGGGATGCCAAAAAAACTCAGACATCAACATTTAGAAATGTTTTAAAATATTTTTCTTTATGAGATGGAGTATCGCTCTGTCGCCCAGGCTGGAGTACAATGGCACGATCTCAGCTCACTGCAACCTCTGCCTCCTGGGTTCAAGCAATTATCCTGCCTCAGCCTCCCGAGTAGCTGGCGCCCACCACCATGCCCAGCTAATTTTTGTATTTTCAGTAGAGACGGGGTTTCCCCATGTTGGCCAGTCTGGCCTCGAACTCCTGACCCCAGGATCCTCCTGCCTCAGCCTCCCAAAGTGCTGGGATTACAGGCATGAGCCACCGCGCCCGGCCTCTTTTTTTCAACATGGAGTCTACTCTGTCACCCAGGCTGGTGCCATCCTAGCTCACTGCAGCCTCGACCTCCCAGGATCAAGCGAACCTCCCACTTCAGCTTCCTGAGTAGCTAGGACTGTAGGCACAAGCTACCATGACTAGCTTATTTAAAGTCTTTATATATTGCTCATCAGAAATTCTTTTGTATTAGTTTTTAAAATATTACGTTAGGCCGGGCACGGTGACTCACGCCTGTAATCCCAGCACTTTGGGAGGCTGAAGCAGGTGGATCACCTGAAGTCAGGAGTTTGAGACCAAGCCTGACCAACGTGGGGAAACCCTGTCTCTACTAAAAATACAAATATTAGCCGGGAATGGTGGCACGCACCTGTAGTCCCAGCTACTCTGGAGGCTGAGGCAGGAGAATCTCTTGAACCCGGGAGGCGAAGTTTGCAGTAAGCCAAGATCACGCCACTGCACTCCAGCCCAGGTGACAGAGCAAGAAGACTCTGTCTCAAAATAAATAAATAAATAAATAAATAAAACAAACTATGGTCACTCGACTGCATTCCAGCCTGGGCGAGAGAGCAAGATCCTGTCTCTTAAAAAAATTTCATTATGGGTGGGGCGCGGTGGCGCACGCCTATAATCCCAGCGCTTTGGGAGGCCGAGGCAGGCGGATCACGAGGTCAAGAGATCGAGATCATCCTGGCTAACACGGTGAAACCCCATCTCTACTAAAAATACAAAAATTAGCTGGGCATGGTGGTGGGTGCGTATAGTCCCAGCTGCTCAGGAGGCTGAAGCAGGAGAATGATGTGAACCCAGGGAGCGGAGCTTGCAGTGAGCCAAGATTGCGCCACTGCATTGCAGACTGGGCAAAGAGTGCAACTCCGTCTCAAAAAAAAAAAAAAAGATTGCATTATGGCAGGGCCCGGTGGCTCACGCCTGTAATCTCAGCACTTTGGGAGAACGAGGCAGGCAGATCACCTGAAGTTAGGAGTTCGAGAGATCAGCCTGGCCAACATGGTGAAATCCTGTCTCTACTAAAAATACAGAAATTAGACCACCCTGGCCAACATGGTGAAACCCCATCTCTACTAAAAATACAAAAATTAGCCGGCTGTCGTGGTACGCACCTGTAATCCCAGCTACTCCATGCCACTGCACTCCAGCCTGGGCGACAGAGCAAGACCCTGTCTCAGAAAAAAAAAAAAAAAAAAAAAAAGCCAGGCGTGCTGGCTCACGCTTGTAATCCCAGCACTTTGGGAGGCCGAGGCGGGCGGATCACGAGGTCAGGAAATCGAGACCATGGTGAAACCCCATCTCTATTAAAAATATAAAAAAATTAGCCGGGCATGGTGGCAGGCGCCTGTAGTCCCAGCTACTCGGAGAGGCTGAGGCAGGAGAATGGCGTGAACCCGGGAGGCGGAGCTTGCAGTGAGCCGAGATCGCGCCACTGCACTCCAGCCTGGGCGACAGAGTGAGACTCTGTTTCAAAAAAAAAAAAAAAACAGAAAAAAAAAAAAAAGTAAAGGAAAGAAAATGGAAGAAGGTTACTGGAGAATCTCAGAGCGTGGTCAGGGCAGGCCTTCCAAGGAGGTGACAGGGACAGGGGCAGAAAGGGCTGCAGACACACCAAAGGGGCCCAGCCTGGAAGTGTGAGTGTGAATTGGTGGGAAGCCTTGCTTTTCAGGCCTTCTCTTGCATGTGCCTTTCCCCCAGCTTTCCTGCCTTTTCCAGCTCAAAATGCTCCTCCAGCCTGCAGGCAACCGCAGCCCCCGCTGTGTCCCAGGGACTCTCATCTTAGCTCCACTGTACTGAGATAAGCCTGAGGCTCCTGGGCCAATCCTGCCCCCAGGGCCTCATTCCTCAAATTCAGGACAGAGCTGCCAGGGAAGGATTCAAGCTCAAAAGACTAGAGACTTAGAGATAGCCCAGGGTTTCTCTGCCTCATTTTCTTTCCTTTTTTTTTTTTGTTGTTGTTATTGTTGTTGCTTTGAGACAGTCTTATTCTGTCACCCAGGCTGGAGTGCAGTGGCGCGATAGCTCACTGCAACCTCCACCTCCCAGATTCAAGCGATTCTTCTGCCTCAGCCTCCCGAGCAGCTGGGATAACAGGCACCCGCCACCGCACCCGGCTAATTTTTGTATTTTTAGTAGAGATGGGTTTTCGCCATGTTGGCCAGGCTGGTCTCGAACTCCTGACCTCAACTGATCTGCCAGCCTCGGCCTCCCAAAGTGCTGGGATTACAGGCGTGAACCACCGCACCTGCCTCATTTTCTGATTTTCCGGTGTTATTGGACCTCTGACTCCCCTGCCCAGAGCTCAGCTGCCTGGATCTCCCTGGGGCTGTCAAGAGCTGCCTCAGCGTCCCCCTGCCTCTGCTGTCCCCCTCGAGGCTCCCAGCCTCTGCTGAGGTTCTCCTGAGGTCCAAAGGTCAAAACAAGCCCAGGCTTCTTCCTAGGTCCTTGTGAATTCTTTGAGCACTGGGGCCAGAAGAGGCCTGTCCCCAGCCTCCTTCCCCCCTCCCATCTTCCCTGCAGCCCTTTCCCACCATGAGCTAGGCAGGACCAGGGCTGGACCGCACCAGAAAGCCCAGCTCCACCTGTAACGACAGCCCCCACAGGGACACTGGGAGACAACATCCAAGGGGAGGAGGGTAAGCCCGCAGGGTGGCCCACCAATCCAAGGCCACCTGGTGAAAGGTAAACGCACGCTGTAAACACTCAAAAGTCTCAGAAGGACACCCATCCCTTCCTCCTCCCCAGAGACTCTTTGTGATTGAGCCTCTGTCCCAATTGTCCCAGAAAATAGTGGGTGCTGTGGCTCATGTCTGCAACCCCAGCATTTTGGGAGGCCGAGGTGGGAGGATTCCTTGAGGCCAGGAGTTCAAGGCTGCAGTGAGGTGTGATTGCACCACTGCACTCCAGCCTGGATGACAGAGGGAGATGCTGACTCTAAAAAATAAAAATGAGGGCTGGACATGGTGGCTCACGCCTGTGATCTCAGCACTTTGGAGGCTGAGGCTGGAGGATCACTTGAAGTCAGGAGTTAAAGACCGGCCTGGCCAACATGGTGAAACCCCATCTTTTTTTCGTTGTTGTTTCTTTTTTGAAATGGAGTCTCTCTCTGTCGCCCAGGCTGAAGTGCAGGGGCGCGATCTTGGCTCACTGCAACCTCCGTCTCCCGGGTTCAAGCAATTCTCTGCCTCAGCCTCCCGAGTAGCTGGGATTATAGGCGCCTATCACCATATCCGGCTAATTTTTGTATTCTTAGTAGAGATGGGGTTTCACCATCTTGGCCAAGCTGGTCTTGAACTCCTGACCTCGTGATCCACTCGCCTTGGCCTCCCAAAATGCTGGGATTACAGCGTGAGCCACCGTGCCTGGCTGAGGAAACCCCATCTCTACTAAAAATACAAAAATGATCTGGGCATGTGGCAGATGCCTGTAATCCCAGCTACTCTGGAGGCTGAGGGAGGAGGCTCACTTGAACCCAGGAGGCAGACATTGCAGTGAATCGAGATTGTGCCACTGCACTTCAGCCAGGGCGACAAACTCAGACTTGGTCTGAAAAAAAAATAAAATAAAAAAATAAAAATGAAAATGAGGCCAGGTGCAGAGGTTCACGCCTGTAATCCCAGCACTTTGAGAGGCCGAACCGAGTGGATCACTTGAGGTTAGAAGTTCAAGATCAGGCTGGTCAACATGGAGAAACCCCATTTCTACTAAAAATACAAAAATTAGCTGGGCATGGTGGTTCAAGACTGTAACCCCAGCTACTCAGGAGGCCGAGGCAAGAGAATTGCTTGAGCCGGGGAGGCAGAGGTTGCAGTGAGCCGAGATCGGGCAGCTGCACTCCAGCCTGGGCGATAGAGAAAGACTCTGACTTCAAAAAAAATAAAATAATGCCGGGCGCGGTGGCTCACGCTTGTAATCCCAGCACTTTGGGAGGCCGAGGCGGGCGGATCACGAGGTCAGGAGATCGAGACCACGGTGAAACCCCGTCTCTACTAAAAATACAAAAAAAAATTAGCCAGGCGTGGTGGCGGGCACCTGTAGTCCCAGCTACTTGGAGAGGCTGAGGCAGGAGAATGGCGTGAACCCGGGAGGCGGAGCTTGCAGTGAGCCGAGATCGCGCCACTGCACTCCAGCCTGGGCGACAGAGCGAGACTCCGTCTGAAAGAAATAAAAATAAATAAATAAATAAAATAATACAAAATAAGTCCGGGCGCCGTGGCTCACGCCTGTAATCCTAGAACTTTGGGAGGCTGAGGCGGGCAGATCACGAGGTCAGGAGATCGAGACCATCCTGGCTAACATGGTAAAACCCTGTCTCTACTAAAAATACAAAAAATTAGCCAGGCACGGTGGCGGGCGCCTGTAGTCCCAGCTACTCGGGAGGCTGAGGCAGGAGAATGGCATGAACCTGGGAGGCAGAGCTTGCAGTCAGCTGAGATTGCGCCACTGCACTCCAGCCTGGGCGACAGAGCAAGACTCCATCTCAAAAATAAAAATAAAAATAAATAAATAAAAATGAAAAAAATCATACATTGAAAATGGAGGGAGCCACTAGTCCCTCTTGCCCTTCATGGTCTGCCCCAGCCATGCTGGCCTGACCAGGAGTGCTCCTGCCTCAAGGCCTTTGCAGGTACTATGGCTCCTGCCTGGAGTGCCCTTCCCCAGATTGCCCCATGGCTTCCTCCTCCGGCATCCTCTGGCTCTACAGGAAGGCCACAACATCCAAGAGCTCCCGCTAAGCACCCCAGCTAAATCCCAACCACATACACACACCTCTACCCCATTACCTCTATCCCGTCCCCCGGCTTATTTCCACCGCAATACTTACCACTCTCAGATTCTTTTTTTTTTTTTTTTTTTTTGAGACAAGAGTCTCACTCTGTCCCCCAGGCTGGAGTGCAATCCCCATTCACTGCAACCTCCGCCTCCCAGGTTCAAGTGACTCTCCTGCCTCAGCCTCCCGAGTAGCTGGGACCAAAGGCGTGCACCACCATGCCCAGCTAATTTTTGTATTTTTTGTAGAGGTAGGATTTCATCATGGTGGCCAGGCTGGTCTCAAACTCTCAGGCTCAAGCAATCCTCCCATCTCAGCCTTTCAAAGCGCTAAGATTACAGGCATGAGCCACCATGCCTGGCAATTGTTGGGTTTTATTTTGTTTTGTTTTGTTTTTTGAAGCAAAGTTTCGCTCTTGCTGCACAGGCTGGAGTGCAATGGCATGATCTCGGCTCACTGCAACCTCTGCCTCCCGGGTTCAAGTGATTCTCCTGGGTTCAAACGATTCTCCTGCCTCAGCCTCCCGAGTAGCTGGGATCACAGGCATGTGCCACCACATTCAGTTAATTTTGTATTTTCAGTAGAGATGGGGTTTCACCATGTTGGTCAGGCTGGTCTTGAACTCCCAACCTCAGGTGATCCACCCACCTCGGCCCCCCAAAGTGGTGGGATTACAGGGGTGAGCCACCGCGCCTGCCCAATTTTTTTTTAGTAGTTTTATTTATGTTTATAGGGAATACATCTGCAAGAGGTGGTGGTTACTCTTTTTTTTTTTCTTGAGAGGGAGTCTCACTCTGTCACCCAGACTGGAGTGCAGTGGTACAATCTCTACTCACTGCAAGCTCTGCCTCCCAGGTTCACGCCATTCTCCTGCCTCAGCCTTCCGAGTAGCTGGGACTACAGGCGCCCGCCACCACGTCCGGCTAATTTTTTATATTTTTAGTAGAGATGGGGTTTCACCGTGTTAGCCAGGATGGTCTCAATCTCCTGACCTCGTGATCCGCCCACCTCGGCCTCCCAAAGTGCTGGGATTACAGGCGTGAGCCACCATGCCAGGCCTTTTTTTTTTTTTTTTTTTGAGACGGAGTTTTGCTCTTATTGCCCAGGCTAGAGTGCAGTGGTGCAATCTCAGCTCACTGCAACCTCCACCTTCTGGTTTCAAGTGATTCTCCTGCCTCAGCCTCCCAAGTCGCTGGGATTACAGGCCCCTGCCACCACCACCAGCTAATTTTTTTTGTATTTTTAGTAGAGATGGGGTTTTACCACGTTCATCAGGCTGGTATCGAACTGCTGACCTCGTGATCCACACACCTCAGCCTCCCAAAGTGCTGGGATTGCAGACATGAGCCACCATGCCCAGCTAATTTTTGATTTTTTTTTTTTTTTTTTTTTGAGACGAAGTTTCGCTCTTGTTGCCCAGGCTGGAGCACCATGGCGCAATCTCAGCTCACTGCAACCCCCGCCTCCCGGGTTCAAGCAGTTCTCCCGCCTGAGCCTTCCAAGTACCTTGGATTACAGGCGACTGCCACCACACCCGGCTAATTTTTCTATATTTAGTAGAGATGAGGTTTCATCATGTTGACCAGGCTGGTCTTGAACTTTTGACCTCAAGTGATCCACCCGCCTCAGCCTCCCAAAGTGCTGGGATTACTGCGCCCTGCCACATATGCTATCTGTTTTGAGAATCCTCTCATGCAAAGCAAGGGGCCCCAGGAGCTGACCCGCCATCTCCATGCTCAGTCACCTCTTGACGGACATGTAGGGTGTTTTCGGCTTTGGCTGCAACAATAATGGCACATGGGAGGTTTCACACTCATGGACAGGACCCTGTAGGGAGGATCCCTGGAAGAGGAGGTCCCACGAGAAGGTCCATGCTGCTGTGTTCAGAAAGCAATCCTGGGTCTCCCCCTGAGAAAACCCCCCAAAGAGGGACCGAGATAGATGATGTGGGAGAACAAGGCACTGGATGACTTTTTTTTTTTTTTTTTTTTTGAGTAGGAGTCTCACTCTGTCATCCAGGCTGGAGTGCAGTGATGCAATCTCAACTTACTGCAAACTCCGCCTCCTGAGTTCAAGCAATTCTCCTGCCTCAGCCGCTCGAGTAGCTGGGATTACAGGTGCCCGCCACCACGCCTGGCTAATTTTTGTATTTTTAGTAGACACAAGGTTTCACCATGTTGGCCAGGATGGTCTCGAACTCCTGACCTCGTGATCCGCCTGCCTCAGCCTCCCAAAGTGCTGGGATTACAGTTGTGAGCCACTGTGCTCAGCCTGGTTGACTCTTTCATCTTCTTCAAACTTTGATGTGGTTTCTGAGTTTGTTTTTGTTTTGTTTCACAAAGCACACATATTTCACAGTGATGATCAACCAGAAGCAGAAATAAAACTAGATTTCTTATTTTTTTATTTTTTATTTTTTTCGAGACGGAGTCTTGCTCTGTTGCCTGGGCTGGAGTGCAGTGGCACGATCTTGGCTCACTGCAAGCTCTGCCTCCCGGGTTCATGCCATTCTCCTGCCTCAGCCTCCCAAGTAGCTGGGACTACAGGCCCCCGCCACCACGCCTGGCTAATTTTTTTGTATTTTTAGTAGAGACGGGGTTTCACCATGTTAGCCAGGATGGTCTCGATCTCCTGACCTCGTGATCCGCCCACCTCGGCCTCCCAAAGTGCTGGGATTACAGGCGTGAGCCACCGCGCCCGGCCATAATTATTGTATTTTTAGTAGAGACAGGGTTTCACCATGTTGGGCAGGCTGGTCTAGAACTCCTGACCTCCAGTGATGTGGCCCTCTTGGCCTCCCAAAGTGCTGAGATGACAGGCGTGAGCCACAGCACCTGGCCTAAAACTAGATTTCTTTTTTTTTTTTTTTTTGAGACGGAGTCTTGCTCTGTCACCCAGACTGGAGTGCAGTGGCACGAGCTGGGCTCACAGCAAGCTCCGCCTCCCAGGCTAAAACTAGATTTCTAGGCCGGGCGCGGTGGCTCACGCTTGTAATCCCAGCACTTTGGGAGGCCGAGGCGGGCAGATCACGAGGTCAGGAGATCGAGACCATGGTGAAACTCCGTCTCTACTAAAAATACAAAAAATTAGCCGGGCGTGGTGGCGGGCGCCTGTAGTCCCAGCTACTCGGAGAGGCTGAGGCAGGAGAATGGCGTGAACCCGGGAGGCGGAGCTTGCAGTGAGCCGAGATTGCGCCACTGCACTCCAGCCTGGGCGACAGAGCGAGACTCCGTCTCGAAAAAAAAAAAAAATAAAAAAAAATAAAACTAGATTTCTAAATAAGCTTTGTGATTAAATATTAATATTTATACTTTTCAGCATATACTTACAAGAATGGGGCTGGGCGTGGTGGCTCATACCTGTACTTCCAGCACTTTGAGAGTCCGAGGCCGGCAGATCACGAGGTCAAGAGTTCGAGACCATCCTGGTCAACATCGTGAAACCCCATCTCTACTAAAAATACAAAAAGTAGCTGAGTGTGGTGGTGTGCACCTGTAGACCCAGCTACTCAGCAGGCTGAGGCAGGAGAATCGCTTGGACCCGGGAGGTGGAGGTTGCAGTGAGCCGAGATTGTCCCAATGCACTCTAGCCTGGGCGACAGAACGAGACTCCGTCTCAAAAAAATAATGGAAAGCAGGGATTTTGATAGATATCTGCATGCCTATGTCGGTAGTACCTTGATTCCCAACAGCCACAAGGTAGAAGCAGTCCCAGTGGCTATGGACAGATGACTGGGTGAACACAGCATGGCCTGTGCACACGCTGGAATATGAGGCAGCCATGAAAAGGAGCGAGGCTCTCACTCAGGCCACAAAGCGGATGCAGTTTGAGGATGTTACACTCAGCAGGAGGCGCTGGACACAAAAGGACACATCTTGTGTGATCCAATCCTAGGAGGTCCCTCGAGTCCTCAGATTCACAGAGACACAAAGTAGGATGGGGGCTGCCAGGAGCTGGGGAGGGGAATGGGGAGTGAGCGTTTCATGCGGGCAGAATTTCAGTTTGCAAAGATGAGAAAGTTCTGGAGGTGATGGTGGTGATGGTGGCACAACCGTGTGAATGAGTTTAACACCTCTGAACTGTGCAATTAAAATGGTTAAGACGGTCGGCTTTATATTATGCATGTTTTACCACAACCAAATAAATCAATGTTCATAAAACCAGGGAGTTAGAAGAGCGCTTTGGTTAGCGCCAGCTTCACAGGCAGAGGCCTCAGGGGTCCGCTGGGCGCCCACACTCAGACAAATCTAGGCATGATATAATGCTCTGTGGTTGCTGTCTTAAAATTCCTAAAAATTGGCTGGGTGCGGTGGCTCACACCTGTAATCCCATCACTTTGGGAGGCCCAGGCGGGCGGATCAGCTGAGGTCAGGAGTTCGAGACCAGCCTGACCAACATGGTGAAACTTCGTCTCTACTGAAAAAACAAAAATTAGCTGGGCGTGGTGGCGCATGCCTGTAGATCCAGCTACTTGGGAAGCTGAGGCAGGAGAATTTGCTTGAACGCAGGAGGCGGAGGTTGCAGTAAGCTAAGATCGTGCCACTGCACTCCAGCCTGGGCGAGAGAGCAAGACTCTGTCTCTTAAAAAAAAAAAAAAAAAGGCCAGGCTGTGGTGGCTCACGCCTGTAATCCCAGAACTTTGGGAGGCCGAGGCAGGCGGATCACCTGAGGTCGGGAGTTTGAGACCAGCCTGACCAACATGGAGAAACCCCATCTCTACTAAAAATACAAAATTAGCCGGGCGTGGTGGCACATGCCTGTAATCCCAGCTACTTGGGAGGCTGAGGCAGGAGAATCGCTTGAACCCAGGAGGCAGAGGTTGTGGTGAGCCGAGATAGCGCCATTGTATTCCAGACTGGGCAACAAGAGCAAAAAAAAAAAACTCTGTCTTAGAAAAAAAAAAAATTTCTAAACATTTTTAAACAAAGGGCCCTGTATTGTCATTCTGAGCTTCGCCTCAAAGATTCTGTAGCCAGGCTTGTTTTGGGGAAAGGATGGGGAGGCCTCCTTCCAGGGTCAGGGGCGTTGGGCGCTGCGGAGGGATATCCACCCCTCCCAGAGAGGAGAGAGTGCGACCCGCTCAGGAAGTGGGTTCCTGACATGACAAGGAAGGAAGTTGGGGGGGGCATCTTAAAATAGCATCACCCAACCACCCGGTCAGAGGTGCGGGGAGAGGGCAGGGCCAGGGCAGGGGACCCTCCTAGCGACCTTCCCTGCAGGCACCCAGCGCCATCCCCCTCGAGACAACCAGACCCAGCACCCTCTGCTCCTCCCAGCCCACCAGGAATTGGGTTATTTAACTTATTTATTTATTTCTTTATTTTCTTTTTCTTTTGAGATGGAGTCTCACTCTGTCACCCAGGCTGGAGTGCAGTGGTGCGATCTCAGCTCACTGCAACCTCCGCCACCTGGGTTCAAGCGACTCTTCTGCCACAGCCTCCCGAGTAGCTGGGATAACAGGCACCCGCCACCGCACCCGGCTAATTTTTGTATTTTCAGTAGACATGGGATTTCACCATATTGGCCAGTCTGGTCTCAACTCTTGACCTCAAGTGATCCACCCACCTTGGCCTCCCAAAGTGCTGGGATTACAGGCGTGAGCCACCGCGCCCGGCCTATATATATATATTTTTGAGATGGAGTCTTGCTCCCTCGCCCAGGCTGGGGTGCAGAGGCGCAATCTTAGCTCACTGCAACCTCCGCCTTCCAGGTTCAAGCGATTCTCCTGCCTCAGCCTCCCAAGTAGCTAGGATTACAGGTGCCCGCCAACCAACCTGGCTAATTTTTGTATTTTTAATAGAGACAGGATTTCACCATGGTGGCCAGGCTGATCTCAAACTCCTGACCTCAGGTGATCCACCCACCTAGGCCTCCCAAAGTGCTGGGATTACAGATGTGAGCCACCTCACCCGGCCATAATTGCCTCTTAAAGAGAAACAAGTCAGATTGGATTTGAGCGCACCCTCAGGACGTCATTTGAACCTAATAATCTCTTTAAAAAGTCCTGTCTTGGCGGGGGCCAAGCACAGTGGCTCAAGCCTGTAATCCAAACACTTTGAGAGGCCAAGGCAGGAGGATCACTGGTGCCCAGGAGTTTGAAACTAGTGTGGGCAACAGAGTGAGACCCCATCTCTACCAAAAAAAAATTTTTTTGGTTAGCCAGGTGTCGGGCCACATGCCTGTGGTCTGAGCTACTCAGGAGCCCAATGTGGGAGGATCGCCTGAGCCCAGGAGTTTGAGGCTGTGGTGAGCCGTGATCAGCTCCCACTGCACTCCAGCCTGGGCCACAGAGAGAGAATTCCTATCTCCATGCTGAGTGCCTTAGGTCACGCCTATAATCCCAGCAGTTTGGCAGGCAGAGTGGGAGGATCACTTGAGCCTTACGAGTTCAAGACCAACCTGGGGCTGGGCGCAGTGACTCACGCCCATAATCCCAGCACTTTGGTAGGCCCAGGCGGGCGGATCACGAGGTTAGGAGATCAAGACCATCCCGGCTAACACAGTGAAACCCCGTCTCTACTAAAAATACAAAAAATTAGCCGGGCGTGGTGGCGGGCGCCTGTAGTCCCAGGTGCTCGGGAGACTGAGACAGGAGAATGGTGTGAACCTGGGAGGCAGAGCTTGCAGTGAGCCGAGATCGCACCACCACACTCCAGCCTGGGCGACAGAGCGAGACTCTGTCTCAAAAAGCAAACAAACAAAAATTAGCCAGGCATGGTGTCAGGAAGCTGAGGCAGGAGAATGGTGTGAACGCAGGAGGCAGAGCTTGCAGTGAGCCGAGATTGCGACGCTGCACTCTAGCCTAGGCGACAAAGCAAGACTCCGTCTCAAAAAAAAAGACCAACCTGGGCAACTAAGAGAGACCTCTGTCCCTGCAAAAAAAAAAAAAAAAATTTTTTTTTGAGACGGAGTCTGGCACTGTCACCCAGGCTAGAATGCATTGGCGTGATCTCGGGGTTCACGTGATTCTCCTGCCTCAGCCTCCCGAGGAGCTGGGATTACAGGTGTCCACCACCACACCTGGCTAATTTTTTGTATTTTTAGTAGAGATGGGGTTTCACCGTGTTAGCCAGGGTGGTCTCGATCTCCCGACCTCGTGATCCACCTGCCTTGGCCTCCCAAAGTGCTGGGATTACAGGCGTGAGCCACCGCGCCTGGGCGACAGACTCCATTTTTGACCCCAGTGTTAGCACAGAGCTTTTTAACTTCCGCACTGCTGATCAGGGAGTGTGATTGTTCTCTGTTGCCAGCACTGTCTCCCGCCCACCCAAGCCGAGTGTGGTGGGTGTGGACCTTCTGGGAAAGGGTGTAAACACGTGCTTAGATCCAGCCGGAAGCCCCGTGACTGGGGCACAGCTGCCTTTGGTCGGTAGGTGGCAACCGTGTCTGCTTGATCTTGGGAGGGTCCGGGAGGCTGGTGCAGGGCTCCCAGCAGAGGCGGGGGCGATCCCACTTGCCTTGCCGGGATGACAGCAACAAGTGCTGCCCACGTGCGTGTTGGACAATAGGGATACCGCAGAGAACGAAAGTCCAGCCCGGGCAGCACAGCAAGACCTCAACTCTACAAAAATTCCAACCACAACAAAAATTAGCCGGGCGTGACAGGACACACCTGTGGTCCCAGCTACATGGGAGGCTGAGGTGGGAGGATCGCTTGAGCCCGGGAGTCAGAGGCCGCAGTGAGCTATGACTGCACAACTGCACTCCAGCCTGGGTGGCAGAGGCAGATCTTGTCTCAAAAAAACAAAAAACAAAAAACACACCAAAGCCAGGCACGGTGGCTCATGCCTGTAATCCTAACACTTTAGGTGGCTGAGGCGGGAGGATCACCTGAGGTCAGGAGTTCCAGACCAGCCTGGCCATCATGGCGAACTCCCATCTCTACTAAAAATCCAAAAATTAGCCGGGCATGGTGGCAGGCGCCTGTAATTGCAACTACTCAGGAGGCTGAGGCACAAGAATCGCTTGAACCCGGGAGGCGGAGGTTGCAGTGAACCGAGATGGCATCAGTGCACTCCAGCTTGGGAGACAGAGTGAGATTCCATCTCAAAAACAAAACAAAAAACACCAAAACATCTTGCCCCGGTGGAGCTGAAATAAGTGAGACATCCTTGGCCGGGCGCGGTGGCTCACGCCTATAATTCCAGCACTGTGGGAGGCCGAGGTGGGCGGATCATGAGGTCAGGAGATGGAGACCATCCTGGCTAACATGGTGAAATCCCGTTTCTACTAAAACTATAAAAAATTAGCCAGGCGTGGTGGCAGGCGCCTGTAGTCCCAGCTATTCGGGAGACTGAGGCAGGAGAATCACTTGAACCCGGGAGGCGGAGGTTGCACTGAGCCAAGATTATGCCACTGCACTCCAGCCTGGGTGATAGAGCGAGACTCTGTCTCAAAACAAACAAACAAACAAATCAGAAAGTTAATGGGATGCTGACGCAAAGAAACAGAAGCTGAACAAGGTGGTGACAGGGAAGTTGATGTTGATTTTGGCCTGAGCCATGTGGAAACAGACAGAGGGTCTTGAGGGGAACTCTTCTCCTTTTTTGGATGGATTCCTGTTTTGTTTTGTTTTGTTTTGTTTTGTTTTTTGAGACGGAGTCTTGCTCTGTCGCCCAGGCTGGAGTGCAGTGGCGAAATCTCGGCTCACTGCAAGCTCCGCCTCCTGGGTTCACGCCATTCTCCTGCCTCAGCCTCTCCGAGTAGCTGGGACTACAGGCGCCCGCCACCACGCCCGGCTAATTTTTTGTATTTTTAGTAGAGACGGGGTTTCACCGTGGTCTCGATCTTCTGACCTCGTGATCCGCCTGCCTCGGCCTCCCAAAGCGCTGGGATTACAAGCGTGAGCCACCGCGCCCGGCCTTGTTTTATTTTTTTAACTTTATTAATTGTTTCCTGTTTTCATCACACTTTGTCTAAAACTATTTCTTTTTTGTTTTTGAGACAGAGTTTTGCTCTTGTTGCCCAGGCTGGAGTACAGTGGCACAATCTTGGCTCACTGCATCCTCTGCCTCCCAGGTTCAAGTGATTCTCCTGCCTCAGCCTCCCGAGTAGCTGGGACTACAGGTGCCCGCCACCATGCCCGGCTAATTTTTTGTATTTTTAGTAGAGACAGGGTTTTTCCACGTTAGCCAGGCTGGTCTCGAACTCCTGATCTCATGATCCGCCTGCCTTGGTCTCCCAAAGTGCTGGGATTACAGACGTGAGCCACCACGCCCTGCCTAAAATATTTTTTTTATAATTAAAAACATTGTTTCTTAGCCAGACCCTGTGGCTCATGCCTATAATCTTAGGACTTTGATTTTTTGTTTTTGCTTTTGTCTTTGAGATGGAGTTTCCCTCGTTGCCCAGGCTGGAGTGCAATGGCGCGATCTTGGCTCACTGCAACCTCTCCTCCCGGGTTCAAGCAATTCTCCTGCCTCAGCCTCCTGAGTAGCTGGGACTACAGGCATGCACCACCACACCTGGCTGATTTTTCATATTTCTAGTACAGATGGGGTTTCACCATGTTAGTCACGTTGGTCTTGAACTCCTGACCTCAGGTGATCCACCCGCCTCAGCCTCCCGAGGTGTTGGCATTACAGGCGTGAGCCACCACGCTGGCTTTCTTTCTTTCTTTTTTTTTTTCTGAGACGGAGTCTCACTCTGTCACCCAGGCTGGTGTGCAGTGGCACCATCTCCGCTCACTGAAAGCTCTGCCTTCCGGGTTCACGCCATTCTCCTGCCTCAGCCTCCTGAGTAGCTGGGACTACAGGTGCCCGCCACCACGCCCTGCTAATTTTTTGTATTTTTTTTAGTAGAAACGGAGTTTCACCGTGTTAGCCAGGATGGTCTCCATCTCCTGACCTCATGATCCACCTGCCTTGGCTTTCCAAAGTGATGGGATTACAGGTGTGAGCCACCGCGCCCGGCCTCTGTACTTTTTTTCTATTGGCTGGGGTTGGGTCGCACAGTCTAAACTAATTTTGGTTGGCTAAACATTTGATTTTTTTTAGATAGGGTGGGTATGTAAAAGAAAGGGGAGGCCGGGCATGGTGGCTCACGCCTGTAATCGCAGCACTTTGGGAGCCCGAGGTGGGCGGATCACAAGGTCAGGAGATCGAGACCATCCTGGCTAACACGGTGAAACCCCGTCTCTACTAAAAATACAAAAAGTTAGCTGGGCGTGGTGGCGGGCACCTGTAGTCCCAGCTACTCGGGAGGCTGAGGCAGGAGAATGGCGTGAACCCCGGAGGCGAAGCTTGCAGTGAGCGGAGATCCCGCCACTGCACTCCAGCCTTGGCAACAGAGCCAGACTCCGTCTCAAAAAAAAAAAAAAAGAAAAAGAAAAAGAAAGTGGAGAGAATGGGGAAAGGGGGTGTCTGTGATGAGCTAGAAAGTTAGTCTTTTTTTAAAATAAGGAAAGGAATGTAAGCTGATGCTGATAATGCTTGGTATTGAGGCGTGTCTAGGCATTTAACAAAGGCAAAAAGGAAAAAGGAGAAAAAGGAGGGAAAGGAGGGGTGCTATGAATTAAAGCATAAAAGATTGATCAGACTATTTGAAGAGAAACCCCATTATATCCCACAACTAGAACCCCTGGCCTGAAGTGATCCACCCGCCTCAGCCTCCCAAAGTGCTGGGATTACAGGCGTGAGTCACCACTCCCGGTCTTATTTTTATTTTATTTTATTTTATTTTATTTACTTTTTTAGAGTCTCACTCTGTCATACAGGCTGGAGTGCAGTGGCACAATCTCAGCTCACTGCAACCTCCACCTCACGGGTTCAAGCTGTTCTCCTGCCTCAGCCTCCTGAGTAGCTGAGATTACAGGCAAGCGCCACCATATCCGGCTAATTCTTGTATTTTTGGTAGAGATGGGGTTTCACCATGTTGGTCAGGCTGGTCTCAAACTCCTGACCTTGTGATCCGCCCAGCCTCCCAAAGTACTGGGATTACAGGCATAAGCCACCATGCCTGGCCTATTTTTTTTTCTCTTTTTTTTTTTTAGACAGAGTCTTGCTCTGTTGCCCAGGCTGGAGTGCAGTGGCGCAATCTCAGCTTACTGCAAGCTCCACCTCCTGGGTTCACCCCATTGTTCTGCCTCAGCCTCCCGAGTAGCTGGGACTACAGGCGCCCGCCACCACTCCCAGCTAACTTTCTGTGTGTTTAGTAGAGACGGGGTTTCACCGTGTTAGCCAGGCTGGTCTCGAACTCCTGGCCTCAGGAAATCTGCCCACCTCAGCCTCGCAAAGTGCTGGGATTACAGGCGTGAGCCACCGCGCCCTGCCCAGGCCTCTTTTTTTAAAGACAGGACCTCCCTCTGTTGCCCAGGCTGGAGTGCAGTAATGCTGATCAAAGCCAACTGCAGTCTTTTTTTTTTTTTTTTTTTTTTTTTGAGACGGAGTCTCGCTCTGTCCCCCAGGCTGGAGTGCAGTGGCGCGATCTCGGCTCGCTGCAAGCTCCGCCTCCTGGGTTCACGCCATTCTCCTGCCTCAGCCTCTCCGAGTAGCTGGGACTACAGGCGCCCGCCACCACGCCCGGCTAATTTTTTTTGTATTTTTAGTAGAGACGGGGTTTCACCGTGGTCTCGATCTCCTGACCTGGTGATCCGCCCGCCTCGGCCTCCCAAAGTGCTGGGATTACAAGCGTGAGCCACCGCGCCCGGCCTCCAACTGCAGTCTTGACCTCTTGGGTTCAAGTGATCCTGCCACCTCAGCCTCCCGAGTAGCTGGGACCACAGGTGCACACCACACCTTGTTATTAAAATTTTTGTGTAGAGACAAGGTCTCACTATGTTGCCCAGGCTGGTCTTAAATTCCTGGGCTCAAGCGATCCTTCCACCTTGGCCTCCCAAAGTGCTGGGATTACAGGCTTGAGCCCCTGAGCTTGGTCCTGGTCATTTCTTGACTGCCTGTCGCTTGTGGCCACCCAGCCCGCCAGTGGCTGACTTAGGCTTCTGGCTGATTCTCTGCGGCCACTAAGCCCACACTTGGGGAACCGACTCCGTGATTTTGCAACATTTTGATGCTGGACCCTGACCCGTTACTGAGTCGGGAGGGTCACGTTGTTTGTTTTTTCTTTTGAGACGGTCTGGCTGTCACCCAGGCTGGAGTGAAGTGGCACTGGTGTGATCTGAGCTCACTGCAACCTCTGCCTCCTGGGCTCAAGCCATCCTTCTGCCGCAGCCTCCAGGCATGTAGCTGAGACTACAGGCGCCACCACACCTAGCTATGTTGTTTTTTTTTTTTTTTAAAGAAAGAGACAAGGTCTCCCTATGTTGCCCAGGGCAATCTCAAATTCCTAGACTCAAGCAATCCCTCCGCCTCGGCCTCCCGAAGTCCTGGGATTACAGGTGTGAGCCAGCACACCGGCTGTGGGTCACATTACTTTTGAAAAGTTCTGGATAAAGAACAATGTCGGCCGGGCGCGGTGGCTCAAGCCTGTAATCCCAGCACTTTGGGAGGCCGAGGCGGGCGGATCACGAGGTCAGGAGATCGAGACCATCCTGGCTAACAGGGTGAAACCCCGTCTCTACTAAAAATACAAAAAATTAGCCGGGCGTGTTGGCGGGCGCCTGTAGTCCCAGCTACTCGGGAGGCTGAGGCAGGAGAATGGCGTGAACCCGGGAGGCGGAGCTTGCAGTGAGCCGAGATCGCGCCACTGCACTCCAACCTGGGGGCAGAGCAAGACTCCGTCTCAAAAAAAAAAAAAAAAAAAAGAACAATGTCAATTAAAAAAGGGGTCCCATCAGTAGAGGCTGAAATCATGACTGAAACTAGCTTAAGCCCCAAAGCAAAACAAAAACCCGAGAGAAGGCTGGGCATGGGGGCTCTCGCTGTAATCCCAGCATTTTGGGAGGCTGAGGCGGGTAGATCACCAGAGGTCAGGAGTTTGAGACCAGCCTGGCCAACATGGTGTACTAAAAATACAAAAATTAGCAAGCTGGAGCGCAGTGGCACAATCATAGCTCACTTCAGCCTTGACCTTCTGGACTCCAGTGATCCTCCCACCTCAGCCTCCTGAGTAGCTGTCCTAGCTGTCCCAGTTACTCAGTGCCCCACCAGACCCAGCAATTCTTTTTTTTTTTTTTGCAGAGATGGCGGTGTGTGTCTCAAATTCCTGACGTCAGGCAAACCTCATGTGTCAGCCTCCCAAAGTGCTGGAATTACAGGCATGAGCCACCATGCCTGGCCTAGATTCATTTTTTTAGATGCAGAAAATCTGGGCTTTGGATTTAATGACTTACCAAATAAAGGCTGTCTTTTTTTTTTTTTTTAAACAAATCAGCAAAACAGGGGTTCTTGGCTAGTTTGCATGAAGCATCCAGTGATGGAGAGATGTGTATTTAAGCTAAAAAAAGAAAAAGTGAAACTCACAGCAGTCTGAGTTTTTATTCAGAAAAGTAAAAAAGAAAGCAACTGAGAGCGAAATAGTTTCCTGGAATGCTGTTGTTTTTTTGTTTGTTTTTTTTTAGATGGAGTCTCACTCTTGTCGCCCAGGCAACAGAGTGCAATGGTGCGATCTCAGCTCACTGCAACCTTCATCTCCTGGGTTCAAGTGATTCTTCTGCCTCAGCCTCCCCAGTAGCTGGGATTATAAGCCCCTGCCACCAGGCCTGGCTAATTTTTGTATTTTTAGTAAAGACAGGGTTTCGCCATGTTGGCCAGGCTGGTCTTGAACTCCTGACCTCAGGTGATCCACCCACCTTGGCCTCTCAAAGTGCTGGGATTACAGGCATGACCCACTGCACCCGACCTTGAAATGCACTTTCTTTGAAACACCACGTCCTCCCCTTTCTCACCATAAACTCCCTCACACTCTGCAAGTTTACCTAACTGTATGTGTCTATCTAATTATGTGATTACCTAAAAGTTCCAGGAGCAGGCTGGGCACGGTGGCTCACGCCTGTAATCCCAGCAGTTTGGGAGGCCGAGGCGGGTGGATCACCTGAGGTCAGGAGTTCCAGACCAGCCTGACCAACATGGAGAAACCCCGTCTCTACTAAAAATACAAAATTAGCCGGGCATGGTGGCGCGTGCCTGTAATCCCAGCTATTCGGGAGGCTGAGGCAGGAGAATCACTTAAACCTGGGAGGCGGAGGTTGCGGTGAGCCGAGATTGTGCTGCTGCACTCCAGCCTGGGCAACAACAGCGAGACTGTCTCAAGAAAAAAAAGAAAAAAGAAAGAAAGTTCCAGGAGCTACTCTGGAGACAGACCAAGCACCGAGACCCACCTGCAAAATCCCAGAGATTTCCTCAAGGCAGCCTGCAACCCGGCCCTTATTAGGATGAGGCCAGCCTGCGCTTTTAAGTCACCAAAATTCACGAACACACAGAGCTTATACTCAGCACCTCCCCTGCACACCCACCATTCCCAGTTCCCCTTTTTTAGCTCCTCACCCCAGCCTCAAGTTTGAAGGGGTTTCTGGAGGCCTAAACCAGCTGCTTCCCCCCTGCGAACTCTAAAAATGAAGTCACCTCCCTTTCACTGCACTTTTTCCTCCTTACTGGTTCGGCAAGACTGGCATCTGAGCCTGAGCTGGTTACAGCCAGGCGCTGTCAAGTTGTTGGGGGAGGGGATGACAAATTCCATCCTGTTGAGAACCACTTGGTTAAACCTGTCCAACTGGAAGGAGTAACAAACTGCTCATAAAATGTGCATGTTTTGGTGAAACCCCTTCTCGACTAAAAGTACAAAAACTAGCCAGAAATCGCTTGAACTCGGGAGGTGGAGGTTGCAGTGAGCGTAGCACTGCACTCCAGCCTGGGTGACAGAGTGAGACTCCGTCTCAGAAAAAAAAAAGTGTGCTTGTTTGGCCCAGGAGATGCAAGAGGTCTTCTTCACCTATGGTACTGATGAGAAAACTCAAACCTGAAAGGGGCCCAGGCCAGAGTGCAGTAACAGGCAGAACTGGAAGCTGGCCCCATCCCGGACTCAGGGGACGGGTGTCATGTCCCCCCCTCTGCCTCATCCTCCCCACTCTGCTAACTTTCCAAAGATCCCCCGGGTTCCGAGTTTTCCCTGGCCGCTTGATGGGATTCGAACCCGTAAACTCAGCGCTCGCCCAGCGCAGCGGCCCCGCCTCGCCCCCCGGCGGTCATGTGAGCGCAGTGCCGGCGGGGGTCGGGGCGAGGCGGTGGCGCGCAGTGCCTGCTAGGAATTGTAGTCCTTGCCCCACCTTTGCCTCGCGCCGATCCCGCCCCTGGAACTACGCTCCCGTCGTGCTCCGCGGCGCCAGGCGGAGACGAGGCGGGGTGGTCCGAGACGGTTGCTAAGACTTGGAGAAGCGCTGCGCTCGCGCCCGGATCCCTCAGGTAAGCGCGCGGCTCCGAGGTCTCGGGTTCTCCAGCCTCAGACTTCCCCAGAGGGGGAGGAGGGGCTGACATGGGGGGTCTCGGCAGTGAGGGGCGCCGGCCGTTCGTGGGGAGAAAATGGGCGGCCCGGGCCAGCCTCACGCGCGTCTCGGGCGGGCCGGTGGGCGACGCGGGGAGGCGGCGCGAATGCGCGTGCGCGCGGCGGTGGCCTGGGGGGAGCCTCTGGACCGCGCTCCCCCGGGCCCAGGCCTTTCTGCGCATGCGCGCCCCTATGGCCCGGCAGGAGACCCCGTACGCTCCAGCTGCTTCCGGTGGCCCTTCCCCAGGTCATGTCTGCCAGTCCCCTGCCTCCGGACCGCGCGCTCGCGGGTTTCCGGAGTCTTCGAGTCCTTCCTCCCCAGTTCTGGTTTGCCTTTATGGGGAGATTCCCCTAGTCCTTGGTACATCCCCATAATTGACCATCGTTCCTCATCGTTACCTACAGTATGAGTTTTTCAGGATTTTCCATCACAGGCCCCCAGTTATCTCCCACACCCTACCCCGAGGGCCGAGGTTCCCCGCTGTCTTGCAGAGAAGGCCTCCTTGTAGGGTGGCCGGAAACAGGATCGACTCTGTGGAAACAAGGACGGCTGGGTGCAGTTCCTCACCCTGTAACCCTAGCACTTTGGGAGGCCAAGGCGGGTGGATCACCTGAGGTCCGGAGTTCGAGACCAGCCTGGCCAACATGGTGAAACTCCATCTCTGCCAAAAATACAAAAATTAGCCGGGTGTGGTGTCACACGCCTGTAAAACCAGCTACTCGGGAGGCCAAGGCAGGAGAATCTCTTGAACCTGGGAGGCGGAGGTTGCAGTGAGCCAAGATGGCACCATTGTACTCCAGCCTGAGCAACCTAGCAAGACTCACTCTCCAAAAAAAAAAAAGATTTTTTTTTTTTTTTTTAAATTAGCCAGGCATAGTAACATACGACACATGTCTGTGGTCCTAGCTACTTGGGAGGCTGAGGCAGGAGGATTGCTTGAGCCCAGGATGTTGAGGCTACAGTGAACTGTGATGGCACTATTGCATTCCAGCCTGGGCAACAGAGCAAGACCCTGTCTCAAAATAAATAAATAAAATATATATGTGTAGCGCCGGGTGCGGTGGCTCACGCTTGTAATCCCAGCACTTTGGGAGGCCGAGGCGGGCGGATCACGAGGTCAGGAGATCAAGACCATCCTGGCTAACATGATGAAACCCCGTCTCTACTAAAAATACAAAAAAAAAAAAAGCCTGGCGTGGTGGCAGGCGCCTGTGGTCCCGGCTACTCCCAAAGGAGGCTGAGGCAGGAAAATGGTGTGAACTCAGGAGGCGGAGCTTGCAGTGAGCCAGGATCGTGCCACTGCACTCCAGCCTGGGCGACAGAGTGAGACTCTGTCTCAAAAAAAAATGTGTGTGTGTGTGTGTGTGTGTGTGTGTGTGTAGAAACAAGCCCCAGGCTGGGTGCGGTGGCTCACGCCTGTAATCCCAGAACTTTGGGAGGCCAAGGCAGGTGTATCACACGGTCAGGAGTTCGAGACCAGCCTGGCCAATATGGTGACATCCCACCTCTACAAAAAATATAAAAAATTAGCCGGGCGTAGTGGTGCACATCTGTTGTCCCAGCTGCTTGGGAGGCTGAGGCAGAATTGCTTGAACCAGGGAGGTGGAGGTTGCAGTGAGCCAAGATCGCGCCACTGCCCTCCAGCCTGGGGGACAGAGTGAGACTCTGTACGAAAAAAAAAAAAAAAAGCCCCCACACAGACTATTGGTGTGTCCTGGAACTGAGCATTAGCTGTTCCCTCTCCGCGTTCCCTTGCCTACTTCCCCAGCCTTCCAGGCTGGGCGGTGGGTCACTGCCTCCGAGGAGCCCTCCTGGATTCTGCTGAAGATGGTCAGGCCCTTCCATCCCCCCCATTTTCTCTTATGCGCCTGACAGCCCTGCCTTTAAAAAAAGGCAGAGCAGGAATTCCCATTTCACAGGGGTGGAAGCCGAGGCTTGGAGGAGTCAGGACTGGTGCCTGAGCTCTCGCTCAGGCAGTGACCGCGCCTGGCTTGATGCGTCTAGGGCAGGTTGGGGACTAGGTGTGTTTTCTGGGCGGACACACCCAGGTCCTGGCATGGACCTTGGCCTCCTCATCTGTGGGATTAGATAAAGGCCTCCCAGCCTCCAGCTCACCAGGGTTGTCACTACGCGGGGCCCAACTCACCTGCCTGGAGCTTTGCCAGTTCCCATCCCAGCCCAGGCTGGCAGCCATGTTCCGCTGGAACCGGGGCCGCCTGCCCTCCTGAGGGGTCCCAGTGGTCGCCTGCCTTCTGGGTGGGTGTGGTAGGGGGAGGGTCAGGTGGCCCCCCACTGTTGGGGGGCAGTCGCTGCGGGAGTGAGTCGTCCCCCCTGGGCCATAGCGGGTGGGTAGGAGCTGCTCTGGCAGTTGAGGCCACCCTGGCCTGGGACAGTCAATCAGCCTGAACACTGCGCCTGTTCCGGGATTTTGACCTGCCCTCCAAGGGCACGGCGGGCCCAGCCTGCAGTGTCCCGGCAGCTGCCTCCTCTCTGGGTCGTTTGTGTTTCATCAGACAGAGGTTGTACTCTTGGAGGGACAAGCGAGGCTGTGTTTGTCTTTTACCCTGGAGACAGTGGAGTGTTTGTGGCCCAGCCGGGCCACGCGGGCCTCTCGGTACTGGTCGCGCGTGCTGTGCGTTTTGGGAGGGCCCAGCGAGTCGGCTGCTATGGGCCCCACCTGGCACAGGGCCTCGGGCAGCGGCAGCACCGGCACCTGGCGCTGCCTCCGCGCTTTCTGCTCCTAGCTCCCGCTGCGCCTCTGGTTCTGTGCTTTGTTGAATGCGTGAGCCTCGGGCAGCGCTGGGGCCGCTTCAGCGTGACCTCCAAGGCCACTGGCCCGGAGTTCCACTGGCTGCTGGTCCTCCATCTGTGGGGCGCCCCGGCGGCTGAGGCGTGAACCGGGCAGTGCATCTCCAGTAGCACCCACAGCTGCGCGGCTGCGAAATGATCCAGCGACACATCCCTGTCTGCGGGAGGAGCCGTCCATACCAGCGGGGATGTGTAGTCCAGGCGGGCGGTGGTGTTCAGGATCATCCAGAGTCATTTTAAGATCATCTGCGGCTTAGCCCCAGCACCATCTGAGGCAGTACTGTCTGCTAGAAATACCTGTGAGCACACAGGTAGTAAGGTTTTTAGGCTTTTATTATTATTTATTTATTTGAAAAAAGGAACAGGGTCTCTCCATCTCGCCCAGGTTGGTCTCAAACTCCTGTGCTTAAGTGACCCTCTTGCCTTGGCCTCCTGCGTAGCTGGGACTACATGTGCACACCACCGTGCCCAACTAATTTATACTTTGAAGAAATGTGGGCTGGGCACGGTGGCTCACACCTGTAATCTCAGCACTTTGGGAGGCTGAGGCAGGTGGATCACCTGAGGTCAGGAATTCCGAGACCAGCCTGGCCAACATGGTGGAACCTCGTCTCTACTGCAAATACAAAGATTAGCCAGGTGTGGTGGCACGTGCCTGTATTCCCAGCTGCTGGGGGGCTGAGGCAGGAGGATTGCTTGAACTTGGGAAGTGGAGGTTGCAGTGAGCTGAGATCATGCCACTGCACTCCAGCCTGGGCAACAGAGTGAGACTGCATCTGAAAAAAAAATGTGGGCTGGGCGTGGTGGCTCACGCCTGTAATCCAACCTCAGGCCTGCAGTGCGAGTCTGTGGGGGCAGATGCAGGTGGGGGAGGGCTGGCCAGCTGAGACTGTGGTTTGGGGGTGTTCAGGTGGGGCGGATGCCAGAGATGTGGGAGCCAGAAGCGCCGTCCCCCAGGGCTCTGTGAGCAGTCCCTGCAGGCTGGCTGTCCCCACACCTGCCTCTCTGCTGTGCTGTCTGCCCGCCTAGGGCAGGCTCCCCTCTTTTTTTTTTTTTTTTTTTTGAGACGGAGTCTTGCTCTGTCACCCAGGCTGGAGTGCAGTGGCGCAATCTCGGCTCAGTGCAAGCTCCGCCTCCCGGGTTCACGCCATTCTCCTGCCTCAGCCTCCCGAGCAGCTGGGACTACAGGTGCCCGCCACCACGCCCGGCTGATTTTTTGTATTTTAGTAGAGACGGGATTTCACGGTGTTAGCCAGGATGGTCTTGATCTGACCTTGTGATCCGCCTGCCTCGGCCTCCCAAAGTGCTGGGATTACGGGCTTGAGCCACCACGCCCGGCCTAGGGCAGGCTCCCCTCTAATGGGGGGATCCTGAGAGCTGGGGGCCCCACCAGCCCTTCCTCTCCAGTGGAGTGGCCCTACTGTCTCCCGTCCTCACCTGTGCCAGCAGCAGGGATGGTAATGGCCCTACTGTCTCCCGTCCTCACCTGTGCCAGCAGCAGGGATGGTAATGGCCCTACTGTCTCCCGTCCTCACCTGTGCCAGCAGCAGGGATGGTAATGGCCCTACTGTCTCCTGTCCTCACCTGTACCAGTGGCAGGGATGTCTTCACCTGTGCCAGCGGCAGGGATGGTAACAGTGCTGGTGATGTCAGGCTGGGAGGTTTTCACCCGAGAGCCACCTTGGCACACTGCCTGGCAGTCAGGGATGTTAGCAGGAGCCCCGGGGGTGATCCCAGCTCTTCCTGCAGCCCCACTCCAGCCAGGGCCTCCTCTGTGACTGAGTAGGCAGGGACACCCCAGTGGCTGCCTGCTCTACCCAACAGCCAGGGCCCACCACGGCTGCAGGAATGTGGTCAAGGGACGGGAAGTCGGGCCCACCAGGGGAGGGGCTGCGCTCCAGGGCTTATATTTCGTGGCCTGTCTTCTGAGATCTTTCTTTTCCTAGCCCTTGGCTGACTAGGGGACGCGTGTTTACGAAACCACTGGAGGTGGATGTTCCGTGTCAGTGCCAGGCTGTGTGCCATTCTGGGAGGTGGCCCCGTGTCCCCCACACTTGCTTTCTGTCACTGCATAGCAGACTCCGTGCATCTGTGGGCTTAATACAACACCTGCCAGCTCCTGGTTCTGTGGGTCAAGGCCTGAATGTGATGTGGCTGGGTCCTCTGTGTGGGGTCTCACCGGGCTGGAACCCAGGTGTCGGCCAGGGCTGTGTTGTCATCTGAAGGCTCAACAGGGGCAGCATCTGCTTCCAACTCATGCAGGTGTTGGCAGAATTCAGCACCTTGCGGCTGGGGGACCAAGGGTCCTGCTCAGTTCCTGGCCACACGGCCCTTCTGTCTGGAAGCCAGGTGCTGTGTGTCCATGGCTTGTGCTTCCAGGCTCTGGCTTCTGGAGATGCAGAGATCACATCAGTGATTGCCTGGGTTGCTGTGTGTGTTGTGGGGTGGTGAGACAAGTTTCCTCTTGGGGGTGATGGAATGTTCTGGAATTTTATAGTGGTGACGGTTGCATAACTCCAAGCGTACTAAGAGCCACTAAATAGGACACTTGATTGTTTTTGGTTTCTGAGTTTTTGGTTTTTTTTTTTGAGACGGAGTCTCACTCTGTCACCAGGCTGGAGTGCAGTGGCACGATCTCGGCTCACTGCAACCTCCGCCTCCCAGGTTCAAGCAATTCTCCTGCCTCAGCCTCCCGAGTAGCTGGGATTACAGGTGCATGCCACCATGCCCAGCTAATTTTTGTATTTTTAGTAGAGACAGGGTTTCACCATGTTGGTCTGGGTGGTCTCCATCTCAGCCTCATGATCTGCGCACCTCGGCCTACCAAAGTGCTGGGATTACAGGCTTAAGCCACCGCGCCTGGCTTTTTTGTTGTTTTTTGACAGAGTCTCGCTCTGTTACCAGGCTGGAGTGCAGTGGCGCGATCTCGGCTCAATGCAACCTGTGCCTCCCAGGTTCAACCTCTTGGGTTCTCCTGCAGGCCTCAGCCTCCCTAGTAGCTGGGCCTACAGGCGCCTGCCACCACGCCTGGCCAATTCTTCATATTTTTAGTAGAGATGGGGTTTCACGTGTTAGCCAGGATGGTCTTGATCTCCTGACCTTGTGATCCGCCTGCCTTGGCCTCCCAAAGTGCTGGGATTACAGGCGTGAGCCACCATGCGCGAGTTTTCATCTTTTTTTTGAGACAGCATCTTGCTGTCACCCAGGCTGGAGTACAGTGGCACGACTGTAGCTCACTGCAGGCTTCAATTTCCGACCTCCGGTGATCCTCCTGTTTCAGCTTCTCGAGTAGCTGAAACCACGGGTGTGCGCCACCACGCCCAGCTAATTTTTTGATATTTAGTAGAAATGGGGTGTTGTTATGTTGCCTAGGCTGGTCTTAAACTCCTGGGCTCAAGTGATCCTCCTACCTCGGCCCCCCATAGTGTTGGGATTACAGGCGTGAGCCACTGGTACCTAGCCATGAATTGCACTTTTGAAAATGACGTGTCTTGGCAGAGCGCAGTGATTCACACCTGTAATCTCACCACTTTGGGAGGCCGAAGCGGGTGGATCACGTGAGGTTAGGAGTTCGAGACCAGCCTGAACAACGTGGTGAAATCCCATCTCTACTAAAAATACACAAAAATTAGTCAGGCGTGGTGGCGCATGCCTGTAATCCTGGTTACTATGGAGGCTGAGGCATGAGAATCGCTTGAATCTGGGAGGCGGAGGTTGCAGTGAGCTGAGATTGTGCCACTGCACTCCAGCCTGGGCGACAGCGAGACTCCGTCTCAAAAAAAAAAACAAAAAAAGAAAATGACCTGTCTTCTGGTAGGTGAATTATATCTTCGTTTTTAAAAACCAATGGCTGTTTAAACTCTGTGCAAACCAGGGGTTAGCAGGACATGAGGGAGTGTAGCCCTGATGCCGTGACCTGGGCCGGAGCCCTCGGACTAGCCTCAGCTTTGGTGGCAGCACGCCCTGCCTTGTGGAGCTACGGCCTCCTAGGACGGACTCCCCGGCTCTCCCCCAGCCGCCCGCAGCCGCCAGATGATCCTCTGCTCCCGTCTCTGTCTCCCACAGTCGGCCTTGCTGAGGATGGAGCCCGCCCCGGGCCTCGTGGAGCAGCCCAAGTGCTTGGAGGCCGGGAGCCCGGAGCCTGAGCCGGCGCCGTGGCAGGCCCTCCCTGTCCTGTCCGAGAAGCAGTCAGGGGACGTGGAGCTGGTGCTGGCCTACGCCGCGCCCGTCCTGGACAAGCGCCAGACCTCACGCCTCCTGAAGGAGGTGTCGGCCCTGCACCCGCTCCCCGCCCAGCCTCACCTCAAGCGGGTGCGGCCCAGCCGAGATGCCGGCAGCCCCCACGCCCTGGAGCTGCTGCTTTGCCTGGCTGGGCCCGCCTCGGGCCCGCGCTCGCTGGCTGAGCTCCTGCCACGGCCGGCTGTGGACCCCCGCGGCCTGGGGCAGCCCTTCCTGGTGCCTGTGCCCGCTCGGCCGCCTCTGACCAGGGGCCAGTTCGAGGAGGCTCGGGCCCACTGGCCCACGTCCTTCCACGAGGACAAGCAGGTGACCAGCGCCCTGGCGGGGCGGCTCTTCTCCACGCAGGAGCGTGCCGCCATGCAGAGCCACATGGAGCGGGCGGTGTGGGCGGCCCGGCGGGCGGCGGCGCGGGGCTTGCGGGCCGTGGGCGCCGTGGTGGTGGACCCGGCCTCGGACCGCGTGCTGGCCACCGGCCACGACTGCAGCAGCGCGGACAACCCCCTCCTGCACGCCGTCATGGTGTGCGTGGACCTTGTGGCGCACGGCCAGGGCCGCGGCACCTACGACTTCAGACCCTTCCCCGCCTGCTCCTTCGCCCCGGCCGCTGCCCTCCAGGCCGTCCGCGCAGGCGCCGTGCGTAAACTGGACGCAGAAGAGGACGGCCTCCCATACGTGTGCACCGGCTATGACCTGTACGTGACCCGGGAGCCCTGCGCCATGTGCGCCATGGGCCTGGTGCACTCACGCATCCTGCGTGTCTTCTACGGCGCGTCCTCGCCCGACGGCGCCCTGGGCACCCGCTTCCGCATCCACGCACGGCCCGACCTCAACCACCGCTTCCAGGTGTTCCGCGGGGTGCTGGAGGAGCAGTGCCGCTGGCTGGACCCTGACACGTAGGCGCCGCCCTCCTGCCTCCGGACCCTTCCCGCTCCTGGCCTTGGGTCGCCCATCCTGGACTTCCGGGCCTCGATTTCTCCCGCGCAAGCTTGTCCTTGGATTTCAAGGACACATACCGCCTCCAGCGGAGACCACGGATGCTGCCTTCCGTGCGGATCGAGCTTTCCTGGACTTGGTCATTGGGGCGACCCCCGTGCCTGCGGTGCCCTTCTGTGGGGTGCCCTTGCTGCCTATGTGTCCCCTCTGTCTCGCGGGCCAGGAAACTGCTCTGATGGGAAAATAAAAAGCCCAAAACCAAGTGGGTGTCTGTTAGGAGGCGTGTGCCTTTGTGGCCAGGGTCCCCAGTGGGGCGGGGTCTGTACAGGGCCTGGTGGCTCAGCGGGAGGGGACCTGCTGAGCCACGTGTGGTCAGAGGCCTGGGCTGATTCCGGGGTAGAGCAAGGCCCCCAGCTGCTGCCTCCTTGCCCGCTTCTGGAGTCCTGATGGTTCCAGGCGTGCTTGGCCCAGGTGTGTGGACACTAGGCGTAGCCCACAGGCCACCGACCCGAAGGAAGGTCCCTGGGATTTAGTGTCCTTCACAAGTGGCAACAGGGGACCCCAAAGGGCTGATGCTAGTCGGCTGCAGCACAGTGAGGACTGGAGCCGTTTTTGCAGAACTTGGAGCAGGAACTGTGGGCCCACCCAGCAAGCGCCCATTGCCTGACCATGTGGGTGCAGCTCAGCCCCCAGACACACCTGCTCTGAGCCCCCAGCCCGTAGGGGAAGGGATACGGCAGGTGGGGGCTCTGCCTGGGGAGCTCATGCAGTGGACAGAGCACCACTGCTGGCCAGGAGCCCGCCAGGCCTGCTGCAGTGGGGGAGTCCGTGCATGGGGGTGGGACTGAGGTGGGCTGGAGGGTCCCTGATGTGGCCAGAGCCACAGCGTGGAGCCAGGAGGTGGGCGCTGCAGAGGCGTGCCCAGTTGAGTGGTGGAGGCAGCGGTTGGGACTCCTTCATGCTTAGGTGCTCAGCTCCTTCGCCTGAGGGGCAGGAAGTCAGGGAGGAGGGAGTGAGAGGTAGGAGGTGGGAGGCCGGCGGAGGGGGAAGATGTCCTGTCCCAAGAGCCAGGGATGCCCCACCCCACGGTGGCATGTCCCTGAACGTGTGTGGAGGGCTCGGTTCCTGGAAACCGCCTCACCTGGACTGTGGGTGGGAGGCAGCTCCTGGCCCCGTGCCCGCCCCCTGGGGCCTGTTCCCCTGCCAGGAGCTGGGATGGTTCAGACCGCACTGGTCTGTGATGCCTGATGGGCACCAGGCATGCCCCTGCTGGGCTGGTCCACCTCCCGATGGCAGGTCTGCCCCCGGATCACGGAAGCAGCTAGATCCACTCAGTCGTGGGTGGATGGCAGGCCGGGTGGGGCTGCTCTGGTGCGTGAGCTCATGGGGTTCCCTTTCAGAACGGCCAGGATGCCATGTGGATGTGATGGGGTCCTAGGCCCTGTAATGCTCACCTTGTGGCGCCCACCCCTTGTGGGCTGAAGCCGGGATTTGGGGGACGCAGGGGCCTAGGACAGTGGGGAAGGGGCATCCTGGCTGGAGCGGTGGGTGGGAGGGGCTGCAGTCAGCCCTGTCCCTTTTGCCAGCATGGGCGGTGTGCACTGGAGCCGAGGGGAGGGGACCTGTGGGGTAACACATTGGGTCGGGTCAGGCCTGTGGCTCCCGCTCAGCCTGCTGCTGTGCCCAGAGCACAGGGCACGATGAAGGGCTTTTCAGCCACGGTGGGTGGGTGGTTCGCGCTCTGCCCAGGGTGGCTCAGGGTTCCCTGACTGTGGTTGTCTTCCTTCCAGGCGGCTGCAGGTTTCAGCCTGCGCCGGTCGGTGAAACAGAGATGTCAGGTGAGTCCTGCCTGCCTGGGAGCCTCCAGCAGTGTGGGCGGGAGGGAGATGCCAGCAATTCCCACAGGAGCCCTCGGTCCTGGCCGTTGGCACACAGTGTCCTCCTGGCCCACCTGGCCTCTGACTCCTCGGGTCCCACAGCACAGCTGGAGTCACACCTCTGCTGGGGGCAAAGGACAGCAGAGCCGCCTGTGTATCCTCTCGGATGCCTCACTGACCCGAAGCACAGCCCAGCCGGGTGCCCCTGCTGTCACAGCTGCTCTTTCCTTATAGCAGCTGGCATGTTCTCATGCACCCCAGGGTCCCTCACCCACTCATTTACTGGCAGCCTTCCCCAGTGGGACGGAAGCCCCTGAGGATGGGGCCTCTTGCCGTCTGACTCACCATCTGGCCCTCGCAGGCGCCCAGGGACACTTCCTCAGGCAGTGCTGGCTGAGTGGAAGGTCCTGGGGGGCTCCCAGTGCCACACTGAGTCCCCCAAAGGCTGTGTTCCCATCCCGACCCCTGGAACCTGTCAGTGGGACCTCATTTGGGAATACGGCCTTTGCAGATGTGGGATGGAGTTAAGATGAGGTACTGGAGCAGGGCAAGCTCTCAGCCCAATGCCTGCTGTATTTATAAGAAGAGATGGGCCGGGTGTGGTGGCTCACGCTTGTAATCCCAGCACTTTGGGAGGCCGAGGCGGGCGGATCACGAGGTCAGGAGATCCAGACCACAGTGAAACCCCGTCGCTACTAAAAAAAAAAAAAAAAAAATACAAAAAAAAAAAAAATTAGCCAGGCGTGGTGGCGGGTGCCTGTAGTCCCAGCTACTCGGAGAGGCTGAGGCAGGAGAATGGCATGAACCCGGGAGGCGGAGCTTGCAGTGAGCCGAGATGGCGCCACTGCACTCCAGCCTGGGCGACAGAGCGAGACTCCGTCTCAAAAAAAAAAAAAAAAAAAAAAAAAAGAAGAGATGAGTCAGGCGCGGTGGCTCACGCCTGTAATCCCAGCACTTCGGGAGGCCGAGGTGGGCGGATCATGAGGTCAGGAGATTGAGACCAGCGTGGCCAACATAGTGAAACCCTGTCTCTACTAAAAATATTAGCTGGGCATGGTGGCACAGCACCTGTAGTCCCAGTTACTTGGGAGGCTGAGGCAGGAGAATCGCTTGAACCTGGGAGGCAGAGTTGTGGTGAGCCGAGATGGTGCCACTGCATTCCAGCCTGGGTGACAGAGAGAGACTTGATCTCAAAAAAAAAGAAAAAAAACATATGGAGAGACAGGAGGAGGCGTCGTGGAGATGGAGGCAGAGGCCAGAGCTATGTGGCCATGAGCCAAGGGCGCTGGGATCCCCCAGAAGCTGCCTGGGAGAGAGGCAGGAAGGCTTCCTTCTGGAGCCTGTGGAGGGAGCGTGTTCCTGAGACACCTTGATCTCAGATTTCTGGCCTCCAGGACTGTTAGCAGAGAAATACCTGTTGTGTTCTTTGTTTTGTTTTGAGACAGAGTGTGGGTCTGTCTCCCAGGCTGGAGTGCAGTGGTGTGACCATAGCTCACTGCAGCTTTAACTTCCCGGGTTCAAGCGATCCCCCTGCCTCAGCCTCCTGAGAAGCTGGGACCGCAGGCATGCACCACCACGCTTGGCTAGTTTTTGTATTTTTTGTAGGGCTGGGGTCTCGCTAGGTTGCTCAGGCTGATCTGGAACTCCTGGGCTCCAGCAACCCTCCTGCCTCAGCCTCCAGAAGTGCTGAGATCAGAGGTGGGAGCCCCCATGCCTGGGCAGTTTCTGTTGTTTTAAGCCTCCCAGTTGGTGGTGCTTTCTCACAGCAGCCATGGGTAACCGAAGCGTCCCCAGGCCAGTCCCCAGGCCACAGCCTCCCTGCAGGGTGCAGACTCGGTCCGGGTCCGCTGAGCCTGCATGTTGGCGTCCCCTGCCTGCTGGAGGGAGTGATGCTAAATGCAGCCTGCTGCGGCCACACCCACACTAAACATGGAGGAGGGCAATGAAGATTAGCATGGCCCTGCATAAAGGGTGACACGTAAATTAAAAAAAAAGTTTCGGCTGGGTGCAGTGGCTCACGCCTGTTATCCCAGGACTTTGGGAGGCAGAGGTGGGTGGATTATTTGAGGTCAGGAGTTCAAAACCAGCCTGGCCAACATGGTGAAACCTCATGTCTACTAAAAAGAAAAATCCAAAAATTATCCGGGCGTGGTGGTGGGCGCCTGTAATCTCAGCTACTTGGGAGGCTGAGGCAGAAGAATCACTTGAGCTTGGGAGGCAGAGGCTGCGGTGAGCCGAGATCGCACCACTGCCCTCCAGCCTGGGAGACAGAGCGAGACTCCGTCTCAAAAAAAAAAAAAAGTCATAAACTTAATTCCTTAAAACAAATCTCTTATCTGACAGTTCTGAAGACCAGAAATGCTAAAATCAAGCTGTAGGCCGTTTCCCGCCTTTCCCAGCATCTAGACGCGCCCGCATCCCTCCACTCAGGGCTCCTTTCTCCCCTTTCACAGCCTTAGCACAGCCTCTTCCCGTCTCTCTCTGACTCCCACCCTCCCGTCTCCTCTTGTGAGGCTGCCGTGAGGACACGGGGCCCCGGATCATCTAGACCCTCTCCTGTCTCAGAGTCCTGCCCTCAATCCCAACTGCAGAGTCCCTTCTGCCATGAGAGGCAACACAGCCGTCGGTCGAAGGGACGAGGTAGGGCCTCCTTCAAGAGACAAAGTCTGGTTCTGTCTGTGGGTTTTCTGTCCCTACAGAAAAGGAGAACAACTTCCCTCCGCTGCCCAAGTTCATCCCTCTGAAGCCCTGCTTCTACCAGAACTTCTCTGACGAGATCCCGGTAGAGCACCAGGTCCTGGTGAAGAGAATCTACCGGCTGTGGATGTGTGAGTGCACCTGGGGGCGGGAGGCGGGAGGCGGGAGGCAGGACTCCCCGAGGGAGGGAGCGGCATTCGGGCAGGGGCAGCCCGTCGGGGACCCACCGTCCACTGCAGCCATCCTGGGCCCAGTGGTCCCTGCGGTGAACGAGGCCGGTGTCCAGGCCCCAGTGTCTTGGCTTGCACCGTTCATTCTCGACGTGGGGTCACCAGGCTGGGGAGGCGGACAGCGGGTGCCCCATTGCTTGGCAGCATGCTTTCCCACAGCCACGCCCTCCTGTGCCAGCTCATCCGTCCTCCCTCTCTCTTCGCAGTTTATTGCGCCACCCTCGGCGTCAACCTCATTGCCTGCCTGGCCTGGTGGATCGGCGGTGGCTCGGGGACCAACTTTGGCCTGGCCTTCGTGTGGCTGCTCCTGTTCACGCCTTGCGGCTACGTGTGCTGGTTCCGGCCTGCCTACAAGGCCTTCCGGTGAGCAGAGCTGCCGGGGGCCGCCTGCACCCAGAGGGAACCAGGGCCCACTCTGCACCCCAGTCCCAGCCCAGCTGTGAGGAGCTGTCCCTTTCTCTGCCCAGTGTGAAAGACAGTTCACATCCGGGGGTGGCAAACTGTGGCCCACAAGCCAGAGCCAACTACTGTCTGTTTTGTTTTGCTTTCTAGTAATTTTGCCTGGGTGCAATGGCTCAGGCCTATAATCCCAGCACTTCGGGAGGCCAAGGCAGGCGGATCACCTGAGGTCAGGAGTTCAAGACCAGCCTGGCCAACATGGTGAAACCCTGTCTTTACTACAAATACAAAAATTAGCTAGGCGTGGTGGCGGGTGCCTATAATCCCAGCTACTCAGGAGGCTGAGGCAGGAGAATTGCTTGAACCCGGGAGGCAGAGGTTGCAGTGAGCCGAGATCTTGACACTGCACTCCAGCCTGGGTGACAGAGTGAGACTCCATCTCAAAAAAAAAAAAGGAATAAAATAGAGCCTCCGTTCTTGCCATCTCTGACTGGCCCGTTCCTCTCTGGGCACATCTGGGAGAAGCCAGGGCTGTGGTAACCATCGTCTTTTCTGTCCCTCCCCAGAGCCGACAGCTCCTTTAATTTCATGGCGTTTTTCTTCATCTTCGGGGCCCAGTTTGTCCTGACCGTCATCCAGGCAATCGGCTTCTCCGGCTGGGGCGCGTGGTAAGCCTCTCTCTGATGGGCGTTGTGGATGTGACGCGGCTCAGCTGCCATGTTGTGGGCCTGCTGGGAAGCCAGGCGGCCACCGGAGCGTGCTGGTCCAGGATTGTACGCGCTCTCCTAGGGAGGGGTCCAAGCTCGCCCCAGGAGCGCTCGCGTCCTCACCAGCACCCAGCCATGGTTTGGGATTGTAGGTGCTCTCCTAGGGAGGGGTCCGAGCTCGCCCCGGCAGCGCCCGTGTCCTCGCCAGCGCCCACATCCTCTCCAGTGCCCAGCCACGGTTTGGGATTGTAGGTGCTCTCCTAGGGAGGGGTCCGAGCTCGCCCCGGCAGCGCCCGTGTCCTTGCCAGTGCCCACGTCCTCTCCAGTGCCCAGCCACGGTTTGGGATTGTAGGTGCTCTCCTAGGGAGGGGTCCGAGCTCGCCCTGGCAGTGCCCGCGTCCTCGCCAGCACCCAGCCAGGCTTGTCTCCTGAGTGTCCATCACACCCCTGACCCCCAGGGTCTGGGAGCCAGTTCCTGGCTGCCGATGTTTCTGCACGGATCGCTGCAGGAGGAAGACCTGGACATCTGTAAAAACACACACACCGTTGCTGTTACCACACCTGAGAAACTCACAGTCACTCTAAGGCTGCCAGTGCCCAGGAGTGTTTGTGTTTGTGTCTTAACTTTCTGCCTTTTTTTTTTTCTTTTTTTTTGAGACAGAGTCTTGCTCTGTCACCCAGGCTGGGGTGCAGTGGTGCAATCTCAGCTCACTGCAACCTCCACCTCCTGGGTTCAAGCAATTCTCCTGCCTCAGCCTCCCGAGTAGCTGGGACTACAGGCGCCCGCCACCACACCTGGCTAATTTCTTTTGTATTTTAGTAGAGACGGGGTTTCACCGTGTTGCCCAGGCTGGTATCGAACTCGTGAGCTCAGGCAATCTGCCTTTCTCAGCCTCCCAAAGTGCTAGGATTACAGGTGTGAGCCAGTGCACCCGGCCCTTTTTTTAAATTATTATTATTATTATTTTTGAGATGGAGTCTCTCTCTGTCACTCAGGCTGGGGTGCAGTGACACAATCTCAGCTCACTGCAACCTTTGCCTACCGGGTTCAAGCAATTCTCCTGCCTCAGCCTCCCAAGTAGCTGGGACTACAGGTGTGTGCCACCACACCCAGCTAATTTTTGTATTTTTAGTAGAGATGAGGTTTCACCATGTGTTGGTCAGGCTGGTCTGAAACTCCTGACCTCGTGATCCACCTGCCTCTGCCTCCCAAAGTGCTGGGATTACAGGCGTGAGCCACCGTGCCTGGCCAAATTTGTGGCTTTTTAAATAGGCTTTTTATTTTGGAATAATTTGTAATTCACAGTTACAGAGAGTGACTGTTCTCGCCCACGTCCCCGACGTGTCTCCCTTGTCCTTGGCACGGCGGGAGCTCCCCACGGGTGACGCTGCTCACGGAGCCGTGGGTGCCCTTGGTTTCCTGAGCTCCCGTTAGCAAGCTCCTGTTCAGGGGTTCCTGCCCCACAAGACTGCGGTGCTCTCACGCCGGTGCACAAATCAGAATCCACATACGGTCCCGGGTTTCCCAGGATGGTGACTCCTCTCCCTTCAGGGCCCCTCGATCTGTGGGCCTCTCCCCTCCTGCACCTGCGCCTGGCACCAGGCCCTCCAGGGTGGCCGGGATCAGTGGTTTGTGCACCCCTCGGATGTGCTGCTGAAGCTGGTCTGTCACCCGCCACCCCAAGAGCCTGAGTGACATTGCCCCAGGGATCTGAGTTAGAGTCAGAGTGAGGGTGTCCCTGGGGCTCCCAGCTCTGCCAGCCTGTGGGGTGCTTCCCCTCCTGCAGAGGCTGTGGCTGCAGGTCAAGGCACTGCTCGTCATCCTCCAAGTCCTGCTGAGCCCCAGCTGCTGGCTCGGCTCCCACTGGCCCTTCCCTGGGCTCCCACTGGCCCTTCCCTGGGCTCCCACTGGCCCTTCCTTGGGCTCCGGTGCCTCCTGCGAGCCGCCTCCCCAGTGCCTCCCCAGCTCTCCCAGGCTGAGCTGAGTGGACAGGGCTGTACCCATGTTGGGTGGTCCTGAGATCCCGGCATGAGGTGAGTGCCCACATGTGACCCTCAGAGGCCTCCCTACCCCCTCGGCCCTCGCGCACATGCAGCAGCAGCGACTCGGTTCCCCTCATCGGAGCCTGGAGTCATCTCCCGCAGGTCACGGGAGAAGCTGGAGCATGCGGTCCCTGCCCGAGGTGGACAGAAGGTGGACGCTCTCGAGAAAGAAACCAGCAGTTCTTAGAGGAGAGCCCGGCCCCCCCGTAACGAGAGAAATCAAACCACAGCGCACGGCACCTTCATGTCCACCATTGGCTTAGCAAGGCCCCAGGCTCAGTGCGCTGCTGTGGGGTGAGGGGACAGCCCTGCACCCCCTGCCCCTGGCGGCTTCACCAGCGCCACCTCTGCACACACTCTGCACTGCTGTGGGGCGAGAGGGGACAGCCCCGCTCACCCTGCCCCGGGCAGCTTCACCAGCGCCACCTCCCCGGGGGTGACCCACACCCAAGGCCATGAGCCACGGCAGCATCTGTGGTTGCAGAGGACTGGAAACTCCAGAGAAATGACCCCTAGCGGGGCCTAGCTGTGTAGACAGTGAGGGTGGCCACGTGGCGGTAGCCATGCACCCAGGACATGGTGCAGCAGGGGGCCCCGGTGGACCCCGCCAGGAATTGGATGTCAGCGGGCGCCGCAGCCTCTGAGCAGAGCCTGCAGCCCGCTGACAGTGTGCCGGGCGCCTCCCTAGGCCTGACACTTGCAGGCGGGGGCGTGAGATGCCGGCCAGTGGGAAGCTGCGGGGGCGGTGGCAGGAGTCCTCAAATGCCTTTGCCACTTTTCGTAAATCTAAAATTACATCCAAACAGAGGTTTACTTTTTAAAAAAATAAAAGAGGCCAGGCACAGTGGCTGATGCCTGTAATCCCAGCGCTTTGGGAGACCAAGGCAGGAGAATCACTGCTTGAGGCCAGGAGTTCAGACCGGCCTGGGCAACATGGGGAGAAACCATCTCTCCAGAAAAAAAAAAAAAGAGAAAGGAATGATCCAAAGACCATGAAGCCTGTGATGCTGTAGAGGCTCCAAGCAGGTGAACACAGGACAGGCCAGCATCTTGCAGGGAAGCGGCAGGGGGCACTGCGTGTGCGTGCGTGTCACGCCATGTGCATGTGTGTGCGTAAGCTCCCTGGACACATCCGGGTGTGTGGGTCCTGTGGGCTGCCTGTGCGCCAGGGAGGGGAGTCAGCAGGAGAGGGACTACGTCGTGCCTGCCTTTAAGTTCCCTGAATTTTAAACCCTGTGGTTTTATCACCTGTTAAGACAAAAATCTCAAAATGACTGTGTTTTCTGCCTCCTGGGTCTGAAAGGCAGGTGCAATGCCCAGAGGCTGGTCCTGCACAGAGGGACCCAGGGTGTGCTGGCCTTCCCAGTGTCCCGCTGGTGGCCGATCTAAGCAGTGCTTTCCCTCGGTTTTTTTTTGTTTGTTTGTTTTTGTTTTTTGAGACAGAACCTTGCTCTGTCCCCCAGGCTGGAGTGCAGTGGCATGATCTTGGCTCACTGCAGCCTCCCGCCTCAGCCTCCCTAGTAGCTGGGATTACAGGCGTGTGCCCTCATGCGTGGCTAATTTTTGTATTTTTAGTAGAGACGGGGTTTCACCTTGTTAGGCTGGTCTCCGGTTCCTGGCCTCAAGTGATCCGCCCGCCTCGGCCCCACAAAGTGCTGGGGTGACAGGTGTGAGCCTCTGCGCCCGGCCTCCCGATTGTTTCTGATGGTCCCTCAGTGCCCCACGGGGTGATGGTGGCAGGTTTCCCATCCGCATTGCTCTCGGACGTGCGGATGTAGGTTTCAGCAGTTCCCATCATTAGACACAGTTGCCATGGGCTGGGTTCTTAGTAGCAGGCTCAATGGGGCAATGGGAATGAGCTTTTGAGTCTTTCCATGGCTGGTGCCCGCTGGGCTCACTGAGGGAAACTAATGGGGAGACACTCATCTCCGTCCCCTGCATGCGTGGCTCGCTGCTACTATGGTGAAGGGATAAGGTCGTATTCACGCGTCGCAGTTGGTGCCCACTGCACACACGGCTCACTGCTGCGATGGTGGAGGGATAAGGTCGTATTCACGCGTCGCAGTTGGTGCCCACTGCACACACGGCTCACTGCTGCGATGGTGGAGGGATAAGGTCGTATTCACGCGTCGCAGTTGGTGCCCACTGCACACACGGCTCACTGCTGCGATGGTGAAGGGATAAGGTCGTGTTCACGCGTCGAAGTTGGTGCCCACTGCACACACGGCTCACTGCTGCGATGGTGAAGGGATAAGGTCGTGTTCACGCGTCGAAGTTGGTGCCTCTCAGTGTCGCTGTATGTTTGCTGGCCACTTGGTGGTCCTTGTATAAGCTGTCCACTCCTTGTTGATTGGCCAGAGCTCTTTACATGGGGAGGACCGTGGGCCCTCATCTGGCAGGTGTGCAGGCACCCAGGCACTCTCTTGTCCCTTGCAGCGGCTGGCTGTCGGCAATCGGGTTCTTCCAGTACAGCCCGGGCGCTGCCGTGGTCATGCTGCTTCCGGCCATCATGTTCTCTGTGTCGGCTGCCATGATGGCCATCGTGATCATGAAGGTGAGTCCTCGGCTTTGGGACGACCAGCCCTTACTGGTTCTCCATGAACCTCATCACCCAGCTGTCCCAGGTGGGTGAACGTCGAGGAGCCGGGCCCTCTCCCCGTGGCGTCACGCAGGCCGCACTTCATCCCCAGCAGTGAGCTGGGATGACAGCAGGAGGCACTGTCACCAGGGACACTCCCAGAGACCCAGCGCCCGGGTTCCTATGGAGCCAGTCCTGTGGCCCCCTGGACCGGGATTCCAGACTCCAGAGGGAAGCAGGGGTTGTGTGTAAACCGCAGTGTTTGCAGGAACAGCTGAGGCCCCGGAGCTGTCCTGTCAGTGAGGGTGGGGCCCCTTGCAGGTTCCCGGTCACAGTTTCCATTGGAAGATAGCGGAAGTATTGAGCTGGGCTCATAACAGACATGTTCAGTTACAGCAAAACGCTTTTTTTTTTTTTTTGAGACAGTCTCGCTCTGTCGCCCAGGCTGGAGTGCAGTGGCGCGATCTCTGCTCACTGCAAGCTCCACTCTGGGGTTCACACCATTCTCCTGCCTCAGCATCCCGAGTAGCTGGGACTACAGGCGCCCGCCACCACGCCTGGCTAATTTGTTTTTGTATTTTTAGTAGAGACAGGGTTTCACCGTGTTAGCTAGGATGGTCTCTATCTCCTGACCTCGTGATCCACCCGCCTCGGCCTCCCAAAGTGCTGGGATTACAGGCGTGAGCCACCGTGCCCGGCCTATTTTTTTATATTTTAGTAGAGACAGGGTTTCACCATGTTGTTCAGGCTGGTCTCGAACTCCAGAGCTCAATCTGTCTGCATCAGCTTCCCAAAGTGCTGGGATTACAGGTGTGAGTCCCCGTGCCCAGCCGCCACACTCATTTTCTGTTTTCTGCCTCGCTGTCCTCTGTCCTTGCAGGTGCACAGGATCTACCGAGGGGCCGGCGGAAGCTTCCAGAAGGCACAGACGGAGTGGAACACGGGCACTTGGCGGAACCCACCGTCGAGGGAGGCCCAGTACAACAACTTCTCAGGCAACAGCCTGCCCGAGTACCCCACTGTGCCCAGCTACCCGGGCAGTGGCCAGTGGCCTTAGAGGGAGCCAGCCCTGCCCCTACCGCCCACCACCTCCTCCCCTTCATTCCTGCTGCTACCCCTGGTCCCGAGGGCTGGGAGTACCTGGGGCCCCGTTCCCCGAGCTGGGATGGTGGAAGCCGGTGGTGGCCACGGACCGCACCCCTCCTGCCAGGGCCACAGAACCGGTGTTCATCTCATCTGAGAGCGGAGTTCCTGGCAAGCACTCCCCAGCGGCCCTCGGCCTCTGCCGTCCACTGCACGGCTGATACGGCCTTGTCTTCAGGTCTCGAGGCCTGACTCCGGGGGACAGGTGGCAGCAGGTCGGCCACCCTCCCGTCCTCCCAGAGCTGCTGGCGCTGAGGCCAGAGCAGGTCTGATGGGGAGCCCCGTCTCACACCAGCCACCTGCTGTCGCCAGGACAGATGCCCTTGGCCGGAACTAAGAAGAGGCGTCGAGGCCAGTGTCCGGTCCCCTGCAGTGATAGAGGGCTTAGTGCCTAGCCGAGTCCTCACTGTCCCCAGCATCCCCTGATCTGTGCAGCTCCAGCCTCGCCCCCTCCCCACGTTCACCATACCTGGGGAGTTCCTGGCCAGGGATGTCCTGGGGCCACCCTCCCTGCCCCCAAAACAGGGATCCCTGGCAGGCTGTCTTCCCACGCCTCTGAGTTCAGAGTCGGGGACCCAGGCCAGGTCGGGAGCACAGCCGCTCCCCAAACCCAGCAAACCGGCAGAGAGCCGGTTTCCCAGCAGCTGGAGCCCTGCAGGAGCGGCCTTTTGTTTTTTTTTTGTTTTTTTGTTTTTTCCTTTTGAGAGAGTTTGACTCTGTTGCCCAGGCTGGAGTGCAGTGATGTGATCTTGGCTCACTGCCACCTCTGCCTCCTGTCCCATGTTCAAGCAGTTCTCCTGCCTCAGCCTCCCGAATAGCTGGGGTTACAGGTGCCTGCCACCACGCCCAGCTAATTTTTATCTTTTTAGTAGATGTGGGGGTTTCACCATGTTGGCCAGGCTGGTCTTGAACTCTTGACCTCAGGTGATCCGCCCGCCTGGGCCTCCCAAAGTGCTGGGATAATAGGTGTGAGCCACCGCGCCCAGCCTGGAGTGGCCTTTTATGAGAGGGGACCCGTCAAATCTGTGCCTTATGGAGGAGTCCGGCAGCGGCCACAATTGTCTTGTCCCCTCACTCCCCAACTCCCCCGGGAACACCTCCCCTAGGCAAGGCATTTTCACAGCACCATTCACAACGGTTGGGCCAAAAAGAAACTTTCCCTTCATCATTTCCTGCACTCACTGACCGCGACTTTAGACACCCCAGGCTGCCACCCCTCACCACACGTTCATCCCCAGGATGCTGTTACTGTAGGACGCCCGCTGCCCTGGAGCCGTCCCCGGGATGTGGGCCAGTCCCCTCGCTGGTGCGGAATGCCGCTGGGTGCCCGGAGGCGGCCGTGGTGTCTCGGTGGACGGCAGCCAGGATGGAGCACCCATGGGTTCCACGGCCGTGCTTCAGGGTCTTCAGGTCCTGCCCCCTTCCCCAGCCTCTCGGCTGCACTGATGCAGGCAAAGTCTCACCTGGCAGGCCCATCCCCCACCCCTCCCCCGCCGTGGGTGGCCCCTCGCAGCATCGTTGGGGTTTTGTTACGTGAAAATATCCTGGGAATAAATACATGTTTCTGCACTTAGACCCAGGGACCTGCTGCGTTTGTGCTGTGAGCATGTGTGGTTCCCCCAGGCCGTCTTCTCCCTTGAGGGACCCCTCAGCACATGACCTCTGGCAGGATGCAGCCCTGCAGCGCCTCCTCCCACCCAGGGCCCAGGTGCCCTGCAGCCAGGTGTGCCCAGGGCTGACCCTGCCTCCTGGCCAACATGGTGAAACCTGGCCTCTACTAAAAATACAAACATTAGCTGGGCACAGTGGCGCACGCCTGTAGTTCTAGCTATCAGGAGGCTGAGGCAGAAGAATCGCTTGAACCCAGGAGGCGGAGGTTGCAGTGAACCCAGATCGTGCCACTGCACTCCAGCCTGATGACAGAGTGAGACTCCGTCCCCACCACCCTCAAAAAAAGAGGAAACTTGCACAAATGGAAAGCCAGTGTCACTGGCCCTAAGTAAAAAGCAACCATCGGCCAGACGCGGTGGCTCACACCTGTAATCCCAGCACTTTGGGAGGCTGAGGTGGGCGGATCATCTAAGGTCAGGAGTTCAAGACCAGTCTGGCCAACATAGTGAAACTGTCTCTACTGAAAACACAAAAAATTAGCCAGACATGGTGGCACACGCCTGTAATCCCAGCTACTCAGGAGGCTTAGGCAGGAGAATTGCTTGAACCTGGGAGGCAGAGGTTGCAGTAAGCCGAGATTGCACCATTGCACTCCAGCCTGGGTGACAAAGCAAGACTGGAGAAAAAAAAAAAAGGGAGTTGCGGGGTGTGGTGGCTCACATCTGTAATACCAGCACTTTGGGAGGCTGAGGTGGGCAGATCACCTGAGGTCAGGAGTTCAAGACCAGCCTGGCCCGCATGGTGAAACCCCATCTCTACTAGAAATACAAAAATTAGCCAGGTGTGGTGGCAGGTGCCTGTAATCCCAGCTATTTGGGAGGCTGAGGCAGAAGAATCAGTTGAACCTGGGAGGCAGAGGTTGCTGTGAGCCAAGATCACACCACTGCACTGCAGCCTGGGTGACAGAGCAGGATTCTGTCTCAAAAAACAAACCCAAAAAACAACAAAAGAATAAACATTACATGTTAATATTTTTTTCAAATAGTTTTTTTTTTTTTTTTTGAGACGGAGTCTCGCTCTGTCACCCAGGCTGGAGTACAGTGGCACGATCTTGGCTCATTGCAAGCTCTGCTTCTCGGGTTCACGCCATTCTCCTGCTTCAGCCTCCCAAGTAGCTGGGACTACAGGCGCTGCCACCACGCCCAGCTCATTGTTTGTATTTTTAGTAGAGACAGGGTTTCACCGTGTTAGCCGGGATGGTCTCGATCTCTTGACCTTGTGATCCGCCCGCCTTGGCCTCCCAAAGTGCTGGGATTATAGGTGTGAGCCACCACGCCCGGCCTCAAATACATTTTTTAAACAGAAGGATGGGTGGCATACTTTTTTAAATGTGTGCAAATCTCTTGAACATCTGGCTTCATAGAGGACAAGATGGATGGCTCATCAGCTCTGTCGCAAAAGGGTGTTTTAGCCACAACAAAGATTGAGGGCAAATGGTCTATCTAGGATGTGAGCCCAGGAAGTCCTGAAGGGTTGTGGGGATGGGGAGTGGCCCATAGGGAGGCACGAACGGGGAGGTTACAGCTCCAGGCAGCTGGAGCTCAGTCCCTCTGAGGATCTGGCTCACGTTGTCATCTGGAGGTAAGGGAGCTGGGGTATTTATCCTCCGACTCCCCTGCAAATGGGATGGGGGCTGGGGAGGCTTAGTTCCGCCCTCAGGTGGAGAGTCATGGATGCCAGTCTGTGTGTGTTGTGCTTGTGTGTGTATCGTATGTGTGTATATGTGCATCTGTGTGTCTATGAGTGTGCTTTATTACAGATTAAATTAGGTCCTCCCCAATACCCATATGTTCACACCCTAAGCCCCAGGACCTCAGAATGTGACTTTACTTGGAAATAAGGTCATTGAGGATGAAATTATATAGTTAAGATGACTTCATTCTGGAGTAGGGTGGGCACTGATCCAGTGTGACTGGTGTTCTTTATAAAAAAACAGGAAATTTGAGCTGGGCCCAGTGGCTCTCACCTGTAACCCCAGCAATTTGGGAGGCCGAGGCAGGAGGATTGCTTGAGCCCAGGAGTTCAAGACCAGCCTCGGCAACATAGTGAGACCCTGTCTCTACAAAAAAAAAAATTAGCCAGGTATGGTGGCACGTGCCTGTAGTCCCAGCTACTCAGGAGGCTGAGGTGGGAGGATTGCTTGAGTTCAGGATATTGAGGCTGCAGTGAGCTGTTATGGCACCATTGCACTCCAGCCTGGGTGCCAGAGAGAAACCTTATCTCAAAAAAAAAAAAAAAAAAAAAAAAAAAGCCAGGTGCAGTGGCTCACGTCTGTAATCCCAGCACTTTGGCACACCGAGACGGGTGGATTATCTGAGTCAGGAGTTCAAAACCAGCCTGGCCAACATGGTGAAACTCTGTCTCTACTAAAAATACAAAAAAATAGCCAGGTGTGGTGATGCACACCTGTAATCCCAGCTACTTGGGAGGCTGAGGTGGGAGAATCGCTTGAACCGGGAGGTGTAGGTTGCAGTCAGCTGAAATCACACCACTGCACTTCAGCCTGGGTGACAGAGCAAGACAAAAAAAAAAGGAAAATTTGGGACACAGACACACACAGGAAGAACACCGTGGTGAAGCTTTTGCAAGTCAAGAACGCCGGTCACCGCCAGGAGAGGCCTGGGACAGAGTCCACTCGGGTTTAGAAGGATCCAGCGTCACCCACACCTTCGTCTGGGACTTGCAGCCCCAGAACCAAGAGAGAATAAACAGATGTTTGCGCTGCCCAGTCTGCGGTACCTGTCAAGGCAGCCCTAGCAAACCGATGCGTGTTTGCATGTGTGAATGCGTGTGTGCATTTACATGTTCAGGAGTGACAGGTGCTGCAGGGTATGGACGGGGACCGCGGCCTCTGCTGCGCGTCCTAAATATCACGCCCCTCTTTCTGCAAACTGTCGCCCCAATCACTGCCGCCGTCTTCCCTTCGGAGGTCGACCCCGCCGCCCTCCGCTCGGCCGCCAGAGGACGCCCTCGGACTCCTGTCGGACGGGCCCTGCCCTGGCTCCCGGGCTTCAGGTTCTAATAGAAACTCTCGCAGGGATAGGTCACGCCTGTAATCCCAGCCCTTTGGGAGGCTGAGGCAGGAGAATCGCTTGAACCCGGGAGGCAGAGGTTGCAGTGAGCTGAGAGCGCACCATTGCACTCCAGCCTGGGCGAGAAGAGTGAAACTCCTCAGAAAAAAAGAAAAGAAAAAAGAAACGGGGTGTGTCCGCCTCTAGACAAGGTGCAGCCGGCATGATGTGGCTCCTGAGTGGCCACGTCCCCTTCAGGGTCACAGGGGCAATCCAGGGAATGAGGAAAGGAAGACGGAACTGCAGGCATGGCTGGGGATCTGGCGGGCAGCTGGGGGCATCGTGTGCCCCCCGCCCATGGCTGCTGCCCCTGGTGGGGAGTCCCCGGGGTGGGCGTCACTAAAACAGTGACTGCGATGGCTTCATTGGGCTGGACCCTCCAGGCTCCCTCTCCACCCTTGCCACTGAGCTCCACGCCCGGACCAGGCCTGGGGGTGCTGCAGGGACAGATCCTCAACCCTCTGGCTTCAGCTTCCATCCCAGCGGGGTCCAGCTGGGGGCTTGCACCAGGGGGAAGGGGGCTGGGAGAGTGAGGGAGGAAGAGTGAGGGAGGGGGAGTGAGGCCGATTGTTCGTCCCTGGCCTCCTCCCTCTAGGGGGCAGCCTGTCCATGGGGGTCCGTCTCTGCAGCCCGTCCCCGACCTGTAAGGCCCCCGCTGTTGCCAACCCCAGGGGCTGTGTCATCCCGCGTTGCTGCCCCTCATCCTGCCTACGCCTCCATAAACCCCACTGCTAAATCCTTCTTCCACGTGAGGGAGCCATCGCCTTCCAACAGCAATTTAGGAGGGTGAGTGGGATATGTTTGGGATGTCTCAAGATTTCCCAGCGTGAACGCACAATCTCAAGCTGTGTGTGTGTGTGTGTGTGTGTGTGTGAGAGAGAGAGACAGAGACAGAGACAGAGAGTCTCACTCTGTCTCCCAGGCTGGAATGCAGTGGCACAATCTCGGCTCACTGCAACCTCCACCTCCCAGGTTCAAGCGATTCTCTTGCCTCAGCCTCCCAAGTAGCTGGGATTACAGGCATGCGCCACCACACCCAGCTAATTTTTATATTTTTATTAGAAGCTGGTTTTTGCTATGTTGGCCAGGCTGGTATCGAACTCCTGGCCTCAAGTGATCCACCCGCCTCAGCCTCCCAAAGTGCTGGGATTACAGGTGTGAGGCACCATGCCCAGTCCGCCAGTTGAGTCATTTCTAGTCTTCTGAGCCCCAGAAACTTGATGTTTGTTGTTTTATTTATTATTTTTGTTTTATTTATTTATTTATTTGAGATGGATTCTTGCTTTTTGCCCAGGCTGGAGTGCAGTGGTGCAATCTCGGCTCACTGCAACCTCTGCTTCCCAGGTTCAAGCGATTCTCCTGCCTCAGCCGCCAAAGTAGCCAGGACTACAGGCGCCCGCCACCACGCCCAGCTAATTTTTTTGTATTTTTAGTAGAGATTGGGTTTCACCATGTTGGCCAAGCTGGTCTCAAACCCCTGACCTCAGGTGATCTGCCTGCCTCAGCCTCCCAAAGTGCTGGGATTACAGGCGTGAGCCACGGCTCCCAGCCCCTTTTTTCTTTGGTATTAAAAAAAATTAATTTGTTTTTGCTTAATTTATTTCACCAGTCATATCACAAAGACATGTGTTGTTTAAAGCCACTGAGTTTGGTATAATTCGTTACGCAGCAGTAGCTGACTGATACAACAGGTGTTCCTGGATTACCTTCAGAAACCTGATAATAATATGTTCACTAACTAGGGCTGTATCAGGGTGCATGCCAGGGTGTTTGAAGGCATTTTAAAGAGGTTTATTTCCTGTCCTCAGGAGCTGCTGCCTAGTGGGGCAGACAGACCATAAATATCCATCATGGAAGGCAGAACACATAAGCACGTGCACGAAAGCTGTTCCAGAGGCTGGATTGGATTCATTTGGCCTGATGCATCATGGAGTCCTCTCAAAAGAGGTGGCCATCTGCCCGAGCTTTGCCAGGTCTGTTGGGCTAAGAGAAGCCAGACAAGGCTCAGATGGGTGGGGGTCAGGGTGGGTTGGAAAGGAACAAGTCGGTATGGGTGCAGAGGGGGTCCTGATGGATAGATGGGGCTGCGAAGTGGAACCAGCCATTGAGGCAGCCTCGAATGCTGTCCCCATTGTGGGGACTTTGAAAAGCCGCCCTCCTTTGAAACACAGAAGGGGCAAGGAGTAAATTTATATATATATATATATATATATAATATATATATATATATTTTTTGAGACTAAGTCTCGCCTGTCACCCAGACTGGAGTGCAGCAGCACCATCTTGGCTCACTGCAAGCTCCGTCTCCCGGGTTCACGCCATTCTCCTGCCTCGGCCTCCCGAGTACCTGGGACTACAGTTGCCTGCCACCACGCCCGGCTAATTTTTAGTAGAGACGGGGTTTCACTGTGTTAGCCAGGATGGTCTAGATCTCCTGACCTTGTGATCCACCCGCCTAGGCCTCCCAAACTGCTGGGATTACAGATGTGAGCCACCGTGCCCAGCCAATTTATATTTCTGGTAAGGGGTGGGAAGAAGGAGCTTTCTCAGGCTGGAGGGGAGAGAAGACAGATGAGCACAGACACTCCTGGCGGCGGCATGAGGGCTGGGTAGCAGGTGCAGGGCACGGCGGGGCTCTGCAGGGCAGTTGTGGTTGGTGAGGACCACTGGAGCAGGGCCTTGAAGGGTGTCACCCCTCACCGGGCTGCGCTTGGGCCATCCTCCAGTCTGCCAGGGACGAGCAGAGGGGAGAGACTGGGAGAGGAATCATTATTCGATGACCTCATTCAGCCCTAGGGATTTGGGGTGGCTAAGGTGGAATGGCAGTGGATTATATCTGACATGATGCAGGGTGTCTGGGCTCAGCTGGGCAGTTCTGCTCCCTGTGGTGGTGGGATCAGCAATCATTTAATGGCTTTCCCTGGCCAGGAATGTCTGAGGTAGCTCACTCACAGGGCTGGCAGGTGGCGCCTGCTCAGTGGTGCCATCACCCAGGGGCTTCCAGGTGGCTGCCTGACAAGATGGCAGCTGGGTTCCAAGCAGAAAAGATGCTGTTGAGGTTTCTTTTTTTTTTTTTTTGAGACGGAGTCTCACTCTGTCACCCAGGCTGGAGTGTAATAGCACAGTCTCGGCTCACTGCAACCTCCGCCTCCCAGGTTCAAGTGATTCTACTGCCTCAGCTTCCCGAGTAGCTGGGATTACAGGTGCCCGCCACCACGCCCGGCTAATTTTGTATTTTTAGTAGAGACGGGGTTTCACCATGTTGGCCAGGCTGGTCTCAAACTCCTGACCTCAGGTGATCCGCCCACCTTGGCCTCCCAAAGTGCTGGGATGACAGGTGTAAGCCACCGCACCCGGCCTACTGTTGAGCTCTTAAGCTGCCTCAGAAGTCTCAAGGCACCACTTCCACTGCCTTCTGTTGGTAAAACAGGTCACAGGACCAGCTACATTCAGGGGAGGGGAAATGAACTGTGTCCTTCCGTGGGAGGAGCAGCAAAGAATCTGTGACCGCCACACCCAGCTTCTGAACTTCTTCTTCTTTGTGTCTCAGTGTCTGTGGCATGCAGCATCCCTGTTGCCTGGGTCCAGGATGCCACCCTCCCACTGGGGTTGCAGCACCAAGGGGCTCGGCATTCCATGGAGCTGAGGGGAGGGGCTCTGCATGGGAGGCTCCCTGGGGGGAGCTCACGTCTTCCATGAAGCATCATGGTCGTTGCTACCCTGTCCTGCACCCTGTCCACTGTGGGCTGCCCTCTGTGGCTGGCCTTGGTGACAAGAGATGTCGGAGAGAAACTGGTCACCACCATGGGAGGAGTCCCCAGGCACCAGGGGCAAATGAACAGAGTGAATGCCAGGAGGACCATTTAGGTGCAATATGACCAAAAATAAGTTAAATCCAAGCGGGCTGCGTCATCAATAAGAACATCCCCCAGCCTCCATGAAACAGCCCAAAACCTGGAGCAAGACGGGTCCCTAGGGCTGAGCGATGCCATTCACAGCAGCGTTCCCAAATCCCCCCATGCAGGCACGCACACACTAACACACACAACACACAAACCAAAACACACCACACACAGGCACGCCAGAGGCACACAAATGCCAACCCCCCCACAGACCCACCGACGAACACTCACACACACACACCCCCCAGATGCACAGGTGCGCGCACACACCCACACACACAAAGACCCACAGACAGACATGCGCACACACATACATGTGCACACATGTACAGATACACATGACACAAATGCATTAACACACGGACCACACATACCAACATGCCACCTCACACAGACACGCCTAACACACAAACACACACTCATGCACACATGTACACGGACACACACACTGGAAAACAACAAACACACATATACAAAATGCAGGCCGGGCGTGGTGGCTCATGCCTGTAATCCCAACACTTTGGGAGGCCGAGGCAGGGGGATCACTTGAGCCTGGGAAGTGAAGGCTGCAGTGGGCTATGATTGAACCTCTGCACTCCAGCCTGGGTGACAGAGGGAGACCCTGTCTCAGAAAAACAAAACACAGGCCGGGTGCGGTGGCTCAAGCCTGTAATCCCAGCACTTTGGGAGGCCGAGGCGGGCGGATCACGAGGTCAGGAGATCGAGACCATCCTGGCTAACAGGGTGAAACCCCGTCTCTACTAAAAATACAAAAAATTAGCCGGGCGTGTTGGCGGGCGCCTGTAGTCCCAGCTACTCGGGAGGCTGAGGCAGGAGAATGGCGTGAACCCAGGAGGTGGAGCTTGCAGTGAGCTGAGATCACGCCACTGCACTCCAGCCTGGGCGACAGAGCAAGACTCCGTCTCAAAAAAAAAAAAACACAGACACACAAACATACACCCATCCACGGAGGTACACACAGACACACACAAACATCAACACATAGCATCCCACACAGACACACAAACACACAGCCATGTACCCCCAAAGGATGCTGCAGGATGAGCCTTCATTCTCTGGAACAGTGGAGAAAGTAGACAAAGGAGAGAAACTTCTCTCAGAGTCACCCATCCTCTGACTGGATCCCGTGCCCCTGTGAAGAGGCAGATCCCAGTGCCCCACACTTGGCTCCGGGGCCACCCACTGCCCCCAGGCTCTGTCCCTGCAGTTGGTGGGGGTGAGGGCAGACCCTGCTCTGTGCTGCTTCCTCACCCATCAAAACTTCCCGACTTCGCCCCGTTCCGTTGGCTGCGCTGTATCTGGGAACGCAGTGCTGCGCAGGCCCAGCCTCCCGGTTGGGCAGGGGTGCCGCTGCTGGCTGCAAAGACAGGTCTTCTTTTCCCCCAAGTCTGTGTTTATGCCCTACCAGAGACTGTTGGGTGCAATTCCCAGAAAGTTCTGGAATGATCTAAAATAAGGAAATAGAAAACAGTTGTAGAATCGGGCTGGGAGCAGTGGCTCATGCCTGTAAACCCAGCACTTTGGGAGGCCGAGGCAGGTGGATCACCTGAAGTCATGAATTGGAGACCAACCTGGCCAACATGGCAACATTGGAAGACATCACCAATTAATCAACGAATGATGTTTCTCCTGCCCTCCTTCCTCCTGTGCACAGGGTGGGCATCACCAATCAACCAGTGATGTTGGTTGACTGGGGAATGCTGCTGTTTGTCCTGCCTGCCTTCCTCTTGTGCACAGGGCAGACATCACCAATCAACCAATGATGCCCACACTGCTTCCCTCCCGTGCACACAGCAGACATCACCAATCAATCGAGCAGCACCAGGAGGAAACCAATTTGGCAGTTCAATCTGTCTTCAACTCTATCCTTTTATAGATAAGGTTGAGGCCCAGGGACCTGCTCAAGGGCAACTACAGGGCAGATCCCTCCTCCTCTTCCTGGGAATTAGCTTTGTCCTCTTGTTCCTGGAGCAAATTCAGGAAAATTGCATGGTCATGTACATTTTCAGCCCACGGCATGAGTCACTTGACCCCTGCTGTCCAGGGCTGGACCCGGAGATGATGGCCAGGACTGTCCCCTTGCAGGGAGGCCACTGAGGCTGGCAGGGCCAAGACTGGGCAGTGAGTCACTCCAGGTGGGAAAGCCCTTTGTCATTGGAGCTGCTCTGAACGCTGCCGCCAAGTCGCAGGCAGTTGTCACCTGCTCAGCGTCCCTCCCCTTCCCCGGCAACTACTCCTCCTGCTGTGGGGAACCTGGCCCACCTGACTCCTGTGTTCCCAAGGCACTGCCCCTCGTGGAACCTGGCCTTCTGGTCACCAGGACATTGCCTAAACCAGGCCTGGCCAGTCATCCGGGAGGGGCCAACGCCAGACAATAAGAGACTTTCCTGGGATTTTATAACGATCCTGGGAAAGAAGAGCTCTGTTTTATTTGGGGGTTGCTAAACTAAGCCACACCTGCCACCACGGATGGAAGAAACTTGGAGTGAAAGAATGAAGCCAAGGCACAGAGACGGAGAGACAAGGAGAGGGAGAGAGAGAGGGAAAGGCAAAGACAGAGAGAGATGTGGGGAGGGAGAGATAGACAGAGAGAGACAGATAGAGAGGTAGAGATAGAGACAGAGGGATATAGACAGGGAGAGAGATGGAGATAGAGGATGAAAGAGACGAGACACAGTTGGAGATAGAGGGAGAGATGCAGAGACAGAGAGAGAGAGGGAGAGATAGAGACAGAGCTAGGAAGGGAGAGAGAGACAGAGAGAGGTAGAGAAATGGAGAGACACAGAGACAGAGACAGAGACAGAGAGCTTGAGTGACAGAGAGACAGAGACAGAGAGATAGAGAGCAGAGGAAGAAAGAGGCAGAAAGACAAATAGAGACAGGGAAAGACAGGGACATAGACAGAAAGATGGTGAACACTCCAGCCTGGGCAATAGAGCAAGGTTCCATCTCAAAAAACAGAGAGACATAGAGACAGAGACAGGAAAAGACAGAGAGATAGAGACAGAGAGAGAGAGAAAGAGAGGGAGAGAGACATGAGGACAAGAAGAAAGGTCCACAGGCACTGAGCTTGAGTCGCCCCTGGTTGCAGCCATGCCTGAAGGCAGCTCTGTCCGACCAGTGAGTTCCACAGTCGAGCATCTGTGATGGGCTGCACCTGTGTGTTAGCACGTTACTGATAAGGCTCAGCTGCTGTAACAAATAGGCCTGCCTGGCATAGAGGCTCCAGCACAGTGGACATTTACTTCTTGCTCCAGGCCGGCAACCCAAGCAGCTCCACAGAACCCAGTCCACAGGTAACCTCAGGACTCACGGTCCCTCATCTGGGCTCCATGACCCCCTAGGGCCCCATGTGCTCCTCCTCCTGGGGTTGGAAGGGGAATGGAGGCCCAGGGTGGATGGCAGGAAGAAGACACACGGCTGGAGGCACCAGCCCTAGGCAGCCTCAGCAACAGGACCCAGCTTTCCTTCCTGCGAGGCATGAGTCTGGCCCCTGCCCCCGGGCTCCTGACCCTCCAGCCAACCCGGCCTCGGAATGAGTGGCCCTGGGCCACAGGGCTGTGGGGACACCTCCAGCTGTAACACGCCGCAGGACCAGGAGGTGAGCAAGGGGGGAGAAGCTTCCAGAAGGCTTCCCAGAGGCTGCGACCCTAAGGCTGGGCCTTCAAGGATGAATGGGGCTAGAGTGGGAGAAGTGCTTCCTGGACAGAGGATGTGGGACTGTCGGGACAGTGGCATCCCTAACAAAATACCGTAGGTGGGGCAGCTTAGACACAACAGAAATTTACTTCTCACAGCTTTGGAGACCATGGAGGTTCAAGACCAAGGTGTGGGCAGCTTCGGTATCTGCTGAGGGTCTGTTTTTGTTATTTCGTTTTTTTTTTTTTTTTTGAGGTCACAGTGCAGTGGCACAATCTTGACTCACTGCAACCTCTGCATCCCAGGTTCAAGCGATTCTTCTGCCTCATCCTCCCGAGTAGACAGGATTATAGGTGCCCGCCACCAAGCCTAGCTAATGTTTGCATTTGTTCTAGAGACGGGGTTTCACCATGTTGACCAGGCTGGTCTTGAACTACTGACGTCAGGTAATCCACCCGCCTCGGCCTCCCAAAGTGCTGGGATTACAGGCGTGAGCCACCGCGCCCGGCCCTCACTCTGTATTTTTAGCCTCGCTAAGGCTGATCTTGAACACCTGGTCTTACGAGATCCTCCCACCTCAGCCTCCCTAAATGCTGGGATTACAAGTGTGAACGTCTCTTATGTGAGTATAGGAATAGAACAGAAGGGGCCGCTTCCTGCCTGCCTCCTCCCCCAAACCTACAGCTGTTTGGGATTTACTGCGAGGCTGGGAGATTTTCTCTCTAGAGGATGGGACGGGAGGGGACAAGTTATCTTTATAATGTTCTTATTAGATTAAGACCTCCAAAGAGTGCCAGGCACCTTGGCTCACACCGTAATCCCAGCACTTTGGGAGGCCGAGGTGGGTGCATTGCTTGAGCTCAGGAGTTGACGAGCCTGGGGAATATAGCGAAACCCTGTCTCTACAAAAAATTAGCCAGGCATGGTGGCGCGTGTCTGTGATTCCAGCTACTGGGGAGGCTTAGGTGGGAAGATTGCTTGAGCCTGGGGAGGTAGAGGCTGCAGGGAGCCAAGATTAGATTGTGCCACTGCACTCCAGCCTGGGTGACAAAGTCAGACCCTGTCTCAAAAAAGACCCGGCTGGGCGTGGTGGCTCACGCCTGTGATCCCAGCACCTTCGGAGGCCGAGGCAGGCGGATCACCTGAGGTCAGGAGTTCAAGACCAGCCTGGCCAACATCGTGAAACCCCGTCTCTACTAAAGGTACAAAAATCAGCCTGGCATGGTGGTGGGCGCCTGTAATCCCAGTTACTCAGGAGGCTGAGGCAGGAGAATCGCTTGAACCCGTGAGGCGGAGGTTGCAATGAGCCGAGATCACGCCACTGCACTCCAGCCTGGGCAACAGAGCGAAACTCTGTCTCAAAATAAATAAATAAATAAATAAATAAATAAAAATAAAAACGATAAAGACCCTCAAAGGGGCTGGTCTCACTCCCCCACCAGCTGTCCCCAATGACGTCCTCATGATTAAAGCTGAAATGAATCAGGAACATGTGGACCACATTTGAAGTGGGTTAAAAACGAGAAAGCGAGGTTGGCCGCAGTGGCTTACACCTGGAATCTCAGCTTTTTGGGAGGCTGAGGTGGGAAGATTGCTTGAGGCCAGGAGGTTGAGACTAGTCTGGGCAATATGGCGAAAGCCCATCTCTATTAAAAAAAAAAAAAAAAAAAAAAAAAAGCCAGGCGCGGTGGCTCATGCCTGTAATCCCAGCACTTTGGGAGGCTGAGGCGGGTAGATCACGAAGTCAGGAGATCTAGACCATCCTGGCTAACACAATGAAACCCCCTCTCTACTAAAAATACCAAAATTAGCCAGGCGTGGTGGCACATGCCTGTATTCCCAGCTACTCGGGAGGCTGAGGCAGGACAATTGCTTGTACCTGGGAGACGGAGGTTGCAGTGAGCAGAGATAGTGCCACTGCACTCCAGCCTGGGCGACAGACCGAGACTCCGTCTCAAAAAATAAAAACAATAAAATAAATAAATAAAGCCGGGCGTGGTGGCTCACGCCTGTAATCCGAACACTTTGGGAGGCCGAGGTGGGTAGATCACCTGAGGTTAGGCATTCGAGACCAGCCTGGCCAACATGGCGAAACCCCATCTCTACTAAAAATACAAAAATTGGCCAGGCACGGTGGCAGGTGCCTGTAATCCCAGCTACTCAGGAGGCTGAGGCAGGAGAATTGCTTGAACCTGGGAGGTGGAGGTTGCAGTGAGCCGAGATCCCGCCACTGCAGTCCAGCCTGGGCATCAGAGTGAGATTTTGTCTCAAAAAAAAAAAAAAAAAAAAAAAAAAGCTGGGCACGGTGGCTCACGCCTGTAATCCCAGCACTTTGGGAGGCCGAGATCACGAGGTCAGGAGATAGAAACCATCCTGGCTAACACAGTGAAACCCCGCCTCTACTAAAAATACAAAAAATTAGGTGGGCGTGGTGGTGGGCACCTGTAGTCCCAGCTACTCGGGAGGCTGAGGCAGGAGAATGGTGTGAACCCGGGAGGCAGAGCTTGCAGTGAGCCGAGATTGCGCCACTGCACTCCAGCCTGGGTGACAGAGCGAGACTCCGCCTCAAAAAAAAAAAAAAAAAAAAAGATCCCAAATGATTAGAAATAGGTTTATTTGAGGCTGAGAGTCCTATGCTGGCAATTTCTTATTCATTCATTCATGATCCTGTGGGGGCTATTGTTAGCCCCTAATTTACACACAAAGATGAGGAGGATAGAGAGGGTGAGTGAGCTACCCACAGTCACACAGCTTCTGGCTAGCACAGCCCCAGCCTGGACCTCACTGTCTGCATTCTTTCAGTTACATTCTTTTTTCTTTTTTTTTTTTTTTTGAGACGGAGTTTCGCTCGTTACCCAGGCTGGAGTGCAATGGCGTGATCTCGGCTCACCGCAACCTCCGCCTCCCGGGTTCAAGCGATTCTCCTGCCTCAGCCTCCTTAGTAGCTGGGATTACAGGCACGTACCACCACACCTGGCTAATTTTGTATTTTTAGTAGAGACAGGGTTTCTCCGTGTTGGTCAGGCTGGTCTTGAACTCCTGACCTCAGGTGATCCGCCCGCCTCGGCCTCCCAAAGTGCTGGGATGACAGGCGTGAGCCACTGTGCCTGGCCATTCAGTTACACTCTTTTACGGGGGCACAGCCAGAACTTAGCACTAAGGTACACATACCTCTGAAGGTAAGGCAACAGTTCCCACGCCCCAAACTCCAGATGGAGAGTGAGAGTTTGAGAGCAGGTATCCCTGAAGGTCAAGAATGGGAGAGAAGCTGGGCGCGGTGGTTCATGCCTGTAAGCCCAGCACTTTGGGAGGCCAAGGCAGGTGGATCACCTGAGGTCAGGAGTTCGAGACCAGCCTGGCCAAAACGGTGAAACCCCGTCTCTACTAAAAATACAAAAATTACCCAGGCATGGTGGTGCATACCTGTAGTCCCAGCTACTTGGAAGGCTGAGGCAGGAGAATTGCTTGAACCTGGGAGAGAGAGATTGCTGTGAGCCAAGATCATGCCACTGCACTTCAGCCTGGACTCCTATAATCCCAGCATTTTGGGAGTCCAAGGTGGGAGGATCACTTGAGGCCAGGCGTTTGAGACCAGCCTGGTCAACATAGTGAGATCCCTGTCTCTACAAAAAATTAGCCAGTCATGGTCGTGTGCACCTGTAGTCCCAGCTATTTGGGAGGCTGAGGTGGGAGGGTTACTTGGGCCTGGGACGTGGAGGCTGCAGTGCGTAGTGATTGCGGCACCACTGCGCTCCAGCCAGGCAACAGAATGAGACCCTGTCTCAGAAACAAAAGAGTAGGGGAGAAGAGAACAGATAGGGCAGGGAAGTCTCAGGAAACAGAACTGGGATTCTGAAAATTCTGGGAGGTCTGTGTTCATTCATTCATTCACCACGTATGGCCACCGCATTCAGACTGAGTGCCTGCTGTGTGCCAGCCCTTCTGCTGGGTCCTACAGGCCTGGCTGGAGGAGACTGATATGAAACAAACACAGCCCTTCGCAGTGTGGATCTGGACAGAGAGGACCCTGACGCAGTGGCAAAGAATAGCAGAGCAGGTGCTTGCACTTCTCCAAGGAGTCACATTCCACCTGGATTGACGGAGCACAGGGGTGCAGTGAGGACTGTCTGCCTCTCACATTGCTGCAGGACAAGAGCCAGAACGGGTATCTCACAGGGTTCAGTGTAGCCCCGACAATGCTGCCACTCAGCCCTCCCATTCTGGTGGAATTCTCCTCCATTTTTCTTTGCATTCCTATCTGGCTATAATACCACGGGACTGTCATAGGAGATGATAAAATCTTCCTCCCAAGCTTATCACATCTGGTTTTGAGCCTTTAGGGTTCGCCTTCCCTCACCATCCCACCAGAGAAGGTGTCTTTCCCTCAGGCACTGTGCCACATACCATCTTTTTTTTTTTTTTTTCCGAGAGAAGTCATGCTCTTATCCCCCAGGTTTGAATGCAATGGTGTGATCTCGGCTCACTGCAACCTCTGGGCCTTGGGTTCAAACGATCCTCCTGCCTCTGCCTCCCAAGTAGCTGGGATCAAGTCGCCTGCCACCACACCCATCTAATTTTTGTATATTTTAGTAGAGATGGGGTTTCACCATGTTGGCCAGGCTGGTTTCGAACTCCTGACCTCAAATGACCTGCCCGCCTTGGCCTCCCAAAATGCTGGGATTACAGGCGTGAGCCACTGCGCCCGGCCTTTTTTGTTTTTTTGTTTTTGAGACGGAGTCTCACTCTGCTGACCAGGCTGGAATGCAATGGTGTGATCTCAGTTCACTGCAACGTCCACCTCCTGGATTCAAGTGATTCTCCTCCCTCAGCCGCCCGAGTATCTGGGACTACAGATGTGCACCACCAGGCCCGGCTTATTTTTGTATTTTTAGTAGAGACGGGGGTTTCACCATGTTGGCCAGGCTGATCTCGAACTCCTGACCTCAGGTGATCTGCCCACCTCGGCCTCCCAAAGTGCTGAGATTATAGGCATGAGCCACTGCGCCAGGCTGCCACGTAGCATCTTTTTTTTTGGAGACCGAGTCTTGCTCTGTCACCAGGCTGGAGTACAGTGGCGCAATCTCCGCTCACTACAACTTCCACCTCCCGGGTTCAAGTGATTCTCCTGCCTCAGCCTCCCGAGTAGCTGGGATTACAGGCATGTGCCACCACGTCCGGCTAATTTTTGTGTTTTTACTAGAGACGGGGTTTCACCACGTTGGCCAGGATGGTCTCGATCTCTTGACCTCGTGATCTGCCTGCCTTGACCTCCCAAAGTGCTGTGATTACAGGCGTGAGCCACTGCGCACAGCCCTCATTTTTAATTTTTTTTTTTGAGGCGGAGTCTTGCTCTGTCACCCAAGCTGGAGTGCAGTGGCATGATCTCAGCTCACTGCAGCTCCGCCTCCCGGGTTCAAGCAGTTCTCTGCCTCAGCCTCCAGAATAGCTGAGATTACAGGCACCCTCCACCATGCCCAGCTAATTTTTATATTTTTAGTAGAGTTGGGGTTTCACCATCTTGGCCAGGCTGGTCTTGAACTCTTGACCGTGTGATGTGATCCACTGCCCTTGGCTTCCCAAAGTGCTGGGATTACAGGCATGAGCCACTGTGCCTGGCCTAGCATCTTTTTTTTTTTTTTTTTAATTATTATTAATGGCTAGGCGTGGTGGATCACTCCTGTAATCCCAGCACTTTGGGAGGCCGAGGCGGGCGGATCACTTCAGGTCAGGAGTTCGAGACCAGCCTGGCCAACATGGTGAAACCCCATCTCTACTAAAAATACAAAAATTAGCCAGGCGTGGTGGTGGGCGCCTGTAATCCCAGCTACGGGGGAGGCTGAGGCTGGGGAATCGCTTGAATCCGGGAGGCGGAGGTTGCAGTGAGCCAGGATCGTGCCACTGCACTCCAGCTTGGGTGACAGAGCAAGACACTGTCTCAAAAAAAAAAAAAAAACTTACAGCTTTTTTATTTTTTTAGACGGAGTCTTGCTCTGTCACCAGGGCTGGAGTGCAATGGCGCAATCTCGGCTCACTACAACCTCCGCCTCCCAGGTTCAAGCGATTCTCCTGCCTCAGCCTCCAGACTAGTTGGGATTACAGGTGCTCACCACCACACCCGCCTAATTTTTGTATTTTTAGTAGAGACGAGGTTTCACCATGTTGGTCAGGCTGTCTCCAATTCCTGACCTCAGGGGATCCACCCATCTCGGCCTCTCAAAGTGCTGGGATTACAGGCGTGAGCCACCGCGCCCGGCCTTGGCCTTGGCCTTATTATTTTTTAAGACAGTCTTGCTCTGTCAGGCAGGCTAGAGTGCAGTGGTGCAATCACAGCCCACTGCAGCCTCGACCTCCTGGCTGAAGCAATCCTCCTGCCTCAGGCTCCCAAGTAGCCAGGGCCACAGGCATGCATCACCACGTCCCGCTAATTTTATTTTTTGTAGAGACAGGGTCTCTGTTACTCGGGCTGGTCTTGAACTCCTTAACGAAGCCTCCTCCTCCCGCAGCCTCACAAAGTGCTGTGATTACAGGCGTGAGCCACCGCGCCCGCCCCACACCCCACCTTATAACATCATCTGAAATCATTACACAGGGCTCTCTCCTCCCCCTAGGACCAAGGACTCCCTAGGAAACGATGCCAAGAGTCTAGCTCACTGTTCTATTCTCAGAGCCACTGGCAGGCACTTAATACATATTTGAATGAATGTGTCTCCTCCGACTTTAAAAATGCCCCCACCGGGAGGTGCGTGGGGGATGTGGGGAGGCCGGAAACCATTTCTGCAGCTGCCAGTCCCCTTCCAGGCCCTGTCATGGGGTGGAACAGGGCCTCACTGTGCAGCGCCTTGGCCTGTGGGTCCCCTCCCCACGTTTCTTGCCCGGTGCAAGCCGGAAGGCAGGCAGGTACAAGCAAGGACTCGGCTCTCCGCGCAGAGCCCCAGGGGAGCGGCCGGTGCTTGGCATGGCAGTCCCCGCAGTGCATTTGTCTAGCTGCCGGCCGCGGGTCCGGGGCCACTTCCCCTCTGCTCCTTGCTGATGTCACGGAGAATGAGGACACCGGGGCACCCACGCCACCGCTGTTCTCCCCCTGAACACGGAGCAGTTATTCTAGAACTGTTTTCACCTCCTGGCCCAAGAAAGCCAGATGGAAAAACCCTCTTGCCCTTAACCAGCTCATTTCCTGGCCAGTCGCCCGTTCCATCGCCTGTCCCGGAAACCTTGCGGCCTAGCGCGCCCAGCCCGCCGCCTCCCCGCGCCGAGCCCGCCACCGCCCCACGCACTGAACGCCCGGCGGCGCCGCCCGTCCGTGACGTCAGGTGGCGAGACTGTGACGAAACACATGGCGGCGGGGCGGTGCCAGGTCGACGAGCCACGCGTCGCCATGGCAACAGCGGGCGGGGAGGGGGGGCGGCGGAAGCCCCGCCCCTAGGAGGGTGTGGAAACCGTTCGACCCCCTTCCCTGCCCGCGCGCGTCCCCGCGGCCACGAGCTTTCGGTGTCCCCCGCGGGCAGCGGCCCGGCGGCCTCGTAGCGGCCGCAAAGCGCGGTGGCCGTCGCGCGGCGCCATGCGTTGTCGCAAAGCAGCGCGAGAAACGCCCGGCCGGGCGTTGGCCCCGCCCCGCGCTGTGACGTCGGCGGCGCGCGCCCCCGGCGCCCTGGCCGCGGCTGCGCAGTGGGGCGCGTATGGCCGCCGCCCCCCGCTGGCAGACGCTGGCGGCGTAAGGCGCGCGGGCCCCGGAGCGGGCGCGGCGGAGCGCGGTGAGCCCGGCGCCTCCCGTCCCGAACATGCGGAGGCCGGCCCAGGCGGCCCGGGAGCCGGAGCGGGGGCCCGAGCGGGCACCGGAGCCGGAGCGCGAGCGGGCGCGGGGCCCGGAGCCGGGGTCCGCGCTGCGCTGCTGAGGCCGGGCCGGCCGCCCAGACGCTGCCCCCGGGCCCGGCCACGGCGGAGCCAAGGTAACGACGCGCGCGCCCGCCCCGGTCCCCTCACCCCTTGCACCCTGGCCCTCGGCGCCCCCAGTGACCCCTGGAGCCCCCGCCCCCACACTCAGTGTCTACTGCCCCCCTGCGCCTTGCCGACCCCGCGCCCAGGACCCCAGCGCCCCCCAACCCGTCTAACTGCCCCCCACGCTGACCCCCACACTCAGGGCCCCACCGCCGCAACACCCCGCTGACCCTGCACTCGGGACCCCGGCGCCCCCCACCGCGCTGAACCCGCGCTCAGGACCTTCAGACACAGCCCCACGCTGACCTCCACACGCAGGAGTCTGCCGCCCCAGTGACCCTCACACTCCAGACCCTGCCCCGCCGCCCCAGTGACCCCCCACTCTGCACCCCGGTGACTGTCGTGCTCCAACTCTCCTGCCCTCCGCTGAGCCTTTAGTCCCCACCCCACCTCCCGCTTTCTTCCCCCACCCAGTGCTCAAGCCCACCGCCCACTCACCCGCGTCCCTCACGCCTCCCCGAGTTCTTGTCCCGAGGCCCCTGCCCACCTGGCCCCATCGCCTCCTCCTGTCTTGGCCTGGCCCCTCCCCACGCAGCTGTGTCCCCGTCCTCACTTTATGGTCCTAAAGCTCTTGAGGGGGAGAGCAGGGGGTGGTGGGGGGGAGGAAGGTGGTCTGATCCGCAGGGACCTGTTGCGGCACTGCCTGGGAACTCCCGGCTGGGCTCACTGCCCCCTCCCCCTTCCGCTGTGGCCACCGGCTTTGTTTTCCGGAAACGCACGGATCAGGGAGGGAGGGGGAGATGTCTGAGCAGGGCCTGCGGTGGCCTCACCGATCCCCGATCCCCGCCTGGCTCCTCTCTCCCAACTTTCTTAGGGGAAGATTTTCCGTCGAGGGGCGTGGGGACTGAGAGGACATTCGGGGACTGTTGCGTCTTGAGCTAGAATGGCTTTGGGACAGCTGGTTCTTATTCCTGTGGCCTCCGGATGGCATTGTTTGTAGGAAGCGGACCGGAGGGTTGTCTGTGTAGGTGGAGTCCAGCATCTTCTCCCCGTTACGCTCCACCGTGTGGCCCAGGGCTCCGGGGCGGTCCACAAGGCCATGTGGTGGGGCTCTGCCTCCCCACCCCAGGACATGCAGGAGCCTTCTTGGTGTTTCCTGGCTCCCGGAGGCCCTGGTAGCTCGTGGGTGTGGGAGCTGAGCAGGAAGGTACAAAGGCTCCCGTCTGGGGGAAAAACCCAGCCGTCCCGCCAGGGGAAGGCGCTCGGATTAGGGAGGGGGCTGGTGGGGGTGGCAGCTGGGGATGGAAGCACCCTGGGCTACTCTGCCCTGCACAGCCCAGCCCAGCCTGGGGTGCGTCTGTGCAGAGGACAGACTGTGTACCAGGGCCCCCAGGTTTGAAAGGGGGAAGTTCGCGGTTGTCACTGGTACTTTGTTTTGTTTTCCCCTGTGTCTCCACCAAAACGAAACGCTCTGGGCTGGGCTGACTGATGAGTTTCCCAGACAGGCAGCCCCCGGGAGTGTGTGCAGGCACGCGCACGCCTGCCTTGACGTCTCTAGGGCCCAGAGTGTTTTGCTCAGTCCCCCACAGTGAGCTCTGAGAGCCGCTTCTGCACAGATGGGAGGGAACGGGAGACCTGCATGCAGGGGAGCCGGGTCTGGACGGGGTCCCAGTGGGAGGGCCAGGTCTGTGGGTGAGAGGCCAGCCGTGTGTCCTGCAGGACCGTGCGGCGGGCAAATGAGGTGAGATGTTGGAGGAGCTGGCTCTGCTCCCTTCACCCCGGTGGGAGGTGAAACCCCAAGTGGTCTGTAGTGTCTGGATTTACTATGCCTGCTGTGCGTTCGGACCTCCTTGTGTGTATAGGGGCTTCCTGTCTCATTTGAACCTGCCTAGTTCCTCTGAAGAGGATGAGGGAGCAGCGCCTCATTGCCTGGGCTCTGGGCAGGTCTGGGAGCCAGGCCGTTTGCAGGACGGCCCACGATGGTGCAGCACTTTGTGCAGACAGATTTTGTGGAATTGCTGATTTGGGTTTCTTCTTTTTTTTTTCTCCTCCTTTTTAATAATGCAGTAATTACTCTGAGCTACAAAGGAAGTAGGCGAGGGTTTTTTTAATTGAAAGTTCCTGTTGCTCATCCCAAGCTTAGGGGAAGCCAGTACGCCAGCCATTAATTTGGGGATTGGGGTAGTCCTGTTGGTGTGCCAGGCACGGGGGGGCGGGGGGCACTGTGTCTGTTGGGACTGGTGGGGGGTTAATGTGAGCCTGAGTGGCAGGCCGCAGCGCCCCAGCAGATGCGTCCGCAGAGCCACTGGGACGGAGGGAAGCTGAGCTTAGGGACAGTCGGAGTTGCTTGCCCTGGGACATCTGGAGAGGGGGATCCTGTTGAGCGTTTGACGTTGCCTCCTTTCTGCATCCCCACCCAGCTGCCCGTCCGTCAAGGCCTTGACTGAGGCCTGGCAGAGGGCGGGTGGTGGGTGGAGGCAGTGCTGTGGGTGCTATTGGGGCCGAGTGCCAGTCACAGCCTGGCAGGGGCTGCGGGCCTCGGGTGGCGGTGGGCAGGCCAGCATGTGGGGCTGGCTGACTTTCTCTGAACCCATGTGAAGGAGGCCCTGGCCTGAGTCCTGGTTAGTGTCGTGGTGGTGGCAGGCAGCTGTGGGCTTCGTCCTCAGGTCAAGTCCCGTGTCCAGCTAGGGCTTGGTGGCCATGTGCGTGTTGGATCGAGCTCTGGTGTCAGGCATGCCGGGTCCGCCTCCCCCATCCCGCTGATCTGCAGATCTGCAAATGCTCCGCCGGCAGCCACAAGAGAGAACCTGTTGGTTGGCGGCCTCTGCAGTCTGGAGGCTCCCCAGGTCGGGAGGCTCTGCTTCTGCTTCTTCCTCATTCTGGAGTTTTCTTGGGGCCCGTGCTGTGGGGCTTCCTGGGAAGTGGGTGGAGCGCCCATTTCACAGATGAGGAAGTTGAGGCCTACCTGGCCTGCTTGGGTAGAGGAGGAGGTGGTGTTTCCCGAGGGCTGACTCCCACACCTGTGCTCCTCTGGTCACCCGCCGTGCCAGTGGGAGCAGTGACAGCGAGGGGTGGTGGCCCTGCGGCCGGAGGACGGGCCTCACCGCCTTCCCCATCCTTTCTGCTGGCTCTGTGTCTAGAGGGCTGTGCCGTCCTGTGACTGGCACGTGGGTGCAGCCGTCTGCTGGGTGGGTCTGTCCCGGGAGCTCGGCTGGCCTGGCTGGGTGGGGGGAACCCCTTTGTGCTACCTCAGCGAGGGCTCAAAGTGAGGGGCTGGGAGCACCAGAACGGCGTATTCAATGTACTGCGGGCAGCCCTGCAGTGGGCAGGGATTGAGTGAGGGGTGGGGCCTGCCTGGCTTCTGGCAAGCCCCCCTCTGGCGGGCGGAGCCCAGTGAGCCTCCTTCCCTTGCCCGGTCCTCCTGTGGTGGGGCAGGAACCTCTAGCACCCCACCCTTGCCTGCCCTTTTTCTGCCCCCCTTACCACCCACATCAACTTGTCACCAGCAAGGGCATGAGACAAGGCAGGACATGCCCTGGAGGGCCAGCGTGAACTAGCTGTGCCCAGGAGCATTGCCCATGCTGTCCCCCAGGCACTGTCCGGAAGCCCTGCTGGGTTCTGAGTCCTACACGCTCCGCAGCCCCTTCTCCCCCTGTCCAAAGTCTCTGGCCACCACCACTGCTTGGGGCCCTGCACCAGCCTCTGTGCCCGCAAGGTGCCGGGGCCCCTCTGCAGGTGCAGCCTGAGCTGTGTCCTGGGCCCACAGGGGAGCCGCGTCTCAGACCCCTGGGCCTTACCCAGGCTCCCCCTGCAGCACTCAGGAGGCCCTGGCGCCCGGTGTGGCTGACTGTTGGGGGCGCGCGTCTGAGGTGTGGGGATCGTCTCCCTCTCGCTCAGAGCCCCCAACGTGTCCCCTGCAGCGGGAATCGGGGCAGCCCCCTGCCAGCCCTGCCGAGGGATCCCTCCTGTCACCCTCAGGCGTGCTCCTGGGTGGCCCAGTGGCCTCCCTGCACCATGAGGCCTGAGACAATTTCACGTCACATCATGTTGAAAACAGCCAGCTCTGGCCAGGCATGGTGGCTCACACCTGTAATCCCAGCACTTTGGGAGGCCGAGGTGGGCAGATCACCTGAGGTCAGGAGTTCAAGACTAGTCTGGCCAACATGACAAAACTCCATCTCTACTAAAAATACAAAAATTAGCCGGGCATAGTGGCGTGCATCCATAATCCCAGCTACTTGAGAGGCTGAGGCAGGAGAATTGCTTGAACCCAGGAGGTGGAGGTTTTAGTGAGCCAGGATCGCGCCACTGCACTCCAGCCTGGGCAACAGAGCAAGACTGCGTCTCAAAAAAAAAAAAAAAAAAAAACCCAGTTCTCCCTTGATATGCATCTGCTGAACTTACGGGGCACGCTGGGGTAGAGCAGTGGGTCCCTCCCTGGAGAGGCTGTGGGGTGAGGACCGAGGCTGTGGGTGCCGAGTGGGGCAGGCAGCCCAGGGGAGTGGGGTGAGAGATGCTGGTCTGGCCGGCCTGACCCGTGGGGTATGACTCTTGTCACGGCAGATTCCTTCCAGGAGCGGAGGCCACGCGTGTGTTCCCGGGAGAGGTGGGAAGTGTGTTCCGCCGCCTGTCCTGGGGAGGTCACTCCCATTCCACACCTGCAGGGGGAGCTGCCTCACCTCTGTGTCTCAGGCTCCTCAGAAGAGGGGGTGCAGGTGGCGGCAGTAGGAAGAAAGACTGCATGAGGGTAGGGGTCACGGGCCAGGGCTGGCCCATCGCTATTTATTTATTTATTTATTTATATTTTTTTGAGACGGAGTCTTGCACTGTTGCCCAGGTTGGAGTGCAGTGGCCCGATCTCGGTTCACTGCAAGCTCTGCCTCTTGGGTTCACGCCATTCTCCTGCCTCAGCCTCCCCAGCAGCTGGGACTACAGGTGCACGCCGTCATGCCCGGCTAATTTTTGTATTTTTAGTAGAGACGGGGTTTCACTGTGTTAGCCAGGGTGGTCTCGATCTCCTGATTTTGTGATCCGCCTGCCTCAGCCTCTCAAAGTGCTGGGATTACAGGCATGAGCCACTGTGCCCGGCCTATTCATTTATTTATTTAGAGATGGAGTCTCGCTCTGTTGCGCAGGCTGGAGTGCAGTGGCATGATCTTGGCTCACCGCAACCTCCACCTCCCAGGTTCAAGCGAATCTCCTGCCTCAGCCTCCTGAGTATCTGGGATTACAGGCACGCGCCACCATGCCCAGCAAATTTTTTTGTATTAGTAGAGACAGGGTTTCACCATGTTGGTCAGGCTGGTCTCAAACTCCTGACCTTGTGAGCTACCGCGCCTGGCCTATTTATTTTACTTTTTTGAGACGGAGTCTCATTGTGTCGCCCAGGCTGGAGTGCAGTGGCATGATCTTGGCTCACTGCCACCTCTGCCTTCTGGGTTCAAGCAGTTCTCCCACATCAGCCTATTGAGTAGCTGGGATTACAGGCGCACGCCACCATGCCTGACTGGTTTTTGTATTTTTAGTAGAGACTGGGTTTCACCATGTTGGCCGAGCTGGTCTTGAACTCCTGACCTCAGGTGATCCACCTGCTTCAGCCTCCCGCATAGCTGGGATTACTGGCGTGAACCACTGTGCCCGGCCCTATCGCTATTTATAAGGCAGAGAAAATCTTAGAGGTTTTTTTGTTGTCACCAGCGATGTTTCGTTGATGTGTAATTGCCTTTGGAGGCTTGAAAAAAGTTGTGCTTAAAGGTAATCCCTCAATTATCTGGAAACTTCCATCCTCCGGAGTGAGGCACCCCAAGTCCCAGTCTGGATTCGTGGACAGAGTCCCCGCCCGTGAGGCCTGATGGCCAGTCCTCCCCCCTTGGCCATGGTGCTTCGGGCCCTGTTGCAGGTGGGACCCGCCCTCCTTAGGGACCTTGTTTCCCAGGTGACTCCAGGTTGCTCATGTAATCTGCGGTGACCTCTGCCCCTTCCCATCTGACCTCTGTCCCCAGGAAACATGGCAGGTGTGCGAGGGCTCGTCCCGTCCGCGACAGCTGTACCCCTCGGGCTTCTGCTCCAGTGGTCCTGGGGCAGGGCAGCCGGCGCCGGTGCCCAGGCTCTGCCTTCAGACAGTTCCCTGAACGGGAGCCTGAGAACAGCGCACGGGACCAGCGTGAGGACACGGACTGGCCCGTGTCTGCCCCTGACTTGCTGGGTGTGCCTTTGAGTTCCTCTGAGGGTGGGTACGCCGAGGGGGATCCAGCCGGGTCCTGGCCACGTGCGGGCCAGCCAGAGCCCTGGAGCCTGCAGGTGGGCTGGGACAGGGCTTGTGGCCGCAGGGGTGGTGTGCATGTGCCCTGGCGTCTGCACAGGTGTGTGTGTGCCGTGCCATCACGCTGGTCAGACCTGTACGCCGCGGAGGGGGGCACTGTGTGGGGCTTGCTGCCTGAGCCCTGGGTGGACCGTGGCTGCCCCATGAGAAGTTGTCAGGGACCTCCACTGCCCCTCGGACCTCGCCCGCGGCCCTGGGCAGTGGGTACGGTGACGTCCTCGGGCCCCCTTGAGTCAGCTCGTCCTCCTTGTGCCCGGGCGCTGGCCTCTCCTTCCTGTGGGCACACAGCCCTGGTTCCTATGAAAGCTTCATGGGCCGGGACCCCGGAAGAGCTGGTTAAACCCTGGCCCTGTGAGCAGGAGGTGTGGCTTCGGGGGGCGGCCGGGCCCTGGCCTCAGACTTGATCCTGCACCGGAGGGAGCCATTCTGGGAGGCCGCTGCCCCGGGCTCTGTCCCGCCCCCTCTCATCCCCAGGGTGCTGGCCAGAGCCAGGCTTGCAGCATTTCTTAAAATTAACCATCCCAGCCGGGCGCGGTGGCTCACGCCTGTAATCCCAGCACTTTGGGAGGCCGAGGCGGGCAGATCACGAGGTCAGGAGATTGAGACAATCCTGGCTAACACGGTGAAACCCCGTCTCTACTAAAAATACAAAAAAATTAGCCGGGCGTGGTGGCACATGCCTGTAGTCCCAGCTACTCGGGAGGCTGAGGCAGGAGAATGGCGTGAACCTGGGAGGCGGAGTTTGCAGTGAGCTGAGATCGTGCCACTGCACTCCAGATGGGCGACAGAGTGAGACTCCATCTCAAAAAAAAAAAAAAAGCAAAAAAAAAAAAATCGATCCTATCACACTGACCCAGCTCACTGTCCTCTCACCAGCCTGGTTTCGGGGTGGTCCTTAGAGCATGAGCCGCTTTTTTTTTGGTCGAAACATAATCCACATTTGGTAAACTTCAGCAACGTGTGCACATAAGTGGTTTTTGTACAGCTGACCCTTGCGCAGGGTGGGGTTTAGGCAGCAGCCCCTCATGCAGTAAAATCCCCGCGTATAGCTTTCGAGTCCTCCAGACGCCGCTGCCGACAGCCTGCTGGTGACCAGAGGCCTCGGGAGGACACGTGGTCCACACACACATCCCTTGTGTGTTGCGTTAGGTGCTGCTGCGTTCTCACAGTGAGGGAAGCTGGAGCCCAGAACGTGTGGAGAGAAGCAGAAGGAAGAGACACCCTGTTTGCTCTTCACGCAGTGGAACTGATGCTCATGGAAGCCTCCGTCCTCCTCGTGTTCACGTTGAGGGCTGAGGAAGGGAGGGTGGGTCTCGCTGTCTCGGGTGGCAGAGCGGGAGGGAGCCAGGAGAGGCCAGTGCCCTCAGGGCAACCTTTATTGGAAAAAATCCATCAGAGTGGACCTGTCAGTTCAAACCTGCCGTGGTCAAGGCTCCTCTGTGTGTGCAGCCACCACATCTAATTCCAGAGTGTTCTCATCACCTGCAAAGGGAGCCCTGGCCCCATCAGCAGTCAGCCTTCCACACCGTCCTTTGCAGAACCTTCCCAGCTTCCCAAATTGAGACGCTGTCCTGGTGAAACGTTCACTCCCTTGCCCTCTCCAGCCCCTGGCACCCCCATCCTACTTTCTGGCTCTGTGACTCTGAGGGCTCTAGGGACCTCCTAGGGGTGGAATCACACGGGATGAGGCCTTGTGTGTCTCGCGTCTCTCACTGAGTGTGACATTCTCGGTGCATCCGTGCCGTGGCCCGCGTCCGAGCCTCGCTCCTGTTCGTGGCTGAGTCGTGTTCCGGTGAGTGGGTGGTCATGTGATAGATGTTTGCATGGCATCCGCGTGTGGCTGCTGCGAGCATCCGTGTCCGGTTCCCATGTGGCCGCGTGATCGTTCTCTCAGGTGGACGTCTACCGCTGGTCACATGGCAACTCCCGGTTGGACCATTTGAGGAGCCGCAGATCGCCATCCACACCTGCACTGTTTGGGTCCACTGTTTGGGTTTTGGGGACTGGATCTCTGCACAGCGATGACCACTCCCCTCTTCCGGTGACTTGGTTTCTCCCAGCGTTTCTCTTGTCCTTCTGCCCAATGCCTCTGGCCTGCAGGGCATCAGGGACCCTGCTGTCCTGATCCCCACGCCATCTAGAAAGCCAGGGGTCCTGCATGTGCCTGGTGTCCCCACTGCCTTGTCAGGCACAGGGCCAGATCCTGCACCCTGTGACGAGCATGGGCAGTGGGACAGACAGACGGATGTGCTGCCCGTGACCTTCACCACAGCGAGTTCAGAGGCCGGAGGCATCCAGTGTCCATAGAGTGACCAGCAGGCCCCGGCTTCACAGGATCATTGAGGTGGCCCTGGCCTTTCGAGGCCACAAAAATCAATGTTTATTTTTATTTTATTTATGTATTTATTTATGAGACGGAGTCTCACTCTGTCGCCCAGGCTGGAGTGCAGTGGCGCGAGCTCTGCTCACTGCAAGCTCCGCCTCCCGGATTCACGCCATTCTCCTGCCTCAGCCTCCCAAATAGGTGGGACTACAGGCGCCCACCACCACGCCCGGCTAATTTTTTGTATTTTTAGTAGAGACGGGGTTTCACTGTGTTAGTTGGGATGGTCTCGATCTTCTGACCTCGTGATCCACCCGCCTCAGCCTCCCAAAGTGCTGGGATTACAGGCGTGAGCCACCGCGCCCGGCCATCAGTGTTTATTTTTAAGTAGCAAAAGAGAACTCAGCAATGTTGGAGAAGTTGAACATTACAGCAACATCTGAAGAAGGCGTTCTTTCACAAACCTCAGATTCCAGGAGATGAGCACTGTCCGCTTTTCAGAGAAAATTGTCCGAGGCCTCTGGGAGACAGGAGGGGGTGTGCTTAGAAACAGCCAAGGCCTCCTTCCATGTTGGGAGGGACGGGCCTCCCTGGGCGGGCCCGGCCTAAATCCGCTGCTGCCCACCAAACACCAAAGCGCCTTCTTGTGCCCCAGAGGCCACCAGCGCCCATCCCCCCGCCTCCCTCCCAGCCAGCGTCAGGTGGGGACCTGGCCGCTGGAAGGGAGGTGTCACCTGCTCTGGGGCATCGAGGAGGGGCGGGCTGTGGGAGTTTTGCTGGAGACCCTCCAGGTGGGGGTTATGGGGTATCGTGGCGGAGCGTGTTGGGAAGTTTTGGGTGAGCTGGGCATGTATTCGCCTTGGTGCCCCCCATAGGTCCCTGGGTGATCCACGTGCCCAGTTTTCAGGGGAGACCGTGGGGGTCAGAGAGCTGGCCAGGCGGGTGGTCTGTGTCTGTCCCCTGCTGTTGAAATGAGGGGAGGTGAGAGGAGATGCCGTGTGCCTGGGGAGGCAACATTTTCTGCCATTTGGCCGGTTTATAAAAATCAAAGATGGCTGGGCACAGTGGCTCACGCCTGTAATCCCAGCAGTTTGGGAGGCCAAGGAGGGCGGATCACGAGATAAGGAGATCGAGACCATCCTGGCTAACATGGTGAAACTCCGTCTCTACTAAAAATATACAAAAATTAGCCGGGCATGGTGGCGGGCACCTGTAGTTCCAGCTACTTGGGAGGCTGAGGCAGAAGAATGGCATGAACCCGGGAGGCGGAGCTTGCAGTGAGCCGAGATCACACCACTGCACTCCAGCCTGGACGACAGAGCGAGACTCCGTCTCAAAAAAAAAAAAAAAAAAAAAAAAAAGATGGGGGCCTGCTGGGACCGTTTGATTTCTTCCCATTTAGACCCTGGCAGATCCTGAGGCCGGCCGCCTGTGTCCCCTTGGTCCTCCGGGGCTCCTTGAGGCACCAGCTGTGGTGTGCATGATGGACGGGGGTCCCAGTTGGGGGGTGTAGCCTCCTGATGGGCCAGGACGGGGCTGCTTGGGTGCCCTCAGGATGTGCAGGCTGCCCGAGAGGAAGTGGTGAGAGTCCACCTCCCCACCTTCCTCTTCTCTGCTGTTTTTTTTTTTTTTTGACGGAGTCTCGCTCTGTCCCGCAGGCTGGAGTGCAGTGGTGCGATCTCGGCTCACTGCAAGCTCCGCCTCCCGGGTTCACGCCATTCTCCTGCCTCAGCCTCCCGAGCAGCTGGGACTACAGGCGCCCGCCACCACGCCCGGTTAATTTTTTGTATTTTTAGTAGAGACGGGGTTTCACTGTGTTAGTGAAGATGGTCTCGATCTCCTGACCTCATGATCCACCCGCCTCGGCCTCCCAAAGTGCTGGGATTACAGGCGTGAGCCACTGCGCCCGGCAATTCTCTGCTGTTTTCTGACTCAGCATCGTGAAACATGACCTTAAGCTGAGAAGTGGTGAGATTGGGGCCATCCTCATTTCCACATAAAGGCCGCGTTCCTGTTTACTGGGGGCTAGGACTTGGCATGTCTTTTTGGGGGATAGCCCAACCCTTCTGTGTGAAAGGGGTCGTGATGGTCATTGCAGGACAGCAAGGACACCTTGGCCCCTTGGTGGGCAGTGGGTGCAGGGCTGGACGAGGGCCCAGGGGGCAGAAGCTAGTGTGCCGATAGCGTGTGTCATCTGCGGCCTGTGAGCACTGAGAATGCCCGTGTGACGGAGGGCGGGGTGCTTCCTCGTGCTCAACTTTTTTTTTTTTTGAGACAGAGTCTTGCTCTGTCGCCAAGGCTGGAGTGCAGTGGCGCCATCTTGGCTTACTGCAGCCTCCACCTCCTGGGTTCAAGTGATTCTCCTGCCTCAGCCTCCCGAGTAGCTGGGATTACCGGCGTCCGCCGCCACGCCCAGATAATTTTTTATTTTTAGAAGAGACGGGGTTTCACTATGTTGTCCAGGATGGTCTCAAACTCCTGACCTCAAGTAATCTGCCCACCTCGGCCTCCTAAAGTGTACATATCTTTTTAATAACAATATATTTGACGATGATTTAAAAAACCCAATCCTTGAAGGCCCTTGATAAAAGCTGAGGTGAATAGAGGCCTGACTCTGAGGGGCACGCACCTAGCAAGCGTCGCCTGGCGCACAGGGCCAGGAGCCGAGTCGTGCAGGACTGGATGGAGGCCAGGGGATGTAGAAGACCTGGGCAGCTCCCCAGGACCAAGCCCTCTTGCCTGGGGCTCCACGGGGAATTAGGCCGAATCCCGCTGTGCCCTTCACGCTGCAGCCCTCGTGGGGATCACCACAGAGGCAGGAGCCGGCAACCGAGGTGACTGCCTTCGGGTGGAGGGAAACCGGGGTGGGACATCGCCTGGCGGCTCCCACACGATGAGGGGAGAAGGCACTCCAGTCTGGGTGGCAGAGCGAGACTGAAAAAAAAAAAAAATAGGAAATGTAGAAACGCAGCCCACCCAGGTTTTCCACGGCTGTTCACGGTTACGCTTCTGGAAGGACCAGTGTCCTCTCAGACCTAGCAGGATTCCGATGGGAGCCACCCCGGGTCCCACTTGCCCCCGGGACCTGCCGTGGGGTGCCTGACTGCCTGCATGCTCCCCCCACTGTGGCACCACTTGGGGCCGGGGACCCCTGCTCCCCTGGCAAGACCGAGTCAGCTCTGCCCCCGGGCCAGGGTGTAGGAACCAGAGCTGAGGCTGCTGAGGTGGATCAGGGTTGCCGTGGGGGCCTGTGCACCGTGGGGGCCTGGGTGGGGGTGTTCTCACTTCCCCCACAGTCTCGAAGGCCGTCTTTGTGTTGGATTTGATGCAGATGTGTCCACTTTGCATTTGTTGATGGCGTCTGAGGCTCTAGAGTCCATGGCACCCATGCCTCCATTTGCATAATCTGAACTTTGGGAAAAATGCCCCTGTGTGGAGAAGTTGCAGGGACAGTGCCCTCCGTCAAGGCTGCAGGTGGCATTTGCTATGTGTGTCCGGTGCTGGGTGAGTGCCAGCTTTTCCCTGGTCAGCTCTGCCCGTGGTCCTCACCTGTGGTCTGTGCCATCACCAGGGCGAGGCTGACCTGTGGGACGGGGTCCCTGCGCAGCCTCGCCGCCCCCGCATCCCCCCAACAGGGTCTGGTCCCAGCTGCCATTGCGCAGCCTTGCTGCCTCCCCCCAAGTCAGGGTCCGGTCCTGGCCACCTTTCTGCGGTTGCTTGTGGCCCTCCTGTGTTCTTTACCTGGATCCTTGCCTTTGCTGATGGCAGCCTGTGACGGCTCAGCTGCGTTCTCGGAGGCCAGCTCTCCTTGTGGGCGTCTCTGGTGCAGTCGGTGCAGTGAGGTTGGCTTCTGCCGTGGATGGGGCCTTCTCGTGGTGATGACAGTCGCCCTTGGTCTGGTGTCTGCAGTGCTCTGAGGACCGGCCCTGCCCGTCCCTGGCGTTCACTCCTCAGCCTCGTCCCATGGGGTGGGTGGCTTCCCTCCTCTCCCTGATTTGTGGGGTGTTTCTCTTTTGCACCCGATGCATTAAACCCATTACCGGCCTAGGTCAGCCTCAGGTTGGTTTGTCCCAGCCGCAACAGCTCCTGCGCCTGTCCATTGTGGAGGGCGCCCTTCCGTCTGCCCTGCGTCACTGGGCTGGGCCTGGCCCCACTCTGCTGTGGCCCTGGGACTGGAAGTATGTGCTGCCCTGGTGTTCGGGGGCTCGTGGGTCCTGGGGCGCTGCAACCCCTCATTCTCTTTCCTTGGGGTGCAGATGAATCGGGGTGGCAGGGAACTGAGCCCACAGTGGCCAGCCCCTGCGGCCCCAAGTCAGAGGGCAGGGCTGGCCTGGACAGAGGGCAGGGCTGGCCTGGACAGAGCTGCCCAGAAGGGTCTGCGGCTGGGTCCACATGAGTCTAGGTGCCTCTGAGGGCACTGGGACGGGGGTGGCTTGCACCTGCCCAGCCCAGTGAGGTCCCTGGCCTCCCTTCAGCTTTGCCCTGGGCTCTGGGCTGAGGGCTGTGTGGTGATGTCAGCCTAGGGACTGTGACATCACTCAGTGGAGACAGTCAGAGAAGGGGGCACCTGGGGCCCTTCCCGGGGAACTGGCCCTGGGCCCAGACCAGATGGAGGACCCCAAGAAGAACAGGGCAGGTAGCGGCCTGGGGCCAGGGCTGGGGAAGGAGGTGGGAGCTGACGGGGAGAGAGCAGCCCCTTGTGGGGATGGCTGCAATCCCCTCGTTGGCGCCCGGGAGCCATCCTTGGCGTGTGACCCGGAGCCGGCACTTGCCCCTTGGGACGGAATTGTGGCTGCGTGGGTTGGATGGAGGCTGGGTGAGGATCAGCATCCCTTCCTCCCTCCCTGGGATCATTGCTTTTCGCTGTGGCCCTCAGGCATGGCAGGGCAGGCCCCCAATCCCCAGGCCTGCGTGGGCACAGTGGGTGCCCAGCCTTCATGTCCCCACTTCCTTCCAGGCCCCGGCCTTGTCTGGCTTCCCTTGGGCACCCCCTGGGGTTCGGAGAGCCCCAGAAGAGGCCGGGCTCTTCCTCCTTGGTGATGGACGGGTGCTGGGCCCTGACCGAGTGGTGACCGCCTCCAGGGAGTGGTCTGCGCCCTCAGAAGCTGCTGAGTCTTGGGGTGGCGGCTCTTGTAGGGGCGGGGGAGCTGGGCACCCGCCCTGTGCCCACGGAACACAGTCCAGGGTGGCGGCCCTGCCTGTCCTCTGACTGTACTCCTGCTGCTGCTGCTGCTGTGAGGGCCTCAGGTGCAGGTGGTGACCGTCGGGGCCACTCCTGAGGTGGGGGACGTGGGCTGGCGGCCACCGTGGGCAGCAGGTATGCAAGCAGTGCTCCTGTTTTGCACTGGGCTGCCCTACACCGGCTGCGAGTCAGCACCCTTCACTGAGTGAGGCTCAGGCTGAGGCGAGGCTCCGTGGGGCGGGCGTGTGCCCAGGGCAGGGGCTTCTCCGTCCATGTCAGGCTTAGGGTGGGTGTGGCTGGGCCCTCCCTCTGGTGTCTGCCCATGACCCCCTCAGAGGGGCTGTGGTGAGGTGCTTGGAGGCGTGATCCAGCCCTGAGTGTGCAGGGAGTGCTCAGTGGACCCCCGTGCCACTGCTGTCACCAGAGAAGGCTGCTGCCCGGCCCCGGGCTCCATCTGCAAAGCCGGGTGTGCATCTGTGTGGCTCAGCTCTGCAGGGCACAGTGGGGTTTGCTCCCAGCCCTGAGGCCGGGCACAGGGAGGCCAGTGCTCGTCCAGGGGCCCAGAGAGAAAGTAGCAGCCCCCACCTGCCTGGGCCACAACTGCCAAGACCACTGTATCAGAACACACGCCAGCAGGGCAGTCTGCTTGGTAGCCGGGCGGAGCGGGGTCGGCACACAGCCTGGGCCGGCCTTCACCCCAGCTCCCAACGGTGTTGGGTCCCTGAGTGCAGGGCCTGCCCCTTTCTCATCCTCTTGCCTCCAGGTCATGGGGCAGGGGTGCCAAGAGCCCCTGCGGGAGCCAGGACCTGAGAGGTGACGGTCACCACCCAGACGAGTGGCCAGGGGTCGCACAGGGAGGCTTCCAGGGGAATGCCAGGAGCAGTGGGGCCCTAGACCCAGCAGTGGGTAGACCCAGCAGGGCAGTGCTCACGTCGCAGGTTCTGGAGGGTGGGGCTTGTTATCTGTGCAGGTGCAGCTGGGTTGGGGATTTGGTGCTTTTTGCTCTGCAAAAGCCGGAACGCGCGTAGCTGAGCCAAGATCAGACAGCATGGTGGCTCATGCCTTTCGCCCCGGCTTCTTGAGAGGATGAGGCAGGAAAATTGCTTGAACTTGGGAGGCGGAGGTTGTAATGAGCCGAGATCGCGCCACTGCACCCCAGCCTGGGTGATGGAGCTAGATCCTGTCTCAAAAAACAGAAAGAAGACCACACGTCCTAGCCCGCGAGGCCACTCTGTACTCAGACCCGGCAGCTGTGGCTGCAGCACAGGCGCTCACCCTGCGGCACTGGCCCTTTCAGTGGTTGGTGTTGACCCTCCACGGAGGGGCTGGGTGGGGTGTGTTCAGTCCCATCTGGGTGGACTGAATGTTGGGGATGGGAGAGTGTTTAAGGAGGTGGCCGTTACAGACTCCAGCATCAGGAGACATGGGGCCGTGGGTCATGCCCGCATCCGTGGGGGCTGTGAGACAGCCGTCCAGAAGCTTCTGCCTCCGGGCCAGAAGGACTCCCCAGAGAGCTCCAGGAGGCTCGTTCTGGAATTTAGGGCTCAGCCTCAATGAACCTGACCAGGTGGCGGTTGATTGGGTTAATTCAGTTCATTAATCACACATCACTCACGGTGTCTTAGCAGAAGGAACTGACCAAGCCAAGTGGCTCACCTGGAAGAGAGAAGGAGGGAGAAGGTGGGGATTCTGCAGAAGGAAGGCTGGTGGTGGCGCCTGCCTTTGACGGTCGTGCCCTGATGCTGCGTGGCTTAAAAGGTGCCACCCGGAGATTGGTGGGCGGGATTGGGCCTCTGGGGGACCCCAGCTGTGGAGAGGGCGAGGCAGGGACCGCTAGAAAGAAAAGCAACCTGGACGCAGGCCCCACCTCCCTCCAGGCAGCCCCACAGGCTCGAGGGCCACTGCGTCAGGAGGGATAGCCTAGATGGAGAGCAGGCAAGTGGCCCTGTGCCCAGGAGGGTGCCTTGCCCAGCCTGGAGGCCCGCGTGGATGAGAAGCAGTGTGTGCCCGGGAGGTCACGTGGGCACCACAGACAGAAGTGGAGCCGGGGGAGAGATGTCCCGGGATGCACCAGGCGCTTGTGCAAACCAAGTGCTAAGCAGAGAGCAGCCTGGAAGAGAAGGGGGCTGCCCCGAGCGGCTTGGGTGGCCGGGCTTGTGGGAGACCTTGGGTTTGCTGTTAGGAGGGACAGTGAGCACAGGCGCCTGTGTCTCTACTTCATGTTTGTCCTCACTGAGGGAGCCGAGCAGATGCCTTTGCCCCTGCAGGTCCCCCATGTCCCCTCGCCCGGGGCGCGCTCCACAGGCCAGGCCACTTTCACAGCTCACCAAACTGGCAGAGACTGGAGGGTGCGCAGGACCCCGGGGAACAGGAGCCCAGCAGGGCCATCTTGCAGGGCTCAGCATTGGGGGCTGTGGGGTTGGTGCACCAGGGCAGGAGAGCTGCCCAGCTCCTGCCAGATGTCGAGAGGGCCTCAGCTCTCCCAGGCGCTGTCCCCCCGTCCCCCTGTCCCCCCATCCAGGGCCACAGCAGCCGGTGTTGAGTGTGGGTATGAGCTTTGGCTCTGGGTCCTGAGCGTCCCCTCCCCAAGTTCCCCCGTGGCTTCCCAGCCTGCATCTCCGTCCGCTCCCAGGGTGTGAGTTGGTTTTTGTATTAATAACTGAGGTGTGACACCCGGGCTGTACCCGGTAGCTGTGTAACTCACGCAGCTCAGCGCCTTCAGCTCATCGTGAGGCCGTGTCTCTGTCCGTGCCCTCTAATAGAGGATATTTTCATCCTCATGGTGAGAAGGGATAGATTTGCTTTCCTCGTGAAGTCGGTGACGTTTGCTTTTCAGGTCCTGCTTGGTGGCCTCCAGCCTCTTGTCCTCAACGAGGGTTTTGGCAGCTCCCTCTCTGTGGCCTGTGAGTGTCCCCACTCCCTTGTCTGGAAAAGGGCCGGAGCTCTGGGGCTTACAGAGAGGGTGGGCGTGATGTCTTTCCTGACGCGGCATCAGGGTGTCTTACCTGCCTGGACACCTGCCTGCGCAGGGTAGCACAGACCCTACAGGCTGCGGCTCAGCCCCCAGGACCGGCCCTACCTTTAATGCCACCCTGGGTCGCCACATCCCTGGGTACACATTGTGGGTCCCACAACCCCGTTTGGGTTCACGGTCCTCCCACAGTACTCTCAGAACTGGGGAGTGAGAGTTTATTCCCTGCTGTTGTGAAGGGCGTAACCTGGGGGAAGCCAGGCAGGCAGAAGCCCCCACCCACGTCCAGGGCCCTATGTAGGGTCCGGAGCTTCCCTGCCCTCCCTGGTGCCAGTCCTGACCCTACCACAGCCGAGTGTCTGCCTCAGCACAGGGGCGTGTAGGAAGAAAAGGCGTTCTACTGCTTAGGAGATAGGTACATCCGGGACCTGGGGCCTTCTCGCCCTCAGCCCACAGGGAAGGTCCCCTGGATGGTGCCTGCCCCTTCCCCCTCCCTACCTGGCTTCTGCATGTACTCCCCCGAGATGGCCTACACGTCCTGCTGCTTTCTGGCAGGGGAGAGCTGAGGCCTGTGTCTCCAGGACGCTGCCTCTCGGGCAGCCTCCAGCCCTCGTCGAGAAAGGCAGACAGTGTGGCGCGAGCAGGCTGGCCTCGGGCAGGGTCTCCGGGCAGTGTCCCCTCGGGATGTTTGCCGTGCTGGATCTCACATCCGGCTCTGACACACTGCTGTGGCCCCTGCGTGCCTGCACCTGGGGTCTCCATGTGTCTCTGTACACCCGTGTGGTTTTGCTTTCTTGTGGGATGGAAAATCTAACAGTAGTCAGGGCGTGGTGGCTCACACCTGTAATCCCAGCAGTTTGGGAGGCTAAGGTGGGTGGATCACTTGAGGTCGGGAGTTTGAGACCAGCCTGGCCAACGTGGCGAAACCTTGTCTCTACCAGAAATACCAAAAATTAGCCAGGCATGGTGGCACATGCCTGTAATCACAGCTTCCATGGGAGGCCGAGGTAGGAGAATCACTTGAACCCGGGAGGTGGAGGCTGCAGTGAGCCCGAGATCGCGCCACTACACTCCAGCTTGGGCGACAGAGCGAGACTCTGTCTCAAAACAAAACAAAATGCAGGCACGGACATTTCAGCGCCCCCTTCCTGTGAATGCTGAGAGGGTTTCCAGAAGAAGGAGAATGTTCCCATGCCGGCGGCTCATCCACGTGTGGGCCGGCGTGCGGCGGGGCGTGGGCAGAGGAGAGGCGCTGGGCTGCAGCTTTCTCTCCTGTGGATGCGTCTCCCCGCAATGGTGGTCCTCTGCGGAAGTCCCCCTGTCCGTCCCGTTGGCAGCCACAGTGGAAGGACAGGTGGATGAACGGGCTGGGACCGGGACAGCCCAGTGTGACCCCAGCCCCGGCTGTTGCTGTTGTGGCATTCTCACTGTCAGGGGGCTGTTCCCTGTGGCTCTCGTGGCTGTGGAGGGGCGTGGATGGGGCAGTCCCTGTGGTCAGAACCTGGCCGTGGCGGGTGGAGGACTTGAGCCCCGCTCAGTGGTCAGAGCTGCTGCTCGTTCCCCACACAGAGGTGTCGAGTGGAGCTGCCTCCTGGCTGGGGTGTGCGTCACCCCGAGTCTCCAGCCCATGCTGAGGAGCCTCGCAGGCAGGGTCCAGCAGCCTATACTCCAGGCCATTGCTGCCCGTTTCTCCAGAAGGCCCCGCTGGTGGGTGGTCCCAGGAGCTGGGCCTCAGTGGGGGATCCCAGGACAGTGGAGCCTGGGAGGGGCCCCAGTGTTGAGGTGTAAAGGTGCTGTCTGGAACTAGGGGGTGTCCCCGAAGCAGCACGGCGCCCAGTCCCTGTGCTGGAAGAGAGATGAGCTGCGGTGGGGGGTGGGGGACTGCGTCTCACAGATCCCTCTCCCAGGGCACATGAGGAGATTCCTCCCCCAAAACGCCCAGGAAGGAAGTTAAATTTTAATATGGGTCTGGTTTAGAGAAACTAGGTTAGCCATGCGTGGGTGTTTCTGGATGTTTGGGCAGTAAGGAGAGTCGGTAGCTCAAGACATCCACTGGCTACTAAGCAGGGGTGAGGGGCACTGACTGCTGTCCTTTCTTCAGCCACTGCCACTCGGTCACATCAGTGTCTCCGGCCACCTCCCTCGCGTCCAGCATCAACACAGCACTGCACCCCTGACCCAGTCCAGTGGAGAAAACTCACATCCAAAAATAAACCAGGAATCAGCCAAAAAATGCGAATTAAAAGCACACCCTGGCCAGGCACGGTGGCTCACGCCTGTAATCCCAACACTTTGGGAGGCCGAGGCAGGCGGATCACCTGGGGTCAGGAGTTCAAGACCATCCTGGCCAAAATGGTGAAACCCCGTGTCTGCTAAAAATACAAAAATTAGCCAGATGTGGTGGCGGGTGCCTGTAGGCCTAGCTACTCGGGAGGCTATGGCAGAGAATTGCATGAACCTGGGAGGCAGAGGTTGCAGTGAGCCGAGATCGTGCCATTGCACTCCAGCCCGGGCAAAAGAGCGAGACTCTGTCAACAACAAAAAAAGCACACCCCCAGCATGGCTGTGCCCAGAAGCACAGAAGTGGGGTCACCACAGCTCACGCCTTTAATCCCAGCACTTTGGGAGGCCGAGGAGGGAGGACTGTTTGAGCCCAGAAGTTTGAGACCAGCCTAGGCAACACAGCAAGATCCCATCTCTACAAAAAAAAAAATGTAGCCAGACATGGGGGTCCATGCCTGTGGTCCCAGCTACTCGGGAGACTGAGGCAAGAGGATTGCTTGAGTCTGGGAGACAAGTTACAGTGAGCTGAGATCGTACCACTGTGCTCCAGCCTGGGCGACAGAGCCAGACCCTGTCTCAAAACAAAAACAAAACTCACAGAAGCACTGGGGTGGGTGTGTAGGAGTCAGACCCCCGGGAGCGGCAGGTGGAGGATGACTCGGTGCAGCCACTGTGGAGATGGCCTGCCGGCTCCTCAAAGACACATACAGAGCTCCCATCCGACCCAGCAAGACCACTCCCAGCTACGTACCCAGGTGGAGTGGAAACCCACGGCCACGCAGAAGCCCGTGCGCAAACACAGCCGCGGACTCCAGCAGCCGGACGGCGGCCACAGCCCAGATGGCCGTCAGCAGAGGAGGGGACGTAGCGCGGGCCTCCACGCACGGGAACACAACCCAGCCACGAAAAGGAAGAAGCTCTGACTCAGGCCACGGTGTGGACGCATCTTGAGGACGCCAGGCTCAGTGAGAGACGCCAGACACAGAGGACGTGCCGTGTGTAATCCCGTTTCTATGAAATGTCCAGGGCAGGCCCAGCCACAGAGACAGGGAGGAACACGGTGGTTTATTATAAATTTTCCATGAAAATAAAATATACATTACTCTCTTGGGAGTTTATTATAGCCCATTGATAATTTTGTTGTTGTTGTTGTTTTGCTTGTTTGTTTTTTGAGACGGAGTCTCCCTCTGTTGCCCAAGCTCTGCCTCCTGGGTTCACGCCATTCTCCTGCCTCAGCCTCCCGAGTAGCTGGGACCACAGGCGCCCGCCACCACGCCTGGCTAATTTTTTTGTATTTTTAGTAGAGACGGGGTTTCACTGTGTTAGCCAGGATGGTCTCGCTCTCCTGACCTCATGATCCGCCCACCTCGGCCTCCCAAAGTGCTGGGATTACAGGCATGAGCCACTGTGCCCGGCCAAGTCTTCGTGTTTTTGAGGCATGGTCTCACTGTGTCGCCCAGGCTGCAGTGGAGAAGCAGAATGACAGCTCACTGTAGCCTCCACCTCCCGGGCTCAAGCGATCTCTCACCTCAGCCTCCTAAGTAGCTAGGACCACAGATGCGCTCCACCATGCCTGGCTAATTTTGTTTATATTTTTGTAAAGATAGGGTCTCCCTGTGTTGCCCAGGCTGGTCTTGAACTGCTGGCCTCAAGCACTCCGCCTGCGTCAGCCTCCCAAGGTGTTGGGGTTACAGGCAGGAGCCACCGCACCCGCCCACGACTCTCATTATTGAGAAATACATTTGTAAGGCTCTAGGTGCCTGTAGGTGCTGTGGAGAGATTCTTCTGATGGAGCTGGGGAAACTGGGGAAATTGAAACCCCCGGAAAGGCTTTGCCGTTCTAGAGGCTGTGAAGGACACGCACGATCCATGGGAGGAGGTCACAGGTCAGGATTAGCGGAAGTTTGGAAGAAGTTGATCCCAGGCCTGAAAGATCACTGTAAGGGTTCAGGACTTCAGTGGAGGAGGAACTGCAGAGGTTTTAGAAGCAGCAAGAGAACTAGAATGAGAAGGACTTGGAGATGTGACTGCATTGCCGCCTTCTCACGAGAAAACTTTAAGATGTGAGGAGTTGCCTCTGAAGGGTGAGCAGGGGAGTTGCTTCAGCTGCGTTCTAATCCCAGTGAAGATTCCGTGAACCTGGTGGAAATGAGGACAAAGGACTTGGAACTGCCCGGAACCTCGTTTGCTGAAGCCGCGGCCGGGTTGAGAGGACCGACTGCAGTTCTGAAGGACGTTCTGCTGTGGGTAATCAATGCTGTCAGACAGCATCACACCCCACAAAGACATCTTTCATGAAAGGAAGAGTCCGTCGCTGTGGCCTACTCTTTTGTGGTCATACTTTAAGAAGTTGCCCCAGCCTCCAGCAGCCACCACCCTGATGAGTCAGCCTCCGTCCACATAGAGGCGAGACCCTCCCCCAGGGAGATTAGGGCCACTCACGGTTCCGATGATCATTACCATTGCTTAGCAGTAAAGTATTTTTATTTGTTATTTATTTAAGATGGGGTCTTGCTGTATCACCCAGGCTGGAGTGCAGTGGTGCGATCAATAGCTCACTGCAGCCTCCGCCTCCTTGGCTCAAGCGATCCTCCCGCCTCAGTCTCCCGAGTAGCTGGGACCACAGGCTTTCGGTACCACGCCCCGCTTAATTAAAGTGCGTCCTTTGTTTTATTAGACACAATGCTACTGCACGCTTCCTAGACCACGGTATACTGTGAACGTAACTTGTGTGCGCACCAGGAAACCAGAACATTCGAGTGGCTGTTGCCGTGCGGAACCCCAAGGCACACTTGCGATCACCACAGGGTGTTTCTCGTACTGGAACGCAGGGGCCACGTCCAGTGGGGCAGTGTTTGTGATGCCGGTTCCTTTGTTTCTGATGTGGCTTATTCAGCTGGGAGTTCATGTGCTAACATTTTCGGCGATGGCTGTGCACCCATGGCCCCTCCTCACCCGCGGCCCCCACGTCCTGCCAGTTGGCAGGAAACCTCTTCCCCTGCACATCTGGGGCACAGTAGCAAACTATGGTCCTGCTTCTTCAGTGAGGGTGGGGCTTCTGTCTGTCTGGAGCCCTAGAATGGGGCCGAGGGTGGCTGGGGCCTGGGTCAGGGAGGACCCGGCAGGATCTGTGCAGACAGGCGGGTGGCCTGTGGTGGCCCCGGGTGCAGGGTTCTTGGCCTCCTAGGCAGGTACCTGGCTTGAGGGCAACAGGAGGTGACAGCCACGTCCCTGGGGTTGCACTGCCCGAGTGCCCATTTAACACCACAGCCTCCACCCTTCAGTTCTGCAGGTGGGGCTCCCCCCTCCTCCCTCCTCCCCAGGCTGCCCCGACCACCCTTCAGTTCTGCAGGTGGGGCCCCTCCCTCCTCCCCAGGCTGCCCCAACCACCCTTCCGTTCTGCAGGTGGGGGCTCCTTCCTCCTCCCTCCTCCCTCCTCCCTCCTCCCCAGGCTGTCCCGAGGCTCCTTGCTGGGGACCGTCCTGCCTCCTGTCGGGGCCTGCGCTGAGACTGGGCTCCATGCCAGCCGGGGCTGGCTGGCCCCCTCGCTCTAGAGAGTGACCTGCACAGAGTCCCCTCAGCCCCCCATGAGCCCCTGTCCAGCCACGGCGTTTCTCTGTGGGTGGCAACAGGCTCTGGGGCCCTCAGTGGCCCTGGGCTCGGGAGCATTTAAGGTGGTGCAGACGCAGTGAGGGGCTGTGGGTTGGGGTCCCACCATCCCGGGAGCAGGGACTGCGGGTTCCTTCTCAGGACCAGAGGCTTCTGTCCTTTCCTCTGGGGTAGAAGTTTGCTGGCTGCCCCGTGCCCAGCCTTGCTTAGGTGGCTGTTGGCTCCGCTGGTCCCTCAGGCCCCGCCATTCCCTCCTCAGCTCCACTCTGCGCCGAAGGGGCTGGGTCGGACCCACCCTGGCATCGTCACAGCCCCGAGTGGCGTCCAGCCTGTCCTGCTCCACCAGTGGCTGCTGGAGAAGAACCCGAGCCTGGGTCAGGCCCTGGGGGCTCCTGCTCCTGCATCAGTGCCTGGCTCGCCAGGGCCTCCTGCCCTCTGGCCCGCTCTCCCCGCTCTCAGCGTCACCCAGTTGCCATGGGCAGGGGCAGCTCGGTGGCTCCTGTGTCCCTGCCTTGGGCCTGCCTGCTGTCATCTGCCTCCCTCCCTCCTTCCCAGAGCAGCCCTGGGCCTGGAGACGGGGACTGTTGTGTGGCCCCTCTGTGTCTGGGGGTGGGACTGCCCCCCTGGCTTCAGGATCCTCAGGGTCTCTCCCCGTGATTGGCAGTCATGCCCTCCTGGCAGTACACTCTCCCACCTGTGCCACCCACCCACCCATCCCGCTTTACAGAAAGCCCCCTGAGCCCTACCCTGTTTGTCCCCAGGCAGCCACGCTGAGACCTCTGGCCTCTGAAGTCACGTGGTATGTGCTTCCCAGCTGGGTTCCGGGCAGGGACGGTGCTTATCATGCCCCGGCCTTCAGAGCTCCATCTAGCCCAGCAGTCTCCTGGCTGCATCCTCAGTGGCCCCGCGGGGGCCTCGCCCGCGCTCACCTGTGCCTCTGTTTCTCCACAGCTGTGAGCCGTGAGCTTTGAGGTGGTGGGACCTGTCAGCAGAATGTCTCCTGCTCCCGAGAGTGACCCCGAGGCCACTGAGATGAGCACTGCGGCCTGGCCGGCCCGAGCGCCTGCGTCTCAGTAGCTGGGAGCCGCGGGCCCACGCCTGCCCACCGGCCGCGGTGATGTTCTAGCCACGGAGGAGCCAAGACCTCAGGTTTCCAGAGACTTGGGATTTGCACAGCAGCAGAGTCACCGTGGAGAGGCCAGGGTATCACAAACTTATGGATTTTGACAAGAAAGGAGGGAAAGGGGAGACAGAGGAGGGCCGGAGAATGTCCAAGGCCGGCGGGGGCCGGAGCAGCCACGGCATCCGGAGCTCAGGGACCAGCTCGGGGGTCCTGATGGTGGGCCCCAACTTCCGCGTCGGCAAGAAGATCGGCTGCGGCAACTTCGGGGAGCTCCGCCTAGGTGAGGCCCTGCTCGGTGGCAGGTGGGGGCGGGAGGCTGCTGGCGGGGCCGTCCGGGTCACCGGAGCCTCTGGCGGGGCCGTCCCGGGTCACCGGAGCCTCTGGCGGGGCCGCCCGGGGTCACCGGAGCCTCTGGCGGGGCCGTCCCGGGGTCACCGGAGCCTCTGGCGGGGCCGCCCCGGGGTCACCGGAGCCTCTGGCGGGGCCGCCCGGGTCACTGGCAGGTGTGTTGAATCATCAGTCCATCATGGTGCGAGTGCCACTTCCCTTCGAGGAGGTTCTGTGGGGAGAGTGGGTTTCTGGCCCTGTCACCTTTTTGGGAAACAGTTCTGTTGGGAGGCAGGTGGCCCAGAGCAGGCCAGGCCACGCCGCAAGGAGCCTGATGTTAAGTCGTGAATGACTTTCACGGCCCGTGTCCGCGCTGGGCAAAACCCTGGCCTTAACTGTAGGCGCCTGCCCGGCACTCAGCTCGTGGGAGGTCTCGGCCAGCCCGGAGCCTGCGTCAGGTGGCTGGAGTGACTGTTCTGTGGTGATGACACTGCTGTGTGCCACTCCCAGCTTCACCATGTAAAAGGCTGCACCTGGCCCACCTGGCTCCGTCCCTTCTGCTCACACCGACCTCTCCCAGGTTGGGGTCTGATTGCCCGGGCAGGCATGAGGAGCAGGGCAGAGGACTGAGCCTCTCACTGGCCAGGGGCGCCTTCCCTGGGGTGGGGGTGCCTGAAGATGACCACCAGGCCTGGGAGAGCTCTGAGCACCTTTGGGGCCGTTCCCAGTCCATGATTAGCTGTGCCAGGGAGTCGGATCATCCCCGGAAATGTGGTTAAATTCATTGCTGGTGCTGTCTGAACTGCGGGAGGGCATTTGGCGTCTGTTGCTGGGGTTGTCCGGGGGACCCAGGTGCACCCCCAGTCAGTGTCTGTTGTGGTGGGAATCGGGGTCCCTGGGAAAGAGTGCAGGATGGGCAGGTCCGGGAGGCCATGGCAGTGGATCAGCCTCACGTGGGCACCCACGGCAGGCGGTACCGGAATCCGGACCCTCAGCCCAATGAGGTGGTCAGATGAGGGAAGCTGAGGCCCAGGCAGTGGGTATGATGTGGCTGCATCTTCCAGAGTGGCTGCCCAGGGGCGCAGGAGCATGGGCTGTGGCCGTCTGGACCCCAGGCACGTTTTGTGGCCCCGCGTCCCACCTCCTGCCTCAGTTTGCCCACCTGTTAAATGGGGATGAATGGCAGTTGCCACTCACGGGCAGAAGTGGGGTTCAGCAGGCAGTTATGCGGCAGAAGTGTGTGTCCTATGAGTCAAGCAGCTTCTCTCAGGCCAGGGCAGCTGTTGGGGTCACTGTTGGCTGCTTCTGTGTCCCCATTGGTTGCACCCAGGGCCCCCGGAGACCGGTTTGAGACCCCACCCGAACCAGATCCCACCCAGCCCTTGGGGAGGCTGCTGGGATTCCACCTCTGTGCGCAGAGGCTGGGCCTGGGCCACGACGCCTCACTGCTGGTCCGACGGCCTGTGGCTCGGGAGGCCCGGGCTCCGTTTCTCAGCCAAGAGACTGAGCTTTTCCCGACAGGAGCTGTGGCCTCCCAACCGTGTGTGTGCATGCTCAGACACACGCAGACGTGTACACACGTGCCCACAAACGCACATGTGCACACTCAAGCACACGCACACAGGCACAGCCACAAACACGCGTACACGGGCACACAGGCACATCTGCACACACATGCCTGGAACAGCCCCGTGACCTGCAGCCTGTGGGGTATGGCCTTTGGGAACCTAGATGGCTGTGTGGGTCCTGTGCTTGGGTGGCGGTTGCAGGCCCCTGAACAGTGCAGGTCCCCGTAGGCAGATGAGAGTGACATGTGGGTGACGCCAGCTTTTTTTTTTTTTTTTTGGAGATGGAGTCTCACTCTGTCGCCCAGGCTAGAGTGCCGTGGTGCAATCTCGGCTCATTGCAAGCTCTGCCCCCCGGGGTTCACGCCATTCTCCTGCCTCAGCCTCTCTGAGTAGCTGGGACTACAGGCGCCCGCCACCACGCCTGGCTAATATTTTGTATTTTTAGTAGAGAGGAGGTTTCACCGTGTTAGCCAGGATGGTCTCGAGCTCCTGACCTCGTGATCCACCCGCCTCGGCCTCCCAAAGTGCTGGGATTACAGGCATGAGCCGCTGCACCCGGCCTGGTGACGCCAGCTTTTACTGAGTTGTGGTTTGCGCTCTCTTCAGCCTGGCATTTTGGGCGCTGTGTGCTTCGCGGGCAGCCGCATGTCGTGGTTTCTCGGGTGCCGGGAGGCCGTCCATCAGAGGACACACCAGCCCTTCTTCATCTGCTCCAGCGCAGGGACGCTTGGCTGTTTCTGGATTTGGGCCCTTCTGAATAGAACTAACTGCCCAAACAGAACTGCATAGCACTGGGCTCCTCGAGCACTCCACGTCCCCAGCACTCAGGACTGTCGGTGGCTTTGGTGTTGAGCCTGTTGTGTACTCCGGTTGTTGAGTGTTGTTCCATTGTCTAGAATGTTCTAGAATGTGTCTTTTTTTTGTTTTTAAGGTTTTTATCTTTGATTTAAAATCTTGACTGTGTTCTCCTTAGATGAGGCTTTCTGTTTTTATCCTGCTTAGGATCCACTGACTTCTTGGATCTCTATGTTGGTACTTTTTCAAATTAACTTTGGAAAAGTGTGAGCCATTATTTCATGAAACGTTTTTCCATCTCAGCTTTGTTTTGTTTTGTTTTTGAGATGGAGTTTCACTCTTGTTGCCCAGGCTGGAGTGCAGTGGCACTATCTCGGCTCACCGCAACCTCTGCCTCTCGGATTCAAGCAATTCTCCTGCCTCAGCCTCCCGAGTAGCTGGGATTACAGGCATGAGCCACCATGCCTGGCTAATTATTTATATTTTTAGTAGAGACGGGGGTTTCACCATGTTGGCCAGGCTGGTCTTGAACTCCTGATCTCAGGTGATCCACCTGCCTCGGCCTCCCAAAGTGCTGGGATTACACATGTGAGTTACTGTGCCTTGCCTGCTTTGTTTTGTTTTGTTTTTTTTTGAGACGGAGGCTTGCTCTGTCACCCAGGCTGGAGTGCAGTGGCGTAATCTCGGCTCACTGCAAGCTCTGCCTCCCAGGTTCATGCCATTCTCCTGCCTCAGTCTCCCAAGTAGCTGGGACTACAGGCGCCCGCTACCATGCCCGGCTAATTTTTTTTGTATTTTTAGTAGAGACGGGGTTTCACCGTGTTAGCCAGGATGGTCTCGATCTCCTGACCTCGTGATCCACCTGCCTCGGCCTCCCCAAAGTGCTGGGATTACAGGCGTGAGCCACCGCGCCCAGCCTTGCTTTGTTTTTTTGAGACAGTCTCACTCTGTTGCCTGAGCTAGAGTGCAGTGGCGCGATCTCGGCTCACTGCAACCTCCACCTCCTGGGTTCAAGCAATTCTCCTGCCTCAGCCTCCCAAGTAGATGAGATTACAGGTGCCCGCCACCACACCCAGCTAAATTTTTGTATTTTTAGTAGAGATGGGGTTTTGCCATGTTGGCGAACTCCTGACCTCAGGTGATCTGCCCGCCTCGGCCTCTGAAAGCCCTGGGATTACAGGCGTGAGCCACCACGCCTGGCCGACCCCGAAAGTTTTAGACCGACCCAGCCTTGCTCTCATTCCCGGGTTCTGGTTCTGCATGTGACAGGAGTGCTTTGCCCTGTCCCCAGGTCACTCAGTCCTGGCTGTTTTCCCTCTGCCTCTGTGCTCTCTTGGTGTCAGGCTGTGCGGCTGCTGCTGCTTGTTGTAAGTTTACTCTTTTTCTGCAGCCTCCAACCCCAGAAGTCCATGTGGTGAATCTTTGATTGCTTAGTGGCATTTTTCGGTGCCGTCTGGTTCTCCATTCGATCTCAGCTGAGATTTCCCATGTGCACATTCACTTTGGCCATCTGTTCCTTTAAATCTTTGAACATGTTTGTGCTGTTTCTTAGTCCGTTTTGTGCTGCTGTAACAGAATGTCACAGACTGGGTCATTTATTTTTATTTATTATTATCATTTTTTTTGAGATGGAGTCTTGCTCTGTTGCCCAGGCTGGAGTGCGGTCGTACGATCTCAGCTCACCATAATCTCTGCCTCCTGGGTTCAAGCGATTCTCCTGCCTCAGCCTCCTGAGTAGCTGGGTTACAGGTGCCCGCCACCACACCCAGCAAATTTTTTTTTTTTTTTTTTTTAGACGGAGTCTCGCTCTGTCGCCCAGGCTGGAGTGCAGTGGTGCGATCTTGGCTCACTGCAAGCTCCGCCTCCCGGGTTCACCCCATTCTCCTGCCTCAGTCTCCCGAGTAGCTGAGACTACAGGCGCCCACCACTTTGCCCTGCTAATTTTTTTTTGTATTTTTAGTAGAGATGGGGTTTCACCGTGGTCTCGATCTCCTGACCTCGTGATCCACCCGTCTCGGCCTCCCAAAGTGCTGGGATTACAGGCGTGAGCCACCGCGCCCAGCCTAATTTTTGTATTTTTAGTAGAGACGGGGTTTCACTGTGTTGGTTAGCCAGGCTGGTCTCGAACTCCTGACCTCGTGATCCGCCTGCCTCGGCCTCCCAAAGTGCTAGGGTTACAGGCGTGAGCCACTGCACCTGGCCAGGTCATTTATAATGAACAGAAATTGATGGGCTCACTGTTCTGGAGGCTGGTGAGCCCCATATTGTGGGTGGCATCTGGCAAGGACCTCTTGCCGTGTCATCCTGTGGTGGAAGGCAGGAGGGCAAGGACCAGAGGGGGGCTGGATTGGCCTTTTAGTCAGGAACCCATTGCCCTGCTGATGGCATTCACCCATCCATGAGGGCAACGACCCAGATCCTCCCACTAGGCCGCAGCCCCAGCAGTGCTGGATTGGGGACCAAGTTCCCAACACGTGACCCTTGGGGGGTGCATCACAGACATAGCACTGTGTGGAATGACGTCTGTGCTGCTGCTGACTTTCTCCCTTGTCACAGTCACAGCCCCTCACTCACCTGTGGGACAGCCTCACTGGGCGTGGCCGTGGTGTGTGCCGTGAGGTATGGAGGGTGTGGTCTCCCGTCTTGAGCGCTGAGTTTGTCCCCGTGGCTCACCTTGTTTCTGTCAGGGTTGGTTTCAGCGTTGCTGGGGCAAGGCTGAGGGTAAACATGAGTGACTCCAAGGCCAGGGAGCCCTGCGCCAAGGTGTGGACCTTTTGGGTTCTCAGCTGAAGTAGAGAATCCAGGGAGGACCCCGCACTCCAGCCGTTGGAGCCGTGGCGTCCTCCCGCCTGTGTGTCCCCTGGAACCTTCTGAGCCTCTCTGGAGCTGTTCTCTGCCAGGCCCCGTGGGCTCTCCTGCCCTCCGCATGCACCGCGAGTACTGCCGGAGGAGTCCCCTTCGGCTTTCAGAGCCCAGAGCACCCGACCTCCTCCAGGAGTCTGCAGATCCACAGGCCTCAGATGCTGCCACACCCACCCAGCGCACACCCAGGTCTCTGCCATGCCGGCCGCACACAGCGGCGGGGGTCAGGCGAAGGTTTCTTCCACGGTGCAGAGTAGAAGAGCCGGGAAAGACCCCATCACCATCAGATGCATCAGAGCTTCAAAGGCCCACTCGTCAAGACGCTGCCAAGAGCATGAGGCCAGCCAGGCGGGGGAAGATGTCGGCGAGCATCCGCCTGACCGTCAGGGAGCCACAGCTGGATGGTACATGGACAGACAGCAGAGGGACAGCGTAGCACACAGGCCAGGGCTCGGCCTCATCAGCCTGGGGGACAGACAGCAGAGGGACGGCGTAGCACACGGGCGAGGGCTTGGCCTCATCAGCCTGGGGGGGCGCAGCTCAGTGCTTGGTGGTGGTCAGCACGTGACCGACACTTTGCCGGAGAAGGGGACAGCTGCCCGCAAGAAGAGCTACACAGCCGTGTTCGCCAGAACTCCGCTCTGGAGAGTCAGAACTGGAGATGGCAGGGCATGCCTCAAGGGCGGATGGGCAAACCAAACCCCATCCTGTGAGTGGCGGTGCAGCACCAGGCGGGAACACGCAGCACGCCACGGCGAGGAGTCCACCGCAGGGGCAGCCTTTTGGGTGGGGAAGGGGGGATGGCTGGGGGGCAGGGGGCTCTCCCTCTCAACAAGACTGGGCTGGTATAGGAGCAGGCAGCTGCCATAGCGGGCAGCTGCCTGTGCTCGCCAGACAGGGCTCTGGAGATGCAGGCATCCCACTGTGAATCCCACCTCCGAAGGGCAGCGCAGGAAGGACACACAAACGCTGCACTGAACCTGCAGCTGATTCAGGGGGCAGCGTCCTGGGCTCTAAAACTTCCAAACCTGGGGCAGCGTCCTGGGCTCTAAAACTTCGAAATCTGACCAGGCGCAGTGGCCCACACCTGTAATCCCAGCACTTTGGGAGGCTGAGGCGGGCGGATCACCTGAGGTCAGAAGTTCGAGACCAGCCTGGACAACATGGAGAAAGCCCATCTCTAGTAAAAATACAAAAATTAGGCAGGTTGATGGTGCCTGCCTGTAATTCCAGCTACTCAGGAGGCTGAGGCAGATAAATCACTTGAACCCAGGAGACAGAGGTTCCAGTGAGCCATGATCGCACCACTGCACTTAAGCCTGGGCAACAGAACGAGACTCCGTCTCAAAAACAAAAAAAACTTTGAAATCTCTCTAAATATAAGATGGACCAGTGGATGGTAGCTGTGAGGATGTACCATGTGGCAGGTTTAGTTCTGGGGCCTCGGCAATGAGTGTTGGGTGTTTGGGGCACGGCTCCTGTTGTTTTACAAGAATTTCCTAATAACATGTTACACTGGGGAGAACATAGGAGGGGAGCCCATTTGTTCTGAAAACGCAGGGACCAGCCCTGGTCACCGGCTCAGGACTGGAGGGAGGCACCTGGTCATCCCTCATCCTCACGATCCTGCACCCTCCAGATGCCACGTTCTTGAGGCTGTTTAGGGAAATTGACAAGCTGATTGGAAACTCTGCTGAAATAAGAGCCCAGGCAGTGCTGCAGACAGGACAATGCCAGAAGGAGCCCCCGCGATTCCTGTGCTGCAGGGCACGCCCAGGATGGGGCACTAGCCAGGGGAAGAGGCTCTCGGCCCAGGTGGGACCCCAACCTCAGACTGTGAGGTCATGACCGTGTGCAGCTCAGCCACCAGGCTTCGGGGCTTTGCATTCACCTTAGCAGGGTTTCCAAACCCTTTGTCTCCACGGCCACCCTGCCAGTCCAGCTGCAGCAGGGCGGAAGGAAGTGGAGGCCTCTTTCTTTTCTTTTCTTTTCTTTTTTTTTTTTTTTTTTGAGACAGAGTTTCGCTCTTGCCCAGGCTGGAGTGCAATGGCACGATCTCAGCTCACCACAACCTCCACCTCCTGGGTTCAGGTGATTCTCCTGCCTCAGCCTCCCTAGTAGCTGGGATTACAGGCGTGCACCACCATGCCTGGCTAATTTTGTATTTTTAGTAGAGACGGGGTTTCTCCATGTTTGTCAAGCTGGTCTTGAACTTCCGACCTCAGGTGATCCGCCCGCCTCGGCCTCCCAAAGTGCTGGGATTACAAGCACAAGCCACCATGCCCGGCCACAGAGGCCTCATTCTGCAGCGTATGCTGCTCGGGCAAAGGCAGCTGACTGCAGACCCAACACGGTGACCCAGCTGGACAGTGCCTGAGAGACGGGGCTGCCCCACGTGGTGCCCTGTCATGCCGCGGGACAGGTCGCCCAGCAGATGGTATCTATGGCCCCAGTGCCATCCTGGGCTGGAGCCACATGGGTGCCAGACACGTTCATGCCTGTCGTCTGGCCCAGCTGCCGTGTGGAGCCCTCCAGGGCCGTGTGCCTGCAGGTACCTGGCCTGTTCACCGCCGGGCTCACCCCTCGGGTGCTGAGTCACCACAGTGGGTGGGGCCGTGCCCCCTCCCAGGCCGGCTTCCACAGCTGCCCCTGCAGAGCCCCCCTGTGTTGAGGGCTGGCTTCCTCCTTCCTCAGGGGGTGTAACAGGTAAAAAGCTGTACCCCGGGCCGTACAGGGGCTCCCGCCTGTCATCGCAGCCCTGTGGGAGGCTGAGGCAGGCAGATCGCTTGAGCTCAGGAGTTCAAGACCAGCCTGGGCAACTTGGAGAAACCCCATCTCTACTAAAAATACCAAAATTAGTTGGGTGTGGTGGTGCGCACCTGTAGTCTCAGCTACTTGGGAGGCTGAGGTGGGAGGATGGCGTGAGCCTGGGAGACAAAGGCTGCCGTGAACTGTGATCTCACCACTGCACTCCAACCTGGGCAACAAAGCGAGACCGTCTCAAAAAAAAAAAAAAAAAAAAAAAAAAGGTTATGGGCCTCGTACCTTCTGCGCTTTCATGGGCCTGAGCCCTGGAAGTCCTGTGTGGCTGGTGGCCCCAGGGGACAGGACCTGGGCTCCTCTCTTCTAACCGATGTGGGTCACAGGCCCCTGTCCAGCTGTGCTAGGACTCACCTGGGGGCCGAGGGCATGCGGGAGATGCTGTCTTTGAGAAAGGGGTGGAGGAGTGTGGAGCCCCTGGGGCTCCCTGCAGGCTGTGAGAGACCTCCCCAATGCCACTTCTGTCCTGGGCTAGGGAGGAGGGGGGCGGGGGAGGAGGAGTGGCGGACACTGAGGCGGTGACCACAGGGGCAGGGTGCAGTTGTCGGGGCGACTTGGCAGGCCCCAGTGCAGTGCTCGGGCAGGCTGGGCCATGGTGCCCTTTGGAGGGTGGTCCTTCGGGGACCCCCTCCTGCCTCCTGCCTCGGAGGTGGGCTGGGGAGGTGGGGGCTGGGTGGGCCCTGCGCGGGCGGTGCTGATGGTCTCTGTCCCCACAGGAAAGAATCTCTATACAAATGAATACGTGGCTATCAAATTGGTGAGTCGGTCCCTCCACCCCACCCCCGCTGACGTGCCCCCAGGGATTTCAGGGCAGCGACCAGGTCCCCTGGTGACTCGCGCTTGTGTCCCCAGGAGCCGATCAAGTCCCGGGCCCCGCAGCTGCACCTGGAGTACCGGTTCTACAAGCAGCTCAGCGCCACAGGTACCCGGCGGTCCGTGGGTGGGGCGGGGGCTGCGCAGGGGCGGGGAGAGGGCTGCCGCTGCACGCCCGTCCGTCTGTCCTCCGCCGCAGAGGGCGTCCCTCAGGTCTACTACTTCGGCCCGTGCGGGAAGTACAACGCCATGGTGCTGGAGCTGCTGGGGCCCAGCCTGGAGGACCTGTTCGACCTGTGCGACCGGACCTTCACGCTGAAGACGGTGCTGATGATCGCCATCCAGCTGGTGCGCGGCGGGCAGGGAGGGGCCGGGCCGGGAGTGGGTGGGCCTCGGAGGGAAGAGGGTGGCCCTGGAGGTGAGCGCGTGGGCCGGGGAGGGGCCCGGCCGACACCGCTGTGCCCCCTGCAGATCACGCGCATGGAGTATGTGCACACGAAGAGCCTCATCTACCGGGACGTGAAGCCGGAGAACTTCCTGGTGGGCCGCCCGGGGACCAAGCGGCAGCACGCCATCCACATCATCGACTTCGGGCTGGCCAAGGAGTACATCGACCCCGAGACCAAGAAGCACATCCCGTACCGCGAGCACAAGAGCCTGACGGGCACCGCGCGCTACATGAGCATCAACACGCACCTGGGCAAGGGTGAGCTGCGCGCGCGCGCGGCGGGGGGCGGGCGCCCGGACCCCGCTGAGGCTGCGCCCCTGTCCCCGCAGAGCAGAGCCGCCGCGACGACCTGGAGGCGCTGGGCCACATGTTCATGTACTTCCTGCGCGGCAGCCTCCCCTGGCAGGGGCTCAAGGTGGGCGAGGGGGCCGGGCAGGCGGGCGGGGGCGCAGGGCGGGAGCAAGGCTGACCACAGACCCCCGCAGGCCGATACGCTCAAGGAGCGGTACCAGAAGATCGGGGACACCAAGCGCGCCACGCCCATCGAGGTGCTCTGCGAGAACTTCCCAGGTAAGGGGTCCCTGCGTCCCCGCCCCCGCCCCGTGCCCCCACCTCCGCCCCCACCGAGGCCCCGCTGGCGCTCTCTGCAGAGGAGATGGCCACGTACCTGCGCTACGTCCGGCGCCTGGACTTCTTCGAGAAGCCCGACTATGACTACCTGCGGAAGCTCTTCACCGACCTCTTCGACCGCAGCGGCTTCGTGTTCGACTATGAGTACGACTGGGCCGGGAAGCCCCTGGTAGGTGGGGAGGCCGGTATGTGGGAGCGGGGGACCGGGAAACCGCCCCGAGGGAGATGGGAGCCGGCGCCGCAGCCCATCCTGACCCCTGCTCCCTCACCCACAGCCGACCCCCATCGGCACCGTCCACACCGACCTGCCCTCCCAGCCTCAGCTCCGGGACAAAGCCCAGCCGCACAGCAAAAACCAGGTGAGGCTCGGGCGGGACCGACGCCCCAGGGAGGGGCACGGGCGGCCAGCGTGACCCCCTACTGCCCCCGCCAGGCGCTGAACTCCACCAACGGGGAGCTGAACGCGGACGACCCCACGGCCGGCCACTCCAACGCCCCCATCACGGCGCCTGCAGAGGTGGAGGTGGCGGATGAAACCAAGTAAGGCTCTGGGGTGGTGGCTTCGGGGAGGTGGGGGTGCCCTGGGTCCCCACGGGGGTGGGAGGCTGCCCCCGCCCTGCACCCTGGTCCTCCTACCTGAGCCACCGCCCTCCCCAGATGCTGCTGTTTCTTCAAGAGGAGAAAGAGAAAATCGCTGCAGCGACACAAGTGACCCCGGGCGCGTGCAGCCCCCTGAATCTTCTCCGTGCAGCCCCTTGGGGCGCGAGCTTGTGCGAGGCCCTCGGGGCCCACCCACAGCGGCCCAGGGCCAGGCCCTGGCTGGAAGCCAGAACGCAGACTGCAGGGGCCGCGCCTGGCTCAGGCGGCGGCCCCACCCCCAGGACGTGGGGTCACTTCCTTCACGTAAGACTTTGGCCGAAATTTCTACACCTGTGTCTAGTCCTCCCCCCTCCAAGAGCATTAACTATTTAAAACAAGGAAAAAAGGAAAAAAAACAGAGGCCCGCCCTACCCCCACTCCTGCCCCTCCGTTTCTTTGCTGAAGTGAGTAGTGTGATCCTGGAGGCTCCCTGGCTGAGGCCCGGCCTGGCCCGGCCCCGCCAGCCGCCCCCGTTAGCGTCATAAAGTCCAGCTTGTCTCCCTCGATCCAAAGGCCGTTTCCTCGAGGGGAGGGCAGGCCCGGCCTGGAGGGGTGCTGTGGAGCTGTCTTGCCCAGGCCCTCCTGGGAGGGGGACAGGCATTGCTGCCAGGGGTGAGGCCGCGCCCCAGGTCTCCCCAAAACCAAAGGGGAAGGCAGGGGTGGGGCCGCGGCTGAAGCCGGCCCCCCAACCAAAATGCTGCACCAAAGCTCGGGCGCCACAGGCACGGCCACTGCAGTTTCTTCCCAGCCTGGCCCTGGCGAGGGGCGGGTGGGCACTGCCAGGTGGGTGCTTCTCGATGCACTTGCTCCCGGAGGCTGTGCCCCGGCGCCTGGAACCCGAGGTGGGAGGACCGGCTGGTGTCACCCTGCTCGGCCCTGGGCCCTGCTGCGTGGGGCGCGTGGGGCGCGTGGGCACGGGGCTTCCTGCCTCTGTGCTCCGAGACCCGGCAAGCAGCCGGAGACAAAACGCCTTAAAGCCCCCGGCCCAGCCTTGCAGGTGAATTGCAGGGGCCTGGGGGCAGCCCTGGACTGGCGGGCGGTTCCCCAGCGGGGTGCCCTGGAGGCTGCCGGGCGGAGTGGAGCAGCTTGGGGCCGTGCCCAGGGCGGTGGCTGTGAGTCTAGTTTTTGCTTTACCAAGTGTACAGAAATGGCATTTACGTTTCTCTGATGCTCCCTTGAAGCCATAGAATTTAGGGGCTTTTTTTAAAAAAATAAAAGAAAAATGAAACCAAACCCAAGTGTAGTGTCTGGACTTTCCACGAAGCTTGACCTGGAACGGGCATGGCCTCCATCCCCATCCTGCCCGTCCGGGACAAGTCCGGGAGCAGCCGGCGGCCTCCGGTAACAGAAACCGACTGATGAGGCGGAAGGTAAGGAAGACGGAAGCAGAGGGCAGAGCTGGGCTGTCTGGGGAGAGGGCAGGAGACGAGTGTTCATGTACCATGGAAAGGGGAAGTCACACACATGCGACTTGGCCCTGGGGGTCCCGTTCCCCGACGTTACACAAATACACTCGAAAGCCTCAGCGCCGGGGCCCAGGCGGGATGGTCCTGGCTGCTCTGACAGCGGAAGGCCTTGACTCCCTCTGTTCACGCAGCAGGGCAGAAAACATCTCCATGGGGGCCACGACACTGTGAAGGGAATCAGCAGTAACTCCCGGAAGAACAGCGGAAACTGCAGGCAGGTGAAGACCGTGGCAGCGCCAGCCCCGGCTCCGCCCCGTGCCTCCTCCCCAGACAATATCCCATACCCGGCAGCCGGGAGGAGGCGCTCGTGCACGCCCACGCCGACAGACAGGTCCCTTCCAGGAAGCACTGAAGACTGGAAAACCATCCTGAATCAGAGACTGAGAAACTAAGCACAGAAATGGACAAACCTCCGAAAATGAATTCAGGAAGGAAACGTCAGAACAGAACTGGTTTTGGAAATGAAGAAATTGCAAGGTGCCTGAGACCCCCAGGAAAATCAGAGGAAAAGCACTGAAGGCAGGAAAACAAGATGAAACAAGACGCGAAACTGCCGAACACGGCACAGAATCCGCAGCATGGGCCAAGAAGGGCTGGTGTTCGAGTCTTTGAAGAGGTGAAACAGGCTAGCATTTAAGACCCTTGTCCAAGGAAGCTTTGCAGAAAAAAGACCTGAACCTCCACATTGAACGTGCATCTGGGAAAATTAAACCAGAGCAGTCGGCTGGGCGCAATGGCTCACACCTGTAATCCCAGCACTCTAGGAGGCTGAGGTGGGCGGATCACCTGAGGTCAGGAGTTTGAGACCAGCCTGGCCAACATGGTGAAACCCTGTATCTACTAAAAATACAAACATTAGCCGGGTGTGGTGGCATGCACCTGTAATTCCAGCTACTCAGGAGGCTGAGGCGGGAGAATGGCTTGAACCCGGGAGGTGGAGGTTACAGTGAGCCCAGATTGCGCCACTGCACTCTAGTCTGGGGGACAGAGCAAGACTCTATCTCCAAAAGAAAAACCAACAGACAGAGTCTGTCTGTTGCCCAGGCTAGAGTGCAGTGGCGCAATCTCAGCTCACTGCAACCTCCACCTCCCGGGTTCACCCCATTCTCCTGCCTCAGCCTCCGGAGTAGCTGGGATTACAGGCACCCGCCACCATGTCTGGCTAATTTTATTTTTGTATTTTTAGTAGAGACGGGGTTTCACCGTGTTAGCCAGGATGGTCTCCATCATCTGACCTCGTGATCCGCCCGCCTTGGCCTCCCAAAGTGCTGGGATTACAGGCGTGAGCCACTGCGCCCAGACAAAATAATTTTTTTAAAGGTGAGACCAAGGGTGGAAGACCAGTACCAACATAGTATGTTGTGACAAAGCAGAAATAATGCACCTGTGAGAGTCAGATGGCAAGAGGGAAATAGAGTGAGCTCATCGATGGCTTTCCTGGCAGTAGCTTGGGGATAAGGATTACCTGTCATGTGTTTTATAGATCTACCCACATGTTAACCTTTTCTGATGCTCATTTCTTCCTGCTGATCAGAAATTACATCTGGGGCCGGGCGCGGTGGCTCACGCCTGTAATCCCAGCACTTTGGGAGGCCGAGGTGGGTGGATCACAAGGTCAGGAGTTCGAGACCATCCTGGCTAACGTGGTGAAACCCCTCTCTACTAAAAATACAAAAAATTAGCTGGGCACCTGAAGTCCCAGCTACTGGGGAGGCTGAGGCAGGAGAATGGCGTGAACCCGGGAGGCGGAGCTTGCAAGTGAGCCGAGATCGCGCCACTGCACTCCAGCCTGGGCGACAGAATCCTAAAATTACATCTGGGATAATTTCCTTTCAGCCTGAAGAACTTCAATATTTCTTACAGTACAGCTTTTTTTTTTTTTTTTTTTTTTTTTTTGAGACAGGGTCTGGCCCAGGCTGGTGTGCAGTTGCACAGTCATAGCTCCCTGGAGCCTCCACCTCTTGGGCTCAAGCGATCCTCCCACCTCAGCCTCCCAAGTATCTGGGACCACAGATGTGCACCACCACACTCAGCTAATTGTCTTGTTCTGTTTTGTTTTTAGGTAGAGATAGGGTTGCCTGTCTGGCACTTCAGGAGGACGAGGTGGGAAAGTGACCCTGGGATTAGAGGCGTAAGCTACCATGCCGTGCCGAGTGCAGCTTTGTCGGTAACAAATTACAAATTAGCTTTTGTTTCGTGAAAAAAATATTTATTTCACCTTTCTTAATAAGGATGTTTTTGCCGGGAGTGGCATTCCAGGTTGACAAAGTGTTTGGGACAGTCTCGCTGTCACCGAGGCTGGAGTGCAGTGGCGTGATCTCGGCTCACTGCAGCCTCCACCTCCCGAGTTCAAGCAGTTCTCCTGCCTCAGCCTCCCCAGTAGCTGGGATTACAGGTGCATGCCACCATACCTGGCTAATTTTTGTGTTTTTAGTAGAGATGGGGTTCACCATGTCAGCCAGGTTAGTCCTGAACTCCTGACCTCAGGTGATCCGCCTGCCTTGGCCTCCCAAAGTGCTATAATGACAGGTATGAGCCACTGCACGGCCTTGCTGCCGGGTTTCTTGATGTCTTGCCCTGCACGTGTGCTCCTGAGGCAGCAGCCAACGGCTTGACTCCTCTGGCCATTGAGGCCAGAACTGGGCACTCCCTGCTTTCTCTCCGTCCCTCACATCCACGGTCCCCCAGCAGCCAACAGGGCCTCCCCACGGGTAAATCGGCACACACGTCCATTGCATTTGGGTTTGTGGGGAGGTGTTGAGTGAGGGTCTTGCTCTTGCCCAGGCAGGAGGGCAGTGGCGCAATCACTGCTCACTGCAGTGTTGACCTCCCGGGCTTAAGTGTGGGCTGTGGGTACTTAACGAGGGTCTCGCAGCACTGGCGAACCAGACCCAGGGTTCAGGGCCCCTCTCAGTGCACAACATCCCTCACCCACTGCAGCCCAGACGACAGGACGGAGAGTGAAGGGGAGCGAAGCAGTGTGCGCTCAGGGCAGGTGCGTTTGTTTCTTTATTTAAAAAAATCATCTGGGGGCGTGGTCTGAGGAGGACACCCCTCCCATGGCTTTGGGGAGGACGCAGGTTCCAGGAGTCACAGGGCAGAAACGCGGGGCGGGTGGGGGTGTGGCTGGGGTGGGGAGGGGCTGTGCCCCCAGCACCTGGGGGTGGCTCCCGCGCCACCAGGTGAGCTAGGGCAACAGTATGTACAGGCGAGCAGTGCCCCTGGACCCGGTTGGGGCCGGCTGGGGCCCCATTGTGTGGCAGGGGAGCTCTGGGGCGCAGGGTCTGAGTCCCATCTTGGGCTGCAGGGGCCGCGAGCGCCGTCCAGGCAGGCTGGACAGCGGGGGCCCTTATCTGGGCCCATCAGGTGGATGAGAACGGACACTGCCAACTGCTCATCACCTGGCCAGGGCTAGGCCTATCCGGCAGGGGCCGTCCCCACACTGAATCCCGCGCGCGCAGAACTCAAGCCGGCACCCAGGCAGTGGGAATGCCCTGCAGGCTGGGCTTGGGAGGCCTCGGGCACGGGACAGGTGGGGCCCATGTCCCGATAAACGGACAGGAACAAAAGGAACGCAAGGTCTGGGACCCACGGCTCTGGGAGCGGCGCCACCCAGGCTGGCTCCTAGCAGAGAAATGGGAATCGCAAATGCATTGCAATGTGCAGTGAAGAAACGTGGGGAACGCCCGCCGCGCACCGCCGTCAGACGACGTGGGCAGGCGCCCTGAGCTGCGGGTCCGTGGGCCCTGGTCCTGGCCCAGGTCAGCACAGCCCTGTCCCCAGTCCTGAGGGATTGTCTCCACAGGGCCTGGCCACTGGCCCGGCCACCTCCCCAGCTGCCCTGATCCAGCAGCCGCACTTGTGGTGAACACAGGGCAACCCCTTCCTGATGCTGAGAAAGGTAGCATGGAGTGGACAGATGGCCCCGGGGACACTGGGCCTGGCACCGCGTGGCGGGGGAGCCCCAGCAGCGGATGATGGCCTGGGGCCGCGGCTGTCCCCACGGAGGGAGGGTGGCGTCGGTGTCGGGCAGCCTAGGTATAGAAGATGACCTCGGGGATCTGGCCGTCCTCCACGGATGTGCCATTGTTGTTTCCGGCCGCGTAGCAAAAGGTGAAGCAGGTCTTGGCGCCCGTGGTGGGCGACTCATGTGTCACCTTGCGCAGGCCTTTGGTGCCGTAGTGGGAGTCTGGGCCCTGTAGGGGACAGGGGGGTACAGTGAGGTCAAGGACCAGCAGGCTGGCATGCCCCAGGTGCGGACAGGGCAAGGCCCCGACTGGGCCAGGGTGGCTGCCTCTGGAGAGTGTCTGCTGTGCCCTGGGGGCCTCAGGATGGGCGAGAGACTCCCACAGAGGGACCCTCGTCCCCGGCGGCACACCTTGAGCGTGGCACAGGCCGTGTAGTTGACGTTGGGCAGCACCTCCACTGGCTCCTTGAACATGACGCGGAAGGTGCTGGCTGAGCCGTCGCAGCTGAAGCCCGTGTCGTTCTGGCCCAGAACCGTGTTACTATCGGTGTGAATGATCTGCGGGGAGGTGAGAGGCTCAGGCCTGGGGAGGGCTGATGGGGACCCCTCAAGGCCCAGCCCACCTGCCCAGGGTTGGGGGTTCAGCCAGGGTTCCATGGAGGTGGGGAGAGGACATGGGCCTGAGTGGGGGCTGGGGAGGCAGGAGAGGCGGCCTGGGGATGAGGCCTGGGGCTGGTACCTGGATGTTCACTTGGTAGTCGGTGGGCCCGTGGATGGATCCATACAGCCCAAATCCCACCACGAAGATGCGCTTGTTGACTGAGAACCTGCCGTGGTAGACGACAGGCGGCCGTGTGGATACCCAGGGACAGCCTAAGGTGAGCTGGGGCGAGCCCACCCCCCCGCCTCCATCATCCCTGAGTCCTCCACCCCCATTCCCAGACCCCCCCATCATCCCTGAGTCCTCCACCCCCATGCCTGCCTCCCCCCACCTGCATCATCCCTGAGTCCTCCACCCCCATTCCCAGACCCCCTCATCATCCCTGAGTCCTCCACCCCCATGCCCGGCACCCCCCCATGCCTGCCCCCCATCTCCATCATCCCTGAGTCCTCCACCCCCATGCCCGCCCCCCATCTCCATCATCCCCAAGTCCTCCACCCCCATTCCCAGACCCCCCCATGCCTGCCCATCTCCATCATCCCTGAGACCTCCACCCCCATGCCCGCCCCCCCCATGCCTGCCCCCCCGTCTCCTTCATCCCTGAGTCTTCCACCCCCATTCCCAGACCCCCCCATGCCTGCCCATCTCCATCATCCCTGAGTCTTCCACCCCCATGCCCGCCCCCCCGCCCGCCTGCACCCCAGTCCCCACCTGATGCGGTCACTGGTCCCACTGTAGCCCCAGCGACTCTCCACCTGCTGGAAGCGGTTGATGCTGCACTCCTTCCCTCGCAGGCAGCAGCGGGGCCGGTCAATGAACTCCACTCGTGGCTTGGGGTTGACGGTGAAGTGCAGGAAGAGGCTGACCACCTCGCGGTCCACCAGGATGCCCGACTGTGCGGGGCCTGCGGCACAGGGAGGGTGTGGGGGAGGGCCGGGCTGCACCCCGGGACCCCGAGTGCCTGGGAGGACACGCTCCTTCCCCCTAAGATGTCTGTGTCGGACTTTCAAGGTGCAGGGACCTGGGCAGCCCCTCCCCTGGGAACTAGCCACCAGCCATGGCTCCTGCTGCCTGGGCTTTTGGGGAGAGGTCCCAGGGCACAGACCAGAGGCTGACAGATGCGCTCACTCGGGCGATGTCTCAGGGTCCGGCCCACTATAGGGACCGCCCATCACTTCACTGTGGGTGGGGGGGCTCCACTGCCTGTTCTCTCAGGGCCATTGGCTGGGAGGGGTCTCTGTGGCTCCCCGTCCTGGCTTCTAGAAGCAGCCTGGGGGTTCCTCTCCACCGTGGGCCCTAGGCAGCCAGCTTCCCAAGCGCTTACACCCCTAGGGGTGATGGCTAGCAGACCCCAGGCAGGCTCCAAGAGCCAGGCTGTTAATCCCGGTGCAGAGATGTGACAGGCGGAGGGGCCGTGCATGGGATGTGAAGGGGCTCTGGGCAGGGACAGGTGGCCGGGAGGGGCAGAACTGGGGGTCCACCATCCACCCCAGGAGTGTCGGGGCACGGTGAGCACGCTCTGCTCTGATGAGAGCAGCCCTGCCCACCTGAGACCTAATCACTCATCAGCCAAGGCGGGCTCAATTCTGCATCGCTCAGCTGCAAGCCAGCCCAGTGTAGACAGTTTAATAACCATTATGGGTTAAGTGAATCAGGAAGACTGAGTATCGAAACTCAATAAACAATGTTAATTTTTTTTTTTTTTGAGATGGAGTTTCGCTCTTGTCCCCCAGGCTGGAGTGCAGTGGCGTAATCTCAGCTCACTGCAACATCCGTCTCCAGGGTTCAAGCAATTCTCCTGCCTCAGCCTCCCGCGTAGCTGGGATTACAGGCATGCGCCACTGCGCCCAGCTGATTTTGTATTTTTAGTAGAGACGGGGTTTCACCCTGTTAGTCAGGCTGGTCTCGAACTCCTGACCTCAAGTGATCCCCCCCGCATCGTGGCCTCTCAAAGTGCTGGGATTACAGGAGTGAGTGACCCAGCCTGGCCAATAATTGTAATTTTTTTTTTTTGAGACGGAGTTTCATTCTTGATGCCCAGGCTGGAGTGCAGTGGCACAATCTTGGCTCACCACAGCCTCCACCTCCCGAGTTCAAGCGATTCTCCTGCCTCAGCCTCCCGGGTAGCTGGCATTATAGGCATGAGCCACCACACCCAGCTGATCAACAATTGTATTTTTAAAAAGTATATATCTAGCCAGGCTCGGTGGCCCATGTCCATAATCCCAGCACTTTGTGAGGCCGAGATGGGAGGATGGCTGGAGCCCAGTTCATGACCAGCCCGGGTAACATAGCAAGACCCTGTCCCTACAAAAACAAATATAAGCCTTGTGTGGTGGTGGCACCTGTGGTCCCAGCTACTCCGGAGTCTGAAGCAGGAGGATCACTTGAGCCCAGGAGGTCGAGGCTGCAGTGAGCTGTGATTGCACCACTGCACTCAGCCTGGGCGACAGAGTGAGACCCTGTTGCTAAATCTGGTGACCTTCAGCTAAGCGAGAGCAGGGGCTGCGTGGACCTGGGGAAGGCCAGACAGCGAGTGTGCACCAGCCACAGCGCTCTGTCCCAGCCCCTTCTGGAATGTTCCAGACCTGTTTTGCTCCAGAGCTGGATGGTGTCAGGCAGCGAGCAGCCACATGAGGGCAGGAGGCATCGTTAGGGCTGCCCCTCACGTCACCCCAGAGCCCAGGCCCTGCAGCAGGGGACCCCAAGGCCCACTCATGGGCACACGACAGCCGCCCTGGCCGTGTCAGAGCCTTCCTGGGCTCGTCACGGACACTGGTACCTGCACCAGCAGGTAGCACAAGGGTCCGAGACGGGGACTCCCTTCCCTCCTGGGGAGATGCCACCAAAACAGCTGGACAGACACAAGAGGTGGGGTCTGGCAATGCACACGGTGGGGACAGCCGGGCTGGGGCTAACAGATGGCCCTGCGGACACGCCCTCACAAGTCAGGTTTCTTCCCATCTTTATACTCCAGGCATCTGCCAGGCTTTCCGCAGTGAAATCGGGGGCACTATCCTCGGTACCCAGATGCCCACCTGTGTGCCACTCCCCTCCCAAGCCAGCCCCTGGGCCCCTGAGCTCTGTTACCTGCAGCGAACTCCTCGATGGTCATGAGTGGGAAGCGAATGAGGCCCAGGGCCTTGCCCAGAACCTTCCGCCTGTTCTCTGGCGTCACCTGCAGCTGCTGCCGCTGACACTCGGCCTCGGACCAGCGGACAACGGCATTGAACAGCCGCACCTCACGGATGCCCAGTGTGTCACGCTCCAGGACAGCCACCAGCGTGTCTGCGGGGTGGAGGAAGGGGCTGCGTGAACATGACACCCGCGTGCCCACCCTGCAGGAGGCACTGAGACTAACGTGAGGACCAGCAGTTAAAGCTGGGCTGGCAACTACGGCCCGTGGCCCAAACCTGGCCCTGTGCTTGTGTTTATAAATAAAGCTTTATCAACACAAGACCATGCCCCTTCATTTTCCTAGGCAGCGGTTGCTTTTAAGCCACAAGGACAGACTTGAGTAGCTTTGACAAAAGCTGTTCAACAGCAAAGTCAAAAACCATGGACCATTGGAGGACAAGATGGTCACCATCAGCTGGGATGGTGGGGGTCTGGCCTGTGGCCTCCCAGCCAAGGCCTCAGGCTCCCCTGGGGCTGTGCTGGGACCCGAGCTCCCAGTGTCAATCCCCGGGCCCTCCCGCCGAGGCCCCGCTGGGATTCCCACACCCGGGCTCCTGGGCCCTTACCCAGGTCAATGTCGGTGAAGCCCTCCGCGGTGATGGCGTCTGCAGTGTTTTTGTCGATGTTCTCCAGGCACAGGCTGGCCAGCTGTGGTTCATCAAAGAGTCGCGCCTGGCAAGAGACATGGACGAGGGGCGCGGGGGGGACATCAGCACCCAGCCCTCGGCAGATCCGCAGTGCGGAGCTGGCTCAGATGCAGCCCTGACCACACGGGCCTTCCTGAGTGTGGCCAGGAGCCACCAGGGTCTCAGCCGCCAGGCCGGCCCTGTCTTGGGCCCAGAGACCCCCCCATGACCGCTGACTGGGGTGGGAGAGTTGGGGAGTTCCCTCTCAGGACCTCAGAGGCTAAGGAAGGAAGAAAAAGATGCTCAGGTCCCTGTCAGCAGGACCTGCTGCTTTAGGCAAAAGGGGCGCTGCAGCTGCACTCGGGGGGCAGGGCCCAGGACCCCAAGTGGCAGGCAGAGCTGAGGTGGCCGGGGTCGATTGGTGAAGCTTCCCGACCACAACATGCCCTTGGCCACTTGTGGTGGGAGGGGCCGTGTCCCCGGCAGCTCCATCCCAAGACACAGCAGACATGACTTCTGACAGTCAGGTGACAGAGCTGGAGATTGCCTGTGCTCTTAGGGAAACAGAGGCTTAGTTCGTGGAAGGTGCTGGAAGGGCCTATGCCAGCAGGGACCCAGGCAGGCCTTTCTGCAGGCATCCTCCCGAGGACACATATCAAGCAGGTTAGTAGCGGTTTTAGGGGCAGGGAGGCTGAGGCGGCCACAAGATGAAGCCCAGGGAGTGAGTTCCAGCCTCCTCTCAGGTCAGGCAGAGGCCTCTCCGGCAAGGCGACCAGATGACCCGGACAAGAAACCCCTCCCTCTGGGAGTCCGGGATCCCCTGCATCTGACCTGCCAGGATGGAGGGGGAGAAGGTTCTGGGTCCTTTCCAGGATGCTGGACCCCCAAATCCCATTGGAGGACCCAGTGCCGCTGTCCCCTCTGGCCACCCCTGACCAGGAGCTCACGGCTCCCAAGCGGCCGTCCACCCATCCTGGCCCCACGTCCTCCTCTCAGCCTCCCTGGCCTGCACGACCTCCCCAGCCCCCGCCCTTTGGGCTGCACAGAGCCCAACCGGGGTCCCCTGAGATCCCCGGCCCTGCTCTGTCTACCTGACATTTCCTTAGAGAGAGAGGGAAAGTTCTCTCTTGTTTTTTTTTTTCTTTTTGTTTAGCCAGGCGTGGTGGTGGGGGCCTGTAATCCCAGCTACTCTGGAGGCTGAGGCAGGAGAATCGCTTGAACCCTGGAGGCGGAGGTTGCAGTGAGCCGAGATCGTGCCATTGCACTCCAGCCTGGGCAACAAGAGAAACCCCGTCTCAAAAAAAAAAAAATTATTTTACTTTTTTTTAGAGACAGAGTCTCACTCTGTCACTCAGGCTGGAGTGCAGTGGCACCATCTCCGCTCACTACAGCCTCAACCTCCTGGGCTCAGGCAATCTTCCTGTTTTGGTCCCCCAGGTAGCGGAGATTACAGACACGCACCACCGTGCTTGAATAATTTATGAAATTTTTTTTTTTTTAGTAGAGATGGGGTTTCACCATGTTGGCCAGGCTGGTCTCAAACTCCTGACCTCTGGTGATCTGCCTGTCTCAGCCTCCCAAAGTGCTGGGATTACAGGAATGAACCACCGTGCCCGGCCTGAATCTTTTTTTTATTTTTTGTAGAAACAGGGTGTCTCTCTGTTGCCTAGGCTGGTCTAGAACTCCTGGCCTCAAGCAATCCTCCCTCTCTGGCTTCCCAAAGTGCTGGGGTTACAGGTGTGAGCCACCGCACCCTGCCAATAATTTTTTAAAGTATCACAGAAAAGTCCAATACACATTTTTTTTTTTTTTCAGGTGGAGTCTCGCTCTGTCACCCAGGCTGGAGTGCAGTGGCGCGATCTCGGCTCACTGCAACCTCCACCTCCCGGGTTCATGCAATTCTCCTGCCTCAGCCTCCCAAGTAGCTGGAATTACAGGTGCCCGCCACCACGCCCGGCTCATTTTTGTGTTTTTAGTAGAGATGGGATTTCGCCATGTTGGCCAGGCTGGTCTGGAACGCCTGACCTCAGGTGATCTGCCCCCCCTCAGCCTCCCAAAGTGCCAGGATTACAGGCATGAGCAACCACGACAGGCCCAAAACACATTACCAGGCAGGAGCCTGCTGCCTCCTGGGCCCGCCCCCGGCCCCGCCTCCGGCACGGGCCCGCCCCCACCCCTGCCCCGCCTCCAGTCAGGCCTGGCCCCGCCCCTGCCCCGCCCACCTGCGTGAGCAGCATGAAGGCGTTGTCTGCGCGCAGGTTCTTCTTCAGAAACTCCACGCAGTGGGCCTCGAGCGCTGGCACCGCGTACTTCTTGGCGGTGTACAGCGTGGTCATCACCGTCTCCGGGCCAATCTGCACCTCGTCCGAGTAGAGAAACCTGCAGAGGCAACGCAGGTGGCCGTGAGGTGGGACCGCCATGCCCGCCCCCAGGGGAGAGCAGTCAGGGGACCACTCAGACCTTTAGACTCGGCCACCTGCCCTTCAGCCGGCAGGACCCAAACACCCACATCAGGTTCCCCAAGGAACTTTCCAGAATTAGCCCTTGTCCGTTGCCCTCTGACCTAGGGACACGACTTGGCAAGGTGGTCACCCATGAAAACGAGCAAGAGGCTGAACCCATCTACAGAACACACACCCGGAAGCGTCTACATGGCCTGTCTCGTTCTGCCCGGGAAGCCCCAGGAAAGGGCACTGGGAACTGGGTGTCTCCTCCTTGGGCGCCTTTTCCATGAGGCACTCTTGGTTCCCCACCTCGGGCACCACCGAAAACCTCAACCACTTCTGGGTGGATCACAGAACCCAACACACTAATTAGGATCATGGATAATCATGGACGCTATTACCGTCTGCCAGCGAGTGGCCCACACCACACTGAGCACGATGCCAGCGAGGGGCCCACACGACACTGAATACAGATCAGAGGTTGGGCCAATCAAAAATAGAAGCACAGGCCGGGCCTGGTGGTTCACGCCGTAATCCCAGTACTTTGGGAGGCTGAGGCAGGCAGATCGCCTGAGGTCAAGAAGTGCCAGACCAGCCTGGCCAACATGGTGAAACCCTGTCTCTACTAAAAATACAAAAATTAGCTGGGCGTGGTGGCGGGTGCCTGTAGTCCCAGCTACTCGGGAGGCTAAGGCAAGAGAACTGCTTGAACCTGGGAAGCAGAGGTTGCAGTGAGCCGACATCATGCCACTGCACTCCAGCCTGGAGACAGAGCGAGAATCCGTCTCAAAAAAAAAGTACATGGCCGGGCGCAGTGGCTCACGCCTGTAATCCCAGCACTTTGAGAGGCCGAGGCGGGCAGATCACTTGAGGCCAGGAGTTAAGAGACTTGCCTGGCCAACATGGCAAAACCCCCTCTACTAAAAATACAAAAATTAGCCGGGTGTGGTGGCAGACACCTGTAATCCCAGCTACTTGGGAGGCTGAGGCACAAGAATCGCTTGAACCCAGGAGGCACAGGGTGCAGTGACCCAAGACTCTATCACTGCACTCCAGCCTGGGAGACAAAGTGAGACTCCATCTGAAAAAAAATGAAATAAAAAATAAAAAATGTCTCCAGCCTGGAGCAGTGGCTCACATCTGCAATCCCAGCACTTTGGGAGGCAGAGGCGAGAGGATCGCCTGAGGCCAGGAGTTGGAAACCAGTGTGCGCATAGTGAGATCCTGTCTCTAAACACATTTTTGTTTTCCGCTGGGCGCGGTGGCTCACACCTGTAATCCCAGCACTTTGGGAGGCTGAGGCGGGAGGATCACGAGATCAGGAGATCGAGACCATCCTGGCCAACATGATGAAACCTGGTCTCTACTAAAAATACAAAAATTAGCTGGGCGTGGCGGTGCGTGCCTGTAGTCCCAGCTACTCGGGAGGCTGAGGCAGGAGAATCGCTTGAACCCGGGAGTGCAGTGAGCCAGGATCGTGCCACTGCACTCCAGCCATGGTGGCAGAGCACTACTCCATCTCAAACAAAACAAAACAAAACAAAACAAAACAAAAAAAAATTCTTTTCTCTCCCAGCCTGTCGGTGGCATTTTCACTGTGCCGGTATTGTCCTTTGAGGTATACATTTTTAACATTTTCCCTAAGTCCAATGTCTTTGTTTATTCTTTTCTTGCCTGTGTCTTTGGTGTCATATCCAAGTAATCATGGGCAAATCCAATGTCATGAAGATTTGATTCTGGTTTTTCTTTTTTTGCTGTTGTTGAGACAGAGTCTCGCTCTGTCTCCCAGGCTGGAGTGCAGTGGCGCGATCTTGGTTCACTACAACCTCCGCCTCCCAGGTTCAAGTGACTCTCCTGCCTCAGCTTCCTGAGTAGCTGGGGTTACAGATGCCTGCTACCATGCCCAGCTAATGTTTGTATATTTGTAGAGATGGGGTTTTGCCATGTTGCCCAGGATGGTCTCGAACTCCTGACCTCAGGTGATCTACCCACCTCAGCTTCCCAAAGTGCTGGGATTACAGGTGTGAGCCACTACGCCTAGCCATACTTTGGATTTTTTTTTTTTTTTGAGAGGGAGTCTCGCTCTGTTGCCCAGTCTGCAATGCAGTGGCACGATCTCGGCTCACTGCAAGCTCCCTCACCTGGGTTCACACCATTCTCCTGCCTCAGCCTCCTAAGTAGCTGGGACTACAGGCGCCCGCCACCTCGCCCGGCTAATTTTTTGTGTTTTTAGTAGAGACGGGGTTTCACCATGTTAGCCAGGATGGTCTCGATTTCCTGACCTCGTGATCCACCCACCTTGGCCTCCCAAAGTGCTGGGATTACAGGCGTGAGCCACCGCGCCTGGCCACTTTGGATTCTTCTAAGTATTTTACAGGTCTAGGTCTTACATTTTGGACTTTGATCTATTTTTTTTTTTTTTTCGAGACGGAGTCTTGCTCTGTCGCCCAGGTTGGAGTGCAGTGGCATGATCTCGGTTCACTGCAACCTCCACCCCCTGGGTTCACGCCATTCTCCTGCCTCAGCCTCCCAAGTAGCTGGGACTACAGGTGCCCGCCACCACGCCCGGCTAATTTTTTTATTTTTTATTTATTTTTTGTATTTTTAGTAGAGACGAGGTTTCACCATGTTAGCCAGGATGGTCTCAATCTCCTGATCTTGTGATCCACCCGTCTCAGCCTCCCAAAGTACTGGGATTACAGGCATGAGCCACCTCGCCCGGCCTGGACTTTGATCTATTTGAGTTAATTTTTATATACAGTAAGGTAAGGGTCTAACTTCATTTTTCTGCATGTGGATTTCCAGTTGTGTCTGTGCTATTTGTTAAACTCTCTTTTCTGTTGAATGGCCTTGGCACCCTTGCCAAAAATTATTTAACCCGGCCGGGCGTGGTGGCTCAAGCCTGTAATCCCAGCACTTTGGGAGGCCGAGGTGGGCGGATCACGAGGTCAGGAGATCGAGACCATCCTGGCTAACACGGTGAAACCCCGTCTCTACTAATAATACAAAAAATTAGCCGGGCGCAGTGGCGGGCGCCTGTAGTCCCAGCTACTCAGGAGGCTGAGGCAGGAGAATGGCGTGAACCTGGGAGGTGGAGCTTGCAGTGAGCCGAGATCGCGCCACTGTACTCCAGCCTGGGGACAGAGTGAGACTCTATCTCAAAAAAAAAAAACCGAAACAATATTCCCTTCAATCTATGGACATGGGATGTGTTTCCATTTATTTGTGTCTTTTTAAATTTCTTTCACTGATGTTTCCTGTTTGTTTTTTGTTTGTTTGTTTTGTTTTGTCATTGTTATTTTTTGTTTGTGTATTCCAGCTTGGGCAACAAGAGCAAAATTCTGTCAAAAAAAAAGAAAAAGAAAAGCAGGGAACTGGCCGGGCACGGTGGCTCATGCCCGTAATCCCAGCACTTTGGGAGGCTGAGGCGGGCAGATCACCTGAGGCCAGGAGTTTGAGACCAGCCTGGCCAACATAGAAAAACGCTGTCTCTACTGAAAACACAAAAATGAGCTGGGTGTGGTGGTGAATGCCTGTAATCCCAGGTACTCAGGAGCTGAGGCAGGACAATCACTTGAACCAGGAAGGCAGAGGTCTCAGTGAGCTGAGATCATACCACTGCACTCCATCCTGGGGAACAGAGCAAGACTACGTCTAAAAAATATAAAATAAAAAGGGTGCCTCTGGGCTGGGCACAGTGGCTCAGGCTTGTAATCCCAGCACTTTGGGAGGCTGAGGTGGGTGGATCATGATGTCAGATGGAGACCATCCTGGCTAACACAGTGAAACCCCATCTCTACTAAAAATACAGAAAAATTAGCGGGGCATGGTGGCATGAGCCTGTAGTCCCAGCTACTTGGGAGGCTGAGGGAGGAAAATCACTTGAACCCAGGAGACTGAGGTTGCAGTGACCCGAGATCACGGCACTGCACTCCAGCCTGGGCAACAGAGCGGGACTCCACCTCAAAAAGAAAAACAAAAGGTGCCTCTGGAACCCCTCACTGCGCAGGAACGTTCTAGAAATCTCCACCAAGCCAGGGCATCTGAGCTGGTGTCAGACAGGGTCTACGTTCTCTGAGGTCCCCCTCCCCCGGCCCAGCTCCCCAGCAGGAAGCATCCGGAAGCATTACTTGAGCAGTGCGAGGAAGGCAGCGGGTTCCACGTCGGGCAGCTCGATCTCCGTGGATGTTGTGGCCATTCCCCCGTTGAACATGGCATCAAAGACGGCGCTGCCCACGGCCAGCACGAACCTGGCACAGGAGAGAGGAGGCCCTGGTTAACCCCGTGGCCGCCACCACACGGCCAGGAGGTCCTGCCCAGTATCCTGGGTGACCACCCCACTAGGGCTCCCTGCCAGCCCCCAGCAGGCATGTACCAGGCCCCCCGATGGCAGAGGCTTCTGGAAGCGGCCTGGGACAGCAGGAGGGTGATGCAGATGGACCCACGGCAAGGACAGGCAGGGCTAGGACCATGCCCTGGGTCACACAGGGCCTCACGCTCTGCCAGCCCCCACCATCCTCTTTCCTTCCAGGCGTCAGGCACGCACTCATTCACTCATTCCCATATGCATTGCATGCATTTATTCATACGTGTTCATACGTGTTCATTCACACATGCATTCACACATGCATTCATTCACACGTGTTCATTCACACATGCATTCATTCACACATTCATTCACATATGCAGTCACTCGCTCATTCAGACATGCGTTCATTCACACATGCAGTCACTCGCTCGTTCACATGCATTCCACGTTCATTCACACATGCGTTCATTCTCACATGCGTTCATTCACATGCATTCATTCACACATTCACACATGCGTTCTCACATGCGTTCATTCTCACATGCATTCATTCACACATTCATTCACACATGCGTTCATTCTCACATGCGTTCATTCTCACATGCATTCATTCACACATTCATTCACACATGCGTTCATTCTCACATGCGTTCATTTGCACATGCGTTCATTCACACATGCAGTCACTCGCTCATTCACATGCATTCATTCTCACATGCATTCATTCACACATGCGTTCATTCTCACATGCATTCATTCCACATTCATTCACACATGCGTTCATTCTCACATGCGTTCATTCGCACATGCGTTCATTCACACATGCAGTCACTCGCTCATTCACATGCATTCATTCTCACATGCGTTCATTCACTCGCTCATTCATTTACATATTCATTCATTAACTCATTTCCATGTACATTCACTCATACACATGCACTCATTCATTCATCCACACATGCATTCAATGACCCACTGATTCATTCCCGTGGGCATGCATTCACTCACTCATTTATGACACATGCCTTCATTCATTCACTTTCTCATTCATCGCACACTCATTCACTCATTCATTCACCCATTCACACACACACATTCGTTCATTCCCGCATGCACTCATCCACTTAGTCTCATTATTTATTCATTCATTCACACACTCATCTACTCTATCACTTTCCTGCTCACGCATTCCCTCATCGGCACACGCTTTCCCAGGGAGTCAGCTACAGGCACAGGGCCTGGCCTCACCGAGGGAGACAGACCGGGACCAAATGGCTGAACAGCCCCCACTGAGTGAAGGAAGAGAGAGGAGCGTGGTCCTGTTGGGAACACAAAGCCCAGGGAAGGCCTGTGGGGTCATCTGAGCCGCCACGCCCATGGGGAAGGGCATGGAGGCCCAGGGAACCGCAGGAGCGTGGGAGGAGCGTTAGAAGGCACCAGGGGTGGCCCCAGCTGGGAAAGCAGTGGCTGTGAGGACGCTGTGAGTTCTGCCCCGTGTGGAGCACAGGCTGCCTATGGGGCCCACTCAGTGGCTCAGATCTTCGGTATCGCAACAGGCAGGAGGGTGCGGTGGGCACAGAAAGGCTGCTGGTGCCTCCCTAGCCTCCCCAAGAGCCGGCTACGAACCCACGTTTGGCCAGGTGTGTAAGGGGCGGGGAGGACTCCACGGCTCCCAGGCTCAGGACGCCACTCTGTGCTGTCCATGTGCGGTCCCCAGGGCCTGCCCCCACAATGGCCTCCCAGGGGGCTGAGACCACACACAGCATAGGGGGGTCATGGACACTCGGCAGGGGCACAGACACGCGGGGCGGGTTCATAGACGCTGGTGGGGCGGCTTCGTAGATGCTCGCAAAGTGGGATCATAGACACTCGGCCTGTGCGCGGCGGAGCACCTGCCCCCGGACGTTGCGGTCCCTGCGTCACCTCTTCCCCACCTGTCCGCTTCCAAGGCTCCCACCACAGCAAGTGCCAGCTCTCAACAGCCTCTCCATGCCCGGAAAGCTCCAGAGCTGCAGGTGGTTCCCCATGGATGGGACCTGCTTCTCACTCCTGCACGGCTCCACCTCCAGGCCTGGCTGCGCAACCTCCACACAGCTCCCGGGAAAGTCCCCGTCTTCCGAGGAGAAGCTCCTCGCTCTCCTCCCACCACACGCGCCCCGGACCCCCGCAGGCCCTCAGCCCATCCGGTCCAGCCCAGGGCTTGACTGCGCCCGAGAGTCAGGTCAGAAACCAACGCAGTGGCTTCCACACGGACCCCGACCACAGCGTCCACATCTGCCCCGAACCTTGGAATGTGAGGCTCCATGGAAATAGGCCCGTGCTAACGTCATGAGTCAGGACGAAGGCGACGAGGAAGGTGGGCCCCAACCAGTTGCTGGCGTCCTTGGAAGAAGGAGAAACAGGCCAGGCATGGTGGCCCACGCCTGTCATCCCAGCATGTGGGAGACCAAGGCGGGAGGCTCGCTTGAGCCCAGGAGTTTAAGACCAGCCTGGGCAACACAGTGAGACCCCGTCTCTGGAACACTGAAAATTAGCCAGGCATGGCCGGGCGCGGTGGCTCACGCCTGTAATCCCAGCACTTTGGGAGGCTGAGGCGGGTGGATCACGAGGTCAGGAGATGGAGACCATCCTGGCTAACACGGTGAAACCCCGTCTCTACTAAAAATACAAAAAATTAGCTGGGCGTGGTGGCGGGCACCTGTAGTCCCAGCTACTCGGGAGGCTGAGGCAGGAGAATGGCATGAACCTGGGAGGCGGAGCTTGCAGTGAGCCGAGATCATGCCACTGCACTCCAGCCTGGGCGACAGAGCGAGAGACTCCGTCTCAAAAAAAAAAAAAAAAAGAAAAAAGTAAAAGAAAATTAGCCAGGCATGGTGGTGAGCAACTGCAATCCTAGCTACTCAGGAGGCTGAGGCAGGAGAATCGCTTGAACCTGGGAGGTGGAGGTTGCAGTGAGCAGAGCTCACGCCACTGCACTCCTGCTTGGGTGACAGAGCAAGACTTCATCTCAAAAAAAAAAAAGAAAAAGAAACAGAGTGGGCGGCTGCATGGAGACGGAAGCAGGGACTGGAGCGATGCCGCCACAGATCAAGGACGTCTGGAGTCCCCAGAAGCTGGGTGGGGCAGGAGGATCCTCCCTTGAGCCTCCAGAGGGAGCGCCACCCTGGGACGCCTTGATCCATGGTCCTGGGCTCTGGGACTGGCAGAGGATGAACCCACTGAGTTTGACTCCCCAGTGTGTGGGCATTGGGACTGCTGCCCGCCCGTCTGCCCTCCTGGCCATGTCCTCAGGGGCCCAGGCCTCAGGGCCCTGCACCACCATCACCTACAGCCGGTGCCCCAGGACAAACGCTTCCCTCCCACGTGATGTTCCAGAAATAGGGTACCTGTGCGTGGGACTTCTCTTTCTTGATTTAAAAACGCATCTTGGTCTCCTGTGGGGAAAACCTTTGAGGAGGGTTCAAAAGCAGAAAGCAGGAGGCACTGAAGTGGGCCCAGCGTGGGCCATCCATGCACAGTTTGGAACCAGGGAGCCCCTCTGACATGGGCGGGTCCCCAGGCAGCTCTGCCGGTCTCCAAGGCAGGGGCACCTCCAACACCAAGCTCCTCCCTGGAGACACCCTCATGGGCCTTCAGGATCCGACCCCTGGACACCGCTACTGCCTCCTCTGCCCACCATGGGTCCCCAGCCCCACTCCCGGCCATTCCCCACTTCATGTATCCATAACCCCTTCCCCTTCCAAACAAATAGAGAACACACGGCCACAGAAAGACACATCCACAATTGCTCACAGCAGCACGATTCCCACCTCCGAATGGGGGAAACAACCAGTGTCCGTTGACAGACACGGCGCGACCACCCACGCGCCAGAACATGACCCAGCCGCAAACAGGAATGAGGCTCTGATGCACGACCCGGCACAGATGCACCTTGAGGATGTCACACTCTATGAGAGACGCCAGGCACAGAAGTACAAATCCTGTGTGATCCACTCCTAGGAGGTCCCCAGAGTCCTCAGATTCAGACAGAAAGTACGATGGGGGACAGGCACAGTGACTCACGCCTGTCATCGCAGCACTTTAGGAGGCTGAGGCGGGCAGCCCACCTAAGATCAGGAGTTCGAGACCAGCCTGGCCAACATGGTGAAACCCTGTCTCTATGAAAAATACAAAAATTAGCCAGGTGTGGTGGTGGACACCTGTAGTCCCAGCTACTCAGGAGGCTGAGGCAGGAGAATCACTTAGAACCCAGGAGGTGTCGGGCATGGTGGCTCATACCTGTAATCCCAGCACTTTGGGAGGCCGAGGCAGGCAGATCACGAGGTCAGGAGATCGAGACCATCCCGGCTAACACAGTGAAACCCCGTCTCTACTAAAAATACAAAATATTAGCCGGGTGTGGTGGCACCTGTAATCCCAGATACTCAGGAGGCTGAGGCAGGAGAATTGCTTTAACCCTGGAGGCGGAGGTCGCAGTGAGCTGAGATCGTGCCACTGCACTGCAGCCTGGGCTATAAGACTGAGACTCCATCTCAAAAAAAAGAAAAAATAAATTAAAAAAAAAAAACCAGGAGGCAGAGGTGGCAGTGAGCCGAGATCTGCACTCAAGCCTGGACAGCAAGAGTGCAACTCCATCTCAAAAAGAAAAGAAAACAGGTTAAAACCGAAAGAACTGTAGGTGCACAAAGGGCCAATGATTCCGTGATTTAACCTACACAACGGAACCTCCATGAAGAGCCCTAAACCACAGAGCTGAGCTTCCAAGCTGGTGACTTTGTCCACGTGCCACGAGGGTGGCCATCCCGAGCCCACAGGACACAGGTGCAGGTGCTCTGACACCCTCTGGGCATGGGAACCTCTTCATCTGGCTGCAGGATGTCCTTGTTGTTGTTTTTGTTTTTTGAGACGGAGTCTCGCTCTGCTGCCCAGACTGGAGTGCAGTGGCACAATCTTGGCTCACTGCAACCTCTGCCTCCCGAGTTCCAGTGAATCTCCTGCCTCAGCCTCCCGAGTAGCTGCGATTACAGGCATAGCACCACCATGCCTGGCTAATTTGTGTATCTTTTAGTAGAGACGGGGTTTCACCATGTTGGCCAGGGTGGTCTCGAACTCCTGACGTCAGATGATCCGCCCGCCTCTGCCTCCCAAAGTGCTGGGATTACAGGTGTGAGCTACCACGCCTGGAAGAGATGTCCTTTATTAAATCTTTCATTTATTTTTATTTCATTTTTATTTTTAGTTTTTACAGGTGTGGTCTCACTCTGTCACCCAGGATGGAGTGCAGTGGCACAATCATAGCTCACAGCAGCCTCAACCTCCTGGGCTCAAGCAATTCTCCCACCTCAGCCTCCCAGTAGCTGGGAACACACACACACAAGCCACAATGCCCAGCTAACTGTTAAATGTTTTGTACAGACGGGGTCTTGCTATGTTGCCCAGGCTGGTCTCAAATGCCTGGGCTCAAGCGATCCTCCCAGTTCAGCTGCCCAAAGCGCTGTGATTACAGGCAAACTGGTAACTGTATTTCTCGAAGTTCTGTGGGCTGTTATGGCTAACCATCAACCTCAAGGACGGAGATGTGGGACTCCTGATTTTAGTCAGAGAGAAGTGTGGGTCACCTGGGGACTCGCCCTTGCAACAGGCATCTGACGTGGGTGGCACGGGGCTCAGCTGACCACCTGTGGGGTCTGCGCTCACTCTGGATGGTGGGTGTGAGGGTTGAGTTAAATTGTAGGATGCCGCCGGGCACGGGGGCTCACGCCTGTAATCCCAGCGCTTTGGGAGGCCGAGGTGGGCGGATCACGAGGTCAGGAGATCGAGACCATCCTGGCTAACATGGTGAAACCCCATCTCTACTAAAAATACCAAAAAAAAAAAAAAAAAAAATTAGTCAGGTGTGGTGGCGGGCGCCTGTAGTCCCAGCTACTCGGGAGGCTGAGGCGGGAGAATGGTGTGAACCCGGGAGGCAGAGCTTGCAGTGAGCCAAGATTGCGTCACGGCACTCCAGCCTGGGCGACAGAGCGAGACTCTGTCTCAAAAAAAAAAAAAAGAAAAAAAAATTGTAGTATGCCCAGTTTGTATCCACAAGATGAGGAATTACTTGCTGTGGAAAACCCACACACGGTGCCAGAACTCCTGTAAGGAGTAAAAACAGATTTTCCTTTATATCTAAACAGAAACCATGAGAGCTGGAGTGGCCACGTCAACATCAAGACGCCACTTTGGGAGGCCAAGACAGGAGGATCGTTTTAGCCCAAGAGCTGAAGATCAGCCTGAGCAATGTAGCAAGACTCTGCCTTGCCTGTTTTTCTACAAAAAGTTTAAAAAATTAGCCGCACATAGGCCGGGTGCAGTGGCTCACCCCTGTAATCCCAGCACTTTGGGAGGCCGAGGCAGGCAGATCGCAAGGTCGGGAGTTCAAGACCAGCCTGGCCAACATGGTGAAACCCCGTCTCTGCTAGAAAAGTACAAAAATTAGCCAGGCATGGTGGCGTGCGCCTGTAATCCCAGCTACTCGGGAGGCTGAGGCAAGAGACTTGCTTGAACCCGGGAGGTGGAGGTTGCAGTCAGCCAAGATCGCATCATTGCACTTGAGCCTGGGCGACAGGGCAAGACTCCGTCTCAAACGAACAAACAAAAAAGGCCAGGCGCGGTGGCTCACACCTGTAATCCCAGCACTTTGGGAGGGCAATCACGAGGTTGGGAGTTCAAGACCAGCCTGACCAACACAGAGAAATCCCGTCTCTACTAAAAATACAAAATTAGCCGGCTGTGGTGATGCATGCCTGTAATCCCAGCTTCTCAGGAGGCTGAGGCAGGAGAAGAATCGCTTGAACCCGGGAGGCGGAGGTTGTGGTGAGCCGAGATCACGTCATTGCACTCCAGCCTGGGTAACAAAAACAAAACTCTGTCAAAGAAAAAAAAAAAAAAGAAAGAGACAAAGAAAGAGAAAGAAAAGAAGAAAGAAAAGAAAAAGGAATCTCTGGACCCCAAAATCTATGCCAAAAGGAAAAATCAAGCTGGAACCGCTTAGGGCAAACCAGCCTTCTGTTCTATTCTTTAAAAAGACAGCTACTAAGATAAAAAAGCTACATACCTCCCTCCCAATCTGTCCACAAGGAAATTCCTTGCACACAGAGGACAGAGAGAACTCAGCCATCCCTCTGCTCACTGAGATAAATGGGTATCTGATTGCTGCCTTTGGAAAGGCTCATCAGAAACTCAATGCAATGGTCTGTTTCTTACCTATGACCTGGAAGCCCCTCCCTGCTAAGTTTCCCCCCTTTCTGGACTGAACCAATGTTCATTTTACATATATTGATTGATGTCTCATGTCCCCCTAACGTGTAGAAAACCAACCCGTGCCCCGATCACCTTGGGAACATACCATCAGGACCTCCTGAGGCTGTGTCATGGGCACGCGTCCTTAATGTTGGCAAAATAAACTTTTTTTTTTTTTTTTGAGACGGAGTTTCACCCTTGTTGCCCAGGCTGGAGTGCAATGGCGTGATCTCAGCTCACCACAAAATCTACCTCCCAGGTGCAAGCAATTCTCCTGCCTCAGCCTCCCGAGTAGCTGGGATTACCGGCATGCATCACCACGTCCGGCTAATTTTGCATTTTTAGTAGAGACGGGGTTTCTCCATGTTGTTCAGGCTGGTCTCAAACTCCCGACCTCAGGTGATCCACCCGCCTTGGCCTCCCGAAGTGCTGGGATTACAGGTGTGAGCCACCGCGCCCGGCCAGGCAAAATAAACTTTCGAAATTGACTGAGACCTGTCTCGGATATTTAGGGTTGACATAACAAACCTTCATATATACCCACTGAATCTAAAATAAAATCAGGCCAGGAGTGGTGGCTCATGCCTATAATCCCAGGACTTTGGGAGGCTGAGGCAGGAGGATCACTTGAGCCCGGGAGTTTGAGACCAGCCTCAGCAACAACAGAAAGACCTCATCTCCACAAAAAAATTTTTATTTTTATTTTTTGAGATGGAGTCTTGCTCTGTCGCCCAGGCTGGAGTGCAGTGGTGCCATCTCGGTTCACTGCAACCCCTCTCTCCCAAGTTCAAGCAATTCTCCTGCCTCAGCCTCCCAAGTAGCTGGGACTACAGGCGCCCACCACCACGCCTGGCTAATTTTTTTGTATTTTTAGTAGAGGTGGGGTTTCACCGTGTTAGCCAGGATTGTCTCAATCTCCTGACCTCATGATCCGCCCGCCTCAGCCTCCCAAAGTGCTGGGATTACAGGCGTGAGCCACTGCGCCCGGCCAGGAATTCTTCTGACTGCCAAATTCCATGGAATCTGTGAACCGCGGTTTGTTTCTGCACTCACTGGCTAGTCTGCGGGTTTTCCGGTTTTGAGCTACTGTGAATCATGCCGCTCTGAGCATTCATGCACAAGGCTGTGTGAGGCCATAGATTCTCCTTCTCTTGGATAAATGCCTCGGAGTGGAATGACCCTGACGTTTAACATTTTCTTTTTTGAGACAGGGTCTCACTCTGTCACCCAGGCTGGAGTGCAGTGCTATGATCACAGCTCACTGCAGCCTTGACTTCCTGGGCTCAAGTGATCCTCCCACCTTAGCCTCCTGAGTACCTGGGACTAGGGGCGTGCACCACCATGCCTGGCTAATTTTTAAAATTATTTTTTAGCCAGGCGCAGTGGCTCATACCTGTAATCCCAGCACTTTGGGAGGCCAAGGCGGGCGGATCACCTGAGGTCAGGAGTTCGAGACCAGCCTGACCAATATGATGAAACCCCATCTCTACTAAAAATACAAAACTTAGTCAGGTGTGGTGGCCGGAGCCTACAATCCCAGCTACTCAGGAGGCTGAGACAGGAGAATTGCTTGAACCCAGGAGGCAGAGGCTGCAGTGAGCCAAGATCACACCACTGCACTCCAGCCTGGGAATAAGAGCGAAACACCGTCTAAATATATATATATATATATATATATATATATATATATATATATATATATATTCTTTAGCAGGGAGCAGTGGCTCACGCCTGTAATCCCAGTGCTTTGGGAGGCCAAGTTGGGTGGATCACCCTAAACCCACAAGTTCAAGACCAGCCTGGGCAACATAGCAAGACCCCATCTCTACTAAACAGAAAAAAATTAGCCGAGCATGGTGGTGCATGTCTGTAGTCCCAGCTACTTGGGAGGCTAAGGTGGGAGGACTGTTTGAGCCCAGGAGCTGGAGGCTGCAGTGAGCCATGATCGAGCCACTGAACTCCAGTGTGGGTGACAGAGTGAGATCCTGTCTCTAAAAAAAAAATTTTTTTTTATTTTAAAAAAGTCCAACAGTCCAAGGGGTCAATACTAGCCACACATGGCTATTTAAATCTAAATCCAAATTCAGCTGAATTCAACATTCAACTGCTCGGTCACGCTGTCCACATTTGTAGTCGGTACTGGCCACACTGAGTGCCTAGTATTGGACAGCACAGATGCAAACCATCCTGGTTACTACAGGATACTCTACCGCAGAGCACAAGACCACAGAACCCACAGAAAAACTGTTAAACCTAATAAGGCTTCAGGAAGAAACAGTCCAAACCAGATAAAAGTAAACATGCCAGCTATTTGGGAGGCTGAGGCAGGAGAATCACTTGAACCCGGGAGGCGGAGCTTGCAGTGAGCTGATACTGCGCCACTGCACTCCAGCCTGGTGACAGAGCGAGACTCCGTCTCAAAAAAAAAAAAAAAAAAAAAGTAAACATGCAAAAATCTAAAATCTACAGCTTTCAGACCAGCCGCGGTAGCTCACACCTGATATCCCAGCACTTTGGGAGACTGACGTGGGTAGATCACGAGGTCAGGAGTTCGAGCCCAGCTTGGCCAACATAGTGAAACCCCATCTCTACTGAAAATACAAAAAATTAGCCTGGTGTGCCGGCAGGCTCCTGTAATCTCAGCTACTCAGGAGGCTGAAGCAAGAAAATCACTTGAACCCAGGAGCCGGAGGTTGCAGTGAGCCGAGATCGTACCATTGAGCTGTAAAACAACTAAATCAGGCCGGGCGTGATGGTTCACGCCTGTAATCTGGGCACTTTGGGAGGCCAAGGTGGGCAGATCACCTGAGGTCAGGAGTTGGAGACCAGCCTCAACATGGAGAAACCACATCTCTACTAAAAATACAAAATTAGCCAGGCATGGTGGTGCATGCCTGCAATCCCAGCTACTTGGGAGGCTGAGGCAGGAGAATTGCTTGAATCTGGGAGGCGGAGGTTGCAGTGAGCCCAGATTGCACCATTGTACTCCAGCCTGGGTAACAAGAGTGAAACTCCATCTCAAAAACAAACAAACAAAACACCCAAATCAAAACCTTAACAATAAACGTACAAGAACTGTATTAGAAAAATCACCCAACTTTATGTCCTTAGAAAGACCAATCTCCTCGATAAATTAATTTATCACTTCATGAACTGATTCTCAAGATCATCAGGCACTATTAGGCCAGGGCTGGCAAACTATGGCCCTTAGAGGGAATCTGACCCACCACTTGTTTTTGCAAATAAAGTTTTGTTTTTTTTTTTCTGAGACAGAGTTTCACTCTTGTTGCCCAGGCTGGAGGGCAATGGCACTATCTCAGCTCACTGAAACCTCCTCCTCCCAGATTGAAGCGATTCTCCTGCCTCAGCCTCCTGAGTAACTAGGATTACAGGTGCCCACCGACATGCCCAGCTAATTTTTTTTATTTCTCATTTTTTTGAGACAGTCTCACTCTATTGCCCAGGCTGGAGTGCAGTAGCACAATCTCGGCTCACTGCAACCTCTGCTGCCCAGGTTCAAGCAATTCTCCTGCCTCAGCCTCCCAAGTAGCTGGGATGACAGGCGCCCGCCACCACGCCCGGCTGATTTTTGTATTTTTAGTAGAGACAGGGTTTCACCATCTTGGCCAGGCTGGTCTCAAACTCCTGACCTCATGATCCACCTGCCTCGGCCTCCCAAAGTGCCCAGATTACAGGCGTGAGCCACTGCACTCAGCCAATTTTTGTATTTTTAGTAGAGACGGAGTTATCACCATGTTGGCCAGGCTGGTCTTGAACTCCTGACCTGAGGTGATACTCCTGCCTCGGCCTCCCAAAGTGCCAGGATTACAGGTGTAAGCCCCCACACCTGGCCAATGAAGTTTTATTAGAACACAGCTATTCTTGCTCAGTTGCTTGTTGATTTATGGCTTTTTGTGCTGCTATGGCAGAATTAAGTAGTTGCAACTGAGACAGTATGGCCTGCCAAAAATATTTACTATCTGACCCTTCACATGAATTTGCTGGCACCTGTGTCTTTCATCTGTTTTGGTTTTGTTTTACACAGGCAAGGTCTCACTATGTTGCCCCACACTGGTACCAAACTCTTGGCTTCAAAAGATCTTCCCACCTTAGGCCAGGGGTGGTGGCTCACGCCTGTAATCCCAGTACTTTGGGAGGCCAAGGATAGCCTGAGGTCAGGAGTTCGAGACCAGCCTGGCCAACATGGCGAAACCCCGTCTCTAAAAATACAAAAATTAGCCGGGTGTGGTGGTGCACGCCTGTAATCCCAGCTACTCGGGAGGCTGAGGCAGGAGAATTGCTGGAACCCAGGAGGCAGAGCTTTGCAGTGAGCCAAGATCGTGCCACTGCACTCCAGCCTGGGCAACAGAGTGAGACTCTGTCTCAAAAAATAACAATAATAAAATAAAACACAGAATATAAGTTCCATGAGGAAGGAGATGTTTTTCTGTCATATTCACCTCCTGTAGCCAGGACTGTATTTCAGTGAGTATCTGTAGGGTGGACAGATGGGTGGATGTGGGTGACGGATTCTAGAAGAGTAAATGTGTCAGACCAGCTGAGAAAGTCTTTTTTTTGTTGTTGTTGAGACAGAATTTTACTCTTTTTGCCCAGGCTGGAGCGCAGTGGTGCGATCTCAGCTCACTGCAACCTCCACCTCCCAGGTTCAAGCAATTCTCCTGCCTCAGCCTCCCAAGTAGCTGAGATACAGGCACCCGCCACCATGCGTGGTTAATTTTGTATTTTTAGTAGAGACAAGGTTTCACTATGTTGCCCAGACTGCTCTCAAACTCCTGACCTCAGGTGATCCGCCTGCCTCAGCCTCCCAAAGTGCTGGGATTACAGGGGTGAGCCACTGCACCTGGTTTTTTTTGTTTTGTTTTTAGGCAGAGTCTCGCTGTGTTGCCCAAGCTGGAGTGCAGTGGTGCGATCTCAGCTCGCCACAACCTCTGCCACCCAGGTTTAAGTGATTCTCCTGCCTCAGCCTCTCAAGTAGCAGGCGCACACCACCATGCCTGGGTAATTTTTGTATTTTTAATACAGACAGAGTTTCACTATGCTGGCCAAGCTGGTCTCGAACTCCTGACCTCAAGTGATCTGCCTGCCTCGGCCTCCCAAAGTGCTGGAATTACAGGCATGAGCCACTGTGCCTGGCTGTTTTTTTTTTTTTTTTTTTTTTTTTTTTTGAGATAGAGTCTCATTTTGTCGCCCAGGCTGGAGTGCAGTGGCACAATCTTGGCTCACTGCAACCTGCACCTCCTGGGTTCAAACGATTCTCCTGCCTCAGCCTCCCCAGTAGCTGGGACCACAGGCACACGCCACCCACCACGCCTGGCTCATTTTTGTGGTGTTTTTTTCCTTCTTTTTTGAGGCGGAGTCTCAGCCTGTTGCCCAGGCTGGAGTGCAGTGGCGCGATCTTGGCTCACTGCAAGCTCCGCCTCCCAGGTTCAAGCAATTCTCCTGCATCAGCCTCCCAAGTAGCTGGGATTACAGGTGCCCACCGCCACACCAGGCTAATTTTTTGTATTTTTAGTAGAGACGGGGTTTCACCATGTTGGCCAGGCTGGTCTCAAATTCCTGACCTCGTGATCTGCCTGACTCGGCTTCCCAAAGTGCTGGGATTACAGGCGTGAGCCACCGCACCCAGCCAGATTGTTCTACTTCTGGACCTCGCTACATTGCTGACAGTTCCATGATAGAGTGAATAAAGATACTTTAGGCTGGGCACGGTGGCGCACACCTGTAATCCCAGCACTTTGGGAGGCCGAGGTGGGTGGATCACCTGAGCTCAGGAGTTCACCATCACCCTGGGCAACATGACGGAAATACCGTCTCTACTAAAAATACAAAAATTAAGGCCGGACGCAGTGGCTCACGCCTGTAATCCCAGCACTTTAGGAGGCCAAGGTGGGTGGATCACGAGGCCAGGAGATCGAGACCATCCTGACTAACATGGTGAAACCTCATCTCTACTAAAAATACAAAAAAATTAGCCAGGCGTGGGTGGGCGGGCGCCTGGTAGTCCCAGCTACTCAGGCTGTAGTCCCAGCTACTCAGGAGGCTGAGGCACCAGAATCACTTGAATCCAGGAGGCATAGGTGGCAGTGAACCGAGATCTCGCCACTGCACTCAAGTCTGGGCAACAGGGCAAGAGTCAATCTCAAAAAAGAAAAAAAAAGGCCTGGCGTGGTGGCTCATGCCTGTAATCCTAGCACTTTGGTAAGCCGAGGCGGGTGGATCACAAGGTCAGGAGATCGAGACCATCCTGGCTAACATGGTGAAACCCTGTCTCTACTAAATGTACAAAAAAGTAGCCAGGTGTGATGGCAGGCGCCTGTAGTCCCAGCTACTCGGGAGGCTGAGGCAGGAGAATGGCATGAACCCAGGAGGCGGAGCTTGCAGTGAGCTGAGACCGCGCCACTGCACTCCAGCCTGGGCGACACATCGAGACTCCGTCTCAAAAAAAAAAAAAAAAAAAGGTATTTTAGATACTAACTTCACGGGACCGGCCAATGTGTACATCCACAAAAGTGCAACCCTGGAGATCTTCAGTCCTCCCCTCGAGCCCCACGAGAGAATCAGATGTTTCATTCCCACAGATCATTCAATGCACAATCACTGCATGTCCACTGTGTGCCAGGCTCCAGCGCGCTGAGACGGACGGGTGCTCATCCAGGACCGGGGAACAGCCCAGAAGCCGCGTGCAACCCCTGGCCTCCTCCCCAGCACAAATGCCGACCCCTGCGTTACGGTCCCAGACACTGGGGCCACCGCCAAGGCCTGCTCCCAGCCTCCTCTCTGCCATGTCTCAGTTCGCCCTGCACCCCAGCCAGGGACCACGCCCAAGCCCAGGCCACCTGCTCTCATCACAGCTGGCAAGGCCCGGCCCCTCTCTGCTCATCATCATCATCAGTAAACTCCAGACTTTATCCCAGCACCCCCAGTTCTTCCAGACATCCCCCCACCTTTTTTTTTTTTTTTTTGAGACAGAGTCTCGCCCTGTCACCGAGGCTGGAGTGCAGTGGCGCGATCTCGGCTCACTGCCATTTCTGCCTTCCGGATTCAAGCAATTCTCCTGCCTCAGCCTCCGAGTAGCTGGGATTACAGGTGTGTGCCACCGCGCCCAGCTTATTTGTGTATTTTTAGTAGAGACAGGGTTTTGCCATGATGGCCAGGCTGGTCTCGAACTCCTGATCTCAGGTGTCTGACCGCCTCGGCCTCCCAAAGTGCTGGGATAACAGGCGTGAGTCACTGCGCCCAGCCTCAGCTGCTGTTTTCTATCTGCTGTGTGGCCTGCGGCTGTCAGCAATGCATCGGGTCCGTTTGTTCCCACAGCCCCAGGACAGACGTGTCTGAGTGACCGTTTCAATCATGGAAACTGAGGCACAGGGCACTTGGGACACACTGCTCTGCGGACCTCTCAGCCCCGGGTGCTGCCAACGCATCCAGGCCAGTACTTGTCCCTCCTCAGCCTGTCCTGGCTTGTGATGCTCCAGCCAGAAATCTGGGGACCCCCGCCACAGCCTCCCACGCCCTCACCTGCCAAGCTGCCTCCTCTCCTGGCCACAGGAACTCGCTTCCTCCAAAGAGGACCTGCACCCTCTACCACTCATTTCTGCCGTCCCCACCGAGCCCCCCGCTGTCTCCTGCCTGGAGTCGGCAGCTGCTACTCCCCAGTCTCGCTCCTGGGCCCGTCCACGGCGCATTCCACCCTCAACGCGGATCTGGTCATGCTGGGCCACAGGGCCCCCCCTCCCTCCTCCTGCTCCGGCCTTGCCATGGCTTCTACCTGCCCAGCCCCTCTGGGCTCTGGGCCTTCCATCCCTGAGCCTGGGGCACTGCATTCTCCATCAACATCACTTGCTCAGGGGGTCAATCTGGACCAGATCAGTGCTCCCTGTCCATTTTCAGCCCTCCTGAAATGCTAAGGAAATAAGATGACCCCAGTTTTGAACTGCACGGGCCCACTCGCACATGAATTTTTTCAATAAAGGTTGCCCCGAGGGTGCCGGCCTCTCCTGCCTCCCCTTCCACCTCTGCCACCCCTGAGACAGACCCGCCCTCCTGCTCCTCCTCCTCCTCCTCAGCCCTCAATATGAACACAAGGACAGAGGCCTTCATGATGGTCACTTTCACTGTGTGAACAGCAAACAGGATTTCTCCTTTTTTTTTTTTTTTCCTTTTTTTTTGAGACAGAGTTTTGCTCTGTCGCCCAGGCTGGAGTGCAGTGGCGCAATCTCGGCTCACTGCAACCTCCGCCTCCCAGGTTCAAGTGATTCTCCTGCCTCAGCCTCCCGAGTAGCTGGGATTACAGTTGCACATCACCACACCCGGCTAATTTTTTGTATTTTTAGTAGAGACGGAGTTTCACCATGTTGGCCAGGATGGTCTCGAACTCCCGACCTCATGATTCGCCCGCCTCGGCCTCCCAAAGTGCTGGGATTACAGGCGTGAGCCACCGCGCCAGGCCTGTCCTTTATTTTTTTGAGATGGCATGTCACTGTGTCGCCTGGGCTGGAGTGCAGTGGCGCAATCTTGGTTCCCTGCAACCTCCACCTCCTGGGTTCACAAGATTTTCCTGCCTCAGCCTCCTGAGTAGCTGGGATTACAGGCGTGTGCCCCCTCGCCCAGCTAATTTTTGTATTTTTGTAGAGACAGGGTTTCACCGTGTTGACCAGGCTGGTCTCGATCTCCTAACCTCGTGATCTGCCCGCCTCGGCCTCCCAAAGTGCTGGGATTCCAGGCGTGAGCCCCTGCACCCGGCCCCTTAGACTTTTCTGGATATATTTTCTGGTCTCCAGCCTCCGTTATTGTGAGAACAGGAAGCAGGTGTGCATGGACCAAGTGTCCTCACAAGGCCTCCGGTCAGCGAGAAGCCATTCCTAGTTAAGTTTGTGGGAGTCAAAAGTTGTACTTGGATTTGAGCTGAGTGGGGGTCCACGCCCCTAACGCTGCATGTCGAGGGTCCGCTGTCCCAGGCCCGCCCACCTTACCTCGCTGCCATCTCCCGCTGGACCTCACTGCCCTCTCCTGAGCCCCCAGGGACAGACCCCTCACCTACTTTTCTCCAAGGGGTCCTTGTCCTGCCTCCATCCTCTTCACTTAGCAACCGAGCCAGCGGTCCCTCAAGTATAATTGCGTACATGACCCAAGGTCAGCCAGTGCCCAGGGGGCCCCACCTGCCCCTCAAACAGAAAGCCTGGGATTCTCCAACTGCACCTGCTGCTGGGTGAGTTCCAGCTGCATCCAACCTACCCCTCCCCAAAGAGCAGGAAGACCGCCCAGGTGGAGGGAGCAAACCCACCGCCCCTCACCCCAAGCTAGGAGAGGCCCAGCAGCTAAGGACGACAGAGACAGGACGGCGACAGGGACGGCACGAGCCGCAGGAGGCCCCGGAACCCTCCAGGGGAGGAACCTCTGCTAAGTACCGCCCAGGGCAGGACCCCACCAGAGGAGACCCAGCTGCCCATACACACCCAGGAGGAAGCCAGAACAGGTTAACAAAAGCACCCGAAGGTCAGAAGGTCAGCAGGACCCTCCTCCTCCAGGCCCCGCAGCAAGAAAACCCAGCCCCTGCCCCCCGACCAATGAGGGGCACGGTAAGAGGGACCGGGGAGTGGAGGGAACCTGGGGCCTGGGGCCAGTACCCGGCACACTGGCAAAGACAGATACTGGGCCAAACCCGCTTCTTTCCCAGAAAAGAGGCCTGGGGGCTGGGGAGGGAAGGACTCCGGAGCTGGGGGTCTCTGGGTTGGAAGGGCTCGGAGTCGAGAGTCTGGGCGGGGGTCTAGGGTGGTGGCCTGGTGGCAGGGGGTCATAGGATGGGGTGCAGGGGGTAGCAGGGCCCAGGGGAGGCAGCCTCCTGCAGAGTCCAGGGTCGGGAGCCTGGCAGCGGCGGAGCTGGAGGCGGGTGGTCACTGAAGTGGGAGGTGGCAGGGCCCAAGGGTCTCTGGCTGAGGTGGGGGTCCGGGACTGGAGGGGCTGTGGATGGTAGTCTATGATCTGGACTGCAGGGCGGGCAGGGGGTATCCCTGGAGGGGAACAGCATGGTTTGAAGGTCTCTGATCCAGATCATGCGCTGAGCCTGGGGGTCTCTGGTGGGGGTCAGTGGGTCTGGAGGCAGCGGGGAGGACGCAGGGAGCAAGGCCTAGGGGTCTTGGGGCACAGGGGTGCGGGTGGGAGTGGCAGGATGGTGGGGGAAGAGGGAGGGGTCTTGTGGGTCATGGGTGGGGATGGAGGAAATAGCAGGACCCCTGGAGGGAGGGGTCCTGGAGTTCAGGGGTCATAGGTTGGGGTTACGGACTGAGGTGGTGAGGACTGGGGATGGCGGGTGTCTCAGGTGCGAGTGGAGGAGTCGCACCATCCTGGGGTGCAGGGGTGACACACCTGAGTGTAGCGGGGTCCCAGGGGGCCCCGGGAGTAGAGAGTGGAAGGGCAGCGGGCAGCGGTGAAAGACCTGGGGAAGGAGGGGTCCTGGAGAGTCCCCGGGCACAGGGATGGAGGGGTCACCGGTAGGGGTCCCAGGGGGAGAGGGGAGGCAGGCAAGGGTGCAGGGCCTGGGGATGGAGGGGTCCTGAGGGTCCCCGGGTGCAGGGATGGAGGAGTGGGGCATGTGGGGTCATGGGTCCTATGGACAGTGGGCTGGGGTCCTGGGAATGGAGGAGATGGGGGTACACGTCCCAGGGTTGGAGGGTCACAGGAGTCCCAGGGGTGGCGGGTGGGGTGCAGGGCCAGAGCATGGAGGGGACCCAGGGATGCAGGCTGGGTGGGGTCCAGGGATGGAGGGGCCTGGGGTGCAGGCAGGGGTTCCAGCCGTAGGTGGAGGGGCCCAGGGATCTGGGGGCAGAGGTGTCTGGGGGCCTGGGGTGCAGGGAGGGGTGAGGTCCAGGGGTGGAGGGTCCTGGGGATGGAAGAATGGAGGGTCCTAGGGTGCAGGTTGGGGGTGGTGGGCCCTGAGGATGAAGTATCTGGGGTCCTGGGGTGCAGGCCCAGGCTGCAGGGGCCTGGGAGTGCAGGCAGGGGGTGGAGGGACCTAGGGTGCAGGCAGGGGATGGAGGGGCCTGAGGATGGGGTATTCAGGGTCCTGGGGTGCAGGCTGGGTGGGGTTCGAGGATGGAGCGGCCCAGGGACTCCAAGTGCAGGCCGAGTTGGAGGGTCCCAGGAACGGAGGGTACCGGAGTGCAGGCTGGGTGGGTCCAGGGACGGAGGAGAGCAGGGGTCCCAGGGGTACAGGGCCTGGGGTCTCGGGGAACAGGCTGGGGGTGCAAGCCAGGGGTGGAGGATCCGGAGGTCCTGGGGATGGAGGGGTGCAGAGGCCCAGAGTGCAGGCCTGGTGAGGTCTGGGAACAGAAAGGTGCAGGGGCAGGGACAGAGGGGTGCAGAGCCCAGGGAACTGGGTGGAGTCTGGCGATGGACGGATGCAGGCCCCGGGGTGCAGGCTGAGTTGGGTTCGGAGCCTGAGGATGCAGGGGTGCAGGGGTCCCGGGGACAGAGGGGTGCAGGGCCCGGGGATGGAGGGGTGCAGGAGTCCTGGGGCCAGAGGGGTGCAGGGGTCTCGGGGACAGAGGAGTGTAGGGCCTCAGGTGCAGGGCCCGGGCAGCAGGCTGGGTGGGTCGGGGCCAGGGCTGGCGGGGTCGGGGCGCCCACCTGTGCGCGGGGATGCGCTGCGAGCTGAGCCCCTTGCCCACCAGGAAGTGCACGTCGCACAGCACCTCGTTGTTGAAGAGGAAGGCGAAGCGCTCCTGCACGGTGGGCTTGCTGGCCTGCCAGTTGTACGCGGCCTCGCGCTGCAGCGCCGCCGCCCCCGGGCCCGCCGCCTCCTCCGCCCGCTCCGCGCCCGCGGCCTGCGCGTCTGTCCCGGGGCCCGGCGGGGCGGGCGGCGTCGGTCCGGGGGCGGCGGCGGCGGCGGCGGCGGCGGCGGCCGCGTTGCCGGGGGCCGGGGTGGCGGCGGCGTTGGCGCTGGGCCCGGGACTGCCCCCCGCGCCCGGGCCGACCCCGACCCCCGGCGGGCACGACGCGCGCCCGCCGCTCCCACCCGCCGCCATTTTGTCGCTGCGGCGCGGGCGGGGGATGGGAGGAGGGACAGAGGGAGGGGAGGGGAGGGGAAGGGAGGAGGGAGGGAGGGGAGGAGGGAGGGAGGGAGGGGAAAGAAGGAGAGTAGGCGGAGGAGGGGAGGAGGGAGGGGGAGGAGAGAGGGGGAGGAGAGAGGGGAGGGGAAAGGAGGGGAGGAGGGAGGGGAGGGGAAGAGGGAAGGAGGGAGTGGAGGAGAGGGAGGGGAGGAGAGGGAGAGGAAAGGAGGGGAGGAGGGAAGGGAGGGGAGGAGGGAAGAGAGGGGAGGAGGGAAGGAGGGGAGGAGGGAAGGGAGGGAGGAGGGAGGGGAGGGGAAAGGAGGGGAGGAGGGAGGGGAGGGGAAGAGGGAAGGAGGGAGGGGAGGAGAGGGAGGGGAGAAGAGGGAGAGGAAAGGAGGGGAGGAGGGAGGGGAGAAGGGAGGGGAGAGGGGAGGTGAATGGGGGAGGGTGTTGCAGGGGAGGGGAGGGAAGAGTAGGCGGGGCCTGTAGAGGGGCGGGGCTGGTGGAAGACCTCTTGCTCCACTCCCTAAGCATCCTGACCTGAAGCCCAGACTCCAGACCGAGGTCCAGAATTTGGGGTCCAGGCCCCAGACTCCAGACCGGGGATCCTAAACCCTGGATCCTAAACCCTAGAGCACAGACCTCAGTCCAGGACCCCAGGCCTCAGACCTTGAATCCTAGATCCCAGACTCTGAACACCAGACTTCAGACCCCGGATTCCAGATCCCATACCTCAGACCCGAACCCCCAACCCAAAGACCAAGCGCAAACTCCAGACCCTAGACCCTAGACCCTGGACCCAGGTGGCGGGCCTGCTCCCTGGCGCAGGCTCCACTGTACAGAGACATAGCCTGAGGCCGGGAAGCTGCGGATGAGCGGGCGGGGTGCAGGCCACGTGCACTCACACTCAGCAGAGGCCTGGCACCCTCTCCAGGCCAGGTGTGGGGAGTGGTCAGTGTGGACGGAGCTGGGACTCCCCCAAAATGCTTACTACATACATAATGTCAAGGTAGACAAATGCCACAAAGATTGAGGAACCAGGTCGGGCACAGTGGCTCACCCCTGTAATCCCAACACTTCTGGAGGCCGAGGCGGGTGCATCACCTGAGGTGAAGAGCTCGAGACCAGCCTGGGCAACATGGCAAAACCCTATCTCTACAAAAAATACAAAAATTAGCCAGGCACGGTGGCTCACACCTGTAGTCCCAGCACTTTGGGAGGCAGAGGCGGGCGGATCACGAGGTCAGGAGATCGAGACCATCTTGGCCAACATGGTGAACCCCCATCTCTACTAAAAATACGAAAATTAGCCAGGCACGGTGGCTCATGCCTGTAATCCCAGCACTTTAGGAGGCTGAGGCGGATGGATCACAAGGTCAGGAGATCGAGACCATCCTGGCTAACACGGTGAAACCCTGTCTCTACTAAAAATACAAAAAATTAGCTGGGCGTGGTGGCAGGCGCCTGTAGTCCCAGCGACTCAGGAGGCTGAGGCAAGAGAATGGCGTGAACCCAGGAGGCGCAGCTTGCAGTGAGCCGAGATTGCCGAGATCGTGCCACTGCACTCCAGCCTGGGCGACAGAGCGAGACTCCGTCTCAAAAAAAAAAAAAAAAAAAACGAAAATTAGCCAGGCGTGGTGGCCGGTGCCTGTAATCCCAGCTACTTGGGAGGCTGAGGAAGGAGAATCACTTGAACCCGGGAGGTGGAGGTTGCAGTGAGCCAAGACGGGGCCATTGCACTCTAGCCTGAACAACAAGAACAAAACTCCGTCTCAAACAAACAAACAAAACAAAATAAAAAAACTAGACGTGGTGGTACACACCTGTTGTCCCAGCTACTCAGAAGGCTGAGACAGGAGAAGCATCACTTGAGCCTGGAAGGTTGAGCTTTTGATGAGCTATGATTCCACCACTGCACTCCAGCCTGGGCAACAGAGCAAGATCCTGTCTCGAAAAAAAACAAAGAAGAAAAACAAAACAGGGTATTAAAAAAACCCAAGTGATAATGCTATTTTCAATTCTCCAGGGTGGGTGGTTGAGGTAATTACAATTTTTTTTCTTTTCTCTTTTTCTTTTTAGAGTCTCCCTCTATTGCCCAGGCTGGAGTGCAGTGATGTGATCTTGGTTCACTGCAATCTTGGCCTCCTGGTTCAAGCAATTCTCCCACCTCAGCCTCCTGAGTAGCTGGGATTACAGGTACCCGCCACCATGCCTGGCTAAGGCTAATTTTTTTCTTTTTGAGACAGTCTTGCTTTATCGCCCAGGCTGGAGTGCAGTGGTGGGATCTTGGCTCACTGCAAGCTCCGCCTCCCAGATTCATGCCATTCTCCTGCCTCAGCCTCCCGAGTAGCTGGAACTACAGGTGCCTGCCACTACACCCGGCTAATTTTATATGTGTATATATATATATATATATATATATATATATTTTTTTTTTTTTTTTTTTTTTTTCTTTGAGACAGAGTCTCCCTCTGTCGCCCAGGCTGGAGTGCAGTGGCGCCATCTGGCTCACTGCAAGCTCTGCCTCCCGGATTCACGCCATTCTCCTGCCTCAGCCTCCCGAGTACCTGGGACTACAGGCGGCCGCCACCACACCTGGCTAATTCTTTGTATTTTTAGTAGAGACGGGGTTTCACCGTGTTAGCCAGGATGGTCTTGATCTCCTGACCTCGTGATCCGCCCGCCTCGGCCTCCCAAAGTGCTGGAATTATAGGCGTGAGCCACCGCATCCAGCCAGTTACAGTTGCTTTGAGTTATAATTTACAAGATCGTTATTTTTACTTTATTTTAGTATTACTTTTTTGAGGCAGAGTCTGGCTTTGTCTCCCAGGCTGGAGTACAGTGACACAATCTCGGCTCACTGCAACCTCGGCCTCTAGGGTTCAAATAAATCTCCTGGGCCGGGTGCGGTGGCTCACGCTTGTAATCCCAGCACTTTGGGTGGCCGAGGCGGGCGGATCACGAGGTCAGGAGATCGAGACCAAGGTGAAACCTCGCCTCTACTAAAAATACAAAAAAATTAGCCGGGCGTGGTGACGGGCGACTGTAGTCCCAGCTACTCGGAGAGGCTGAGGCAGGAGAATGGCGTGAACCCAGGAGGCGGAGCTTGCAGTGAGCCGAGATTGCGCCACTGCACTCCAGCCTGGGCGACAGAGGGAGACTCCGCCTCAAAAAAAAAAAAAAAAAATTCTCCTGCCTCAGGCTCCCGAGTAGCTGGGACTACAGGTACCTGCCACCACGTTGGGCTAATTTCTGTATTTTCAGTAGAGATGGGGTTTTGCCATGTTGGCCAGACTGGTCTCGAACTCCTGACCTTAAGTGATCCACCCACTTCGGCCTCCCAAAATACTGGGATTACAGGTATGAGCCACCACACCCAGCCAATTTTTACTTTAATTTTTAATTTTAATTTTTTTTTTTTTTTTTAATAAAGTCTCGCTCAGTTGCCCAGGCTGGAGCACAGCTGCAGGATCATGGCTCACTGTGGCCTTGAACTCCTGGGCTCAAGCAATCCTCCCCCTTGGATTCTCAAAATGCTGGGATTACAAGCATGAGCAACTGCACCCAGCATTTTCCTTCCTTCCTTCCTTCCTTCCTTCCTTCCTTCCTTCCTTCCTTCCTTCCCTCCCTCCCTCCCGCCCTCACTCTCTCGCTCTCTTTCTTCTTTTTTTTTTTTTTAAACAGAGTTTCCCTCTGTTGCCCAGGCTGGAGTGTAATGGTGTGACCTCAGCGCACTGCAACCTCCGCCTCCTGGGTTCAAGCGATTCTCTTCTCTTGCCCAGACTCTTGAGTAGCTGGGATTACAGCCATGCACCACCATGCCTGGCCAATGTTTTTTTTTTTTTTTTTGGAGACAGAGTTTTGCTCTTGTTGCCCAGGCTAGAGTGCAGTGGCACAATCTAGGCTCACCACAACCTCCGCCTCCCAGATTCAAGCGATTCTCCTGCCTCAGCCTCCTAAGTAGCTGGGATTACATGTGCCACCACGCCCAGCTAATATTGTATTTTTAGTAGAGATGGGGTGTCTCCATGTTGGTCAGGCTGGTCTCGAACTCCTGACCTCAGGTGATCCGCCTGCCTTGGCCTCCCCAAGTGCTGGGATTACAGGCGGGAGCCATCACAGCCGGCCTCTAAATGTCTACTTTCTTATCTCTCATCTCATACATTTGCAAAGTGACATCTTTCCAGCCAAATCCTAAAAAGGGCATCTGTGCAGTCCCTTCTAGATGAAGTTCCGGAACAGGCATACCTGCCATGGTGATGGAAATTAACAAAATGGTAGGTTGTCTGAGGAAAGGGTGAACTTTATGGAATGCTGAGATGTTCACAATTTTTTTTTTTTTTTTTTTTTTTTTTTTTTTTTGAGATGGAGTTCGGCCTCATTCTGCCGCCCAGGCCGGAGTGCAGTGGCACGATCTTGGCTCACTGCAAGCTCCGCCTCCCGGGTTCACGCCATTTTCCTGCCTCAGCCTCCTGAGTAGCTGGGACTACAGGCGCCCGCCACCACGCCCGGCTAATTTTTTTGTATTTTTAGTAGAGACGGAGTTTCACCGTGTTAGCCAGGATGGTCTCGATCTCCTGACCGCGTCATCTGCCCACCTCGGCCTCCTGAAGTGCTGGGATTACAGGCATGAGCCACCGTGCCCGGCCAATTTTTGTATTTTTAGTAGAGATGGGGGTTTCTCCATGTTGGCTAGGCTGGTTTCGAACTCCTGACTGCATGATCTGCCCACCTCGGCCTCCCAAAATACTGAGATTACAGGCGGGAGCCACCGCACCCAGCCCATGTGATTTTGAGAGGAGCATCTGCCTAAATTAAGCAAACTACACTTAAGATTTGTGCATTCGCTGTAGGTAAACCATACCTCTCCCTAGACCTAAACATATTACAGATGGAGATTATCTGTGAAGGCAGAAACATGAGTCCACCTCAGCCCCAGGGGTGGCAAGGGAAGCTTGTGGAGCCTTCTTGTCCTTTGTCACTGCTTTTTTTTTTTTTTTTTTTTTTTGCTGGCTATTGAGCCAACACCTGCCCCTGGCAGTGCGTTTTGAGCGTTTTTGAGTTTTTCCGCAGGTTTCTGGAACCAATCCCAGCCCTGTCTATACGGTGATGGCCTCTAGAGGGCGCTCGTCACCAAGCTGATTGCTGGATTTCCATTCATTTCTAGAGACGTGTGCAATTCACATAATAAAACTATCCTTGGCCAGGAGGGTGGGATGTCATTTTCTTCCCTCCCACGGCCCCCTTTCCTCTCCGCTGACTCCAGGACACTCAGGCTGGCTGGCTTTCTTTCTTTCCTTTCTGAGACAAAGTCTCACTCTATCTTCCAGGGCTGGACTGCAATGGTGCAGTCACAGCTCACTGCAGCCTCCACCTCCTGGGCTCAAGTGATCCTCCCGTCTCAGCCTCCTGAGTAGCTGGGACCACAGGCACGCACCACCATGCCTAATTTTTTTTTTTTTTAAGAGCCTCTCGAGGCCAGGCGCAGTGGCTCACGCCTGTAATCCCAGCACTTTGGGAGGCCGAGGCGGGCAGATCACGAGGTCAGGAGATCGAGACCATCCTGGCTAACACGGTGAAAACCCATCTCCACTAAAAATACAAAAAATTAGCCGGGCGTGATGGCGGGCGCCTGTAGTCCCAGCTACTCAGGAGGCTGAGGCAGGAGAATATTGAGAACTCGGGAGGCAGAGCTTGCAGTGAGCCGAGATCATGCCACTGCACTCCAGCCTAGGCAACAGAGCACGACTGTCTCAAAAAAAAAAAAAAAAAAAAGTCTCTCGCTCAGTTGCCCAGGCTGAAGTGCAGTGGTGTGGTCTCAGCTAACTGCAACCTCCGTCTCCTGGGTTCGAGCAATTCTCCTGCTTCAGCCTCCCAAGTAGCTGGGATTATGGGCGCCCACCACCACACCCGGCTAATTTTTGTATTTTTAGTAGAGACGGGGTTTCACCATCTTGGCCAGGCTGATCTTGAACTCCTGACCTCGTGATCCAGCCACCTCAGCCTCCCAAAGTGCTGGGATTACAGGCATGAGCCACCGCACCAGCCAACACTGGGACTTTCACTCCGGAATATTATGCACACCAGAAAGGCCTGATGTGGAAGAAAATATTTAAAGAGCTCACAAAAAATTTAGAGGGAGCAACTGAAGGAGATTAGAATATGCCATGTCAAAATATGCCACCTTAGGAGCTGGGCACAGTGGCTGGCGCCTGCAATCCCAGCATTTTGGGAGACTCAGGCAGGTGGATCACCTGAGGTCAGGAGTTTGAGACCAGCCTGGCCAACATGGTGAAACACCGTCTCTACTAAAAATAAAAAATTAAGGCCAGGCACGGTTGCTCACGCCTGTAATACCAGCACTTTGGGAGGCCGAGGCAAGCGGATCACGAGGTCAGGAGATCAAGACCATGTTGGCTAAGGCACTGAAACCCCATCTCTACTAAAAATACAAACAAAATTAGTTGGGCGTGGTGGCGGGCGCCTGTGGTCCCAGCTACTCAGGAGGCTGAGGCAGGAGAATGGCGTGAACCCGGGAGGCGGAGCTTGTAGTGAGCCGAGATCGCGTCACTGCACTCCAGCCTGGGTGACAGAGCGAGACTGTGTCTCAAAAAAAAAAAAAAAATTAGCTGGGCGTGGTAGCACGCACCTGTAATTCCAGTTACTCGAGAGGCCGAGCCAGCAGAATCGCTTGAACCTGGGAGGCAGAGGCTGCCGTGAGCCAAGATCACACCACTGCACCCCATCCTGGGTGAAAGAGGGAGGTTCTGTCTTATGAGATAAGAGAAGATAAGATGATGGGATAAGCCAAGCCTCAGGAGGAAATAAGGAAGAGACCTTTGGATTGAATTGTGGCCAGGACAGACAGTGTCTGTCTCACTGGGCTCTCCTTGCCCTTCAAGTGCTGGCCCCAAGTCCCCTTCTCTGCAAGCCCTGCCCACCAGCCCCTCTCCCTGGCTGCAGAGAAAAGCCAGTGGTGGCGGATGCCTGGGGACAGCCATGTCCTGGCCACCTGGCTCAGCCCAGGCTGGGGCAACCAGTGAGGCTCTTCCTTGTGGATTTCAGGCACTCTCATTGGCAATGAAGGGCTGTGTGCTTAGTTCCTTACAGCTGTGTCACCTGAACAGTTCTGCCCAGTGAGTTATGAACAGAAGGGGTGTGACTCTTCTAGCCTGTGGCATTTAATGGCCAGGGCAAGACCCTCCAGAGACCTGTCCTGTGTGCTCCATCGGAGATGGTAGCTGTCAGCCAGGAATGAGGAGATGGGGCAGAGCCACAGCCACCCAGCAACAGAGCTGGAAATCAACCTGTGCGTGGTTTATACTTCATTTCTTGTTGTAGTGGTAAATAAAATACACATAATGTAAAATTTGCCTTTTTTTGTTTTGAGATGGACTCTCACCCTGTCACCCAGGCTGGAGTGCAGTGGTGCGATCTTGGCTCACTGCAACCTCCGCCTCCCAGGTTCAAGTGATTCTCCTGCCTCAGCCTCCCGAGTGGCTGGGATTACAGGTGTGCACCACCACGCCCAGCTAATTTTTGTACTTTTAGTAGAGACAGCATTACGTCATGTTGCCCAGGCTGGTCTTGAACTCCTGGGCTCAACTGATTCTTCCTCTGTCTTGGTCTCCCAAAGCGCTGGGATTACAGGTGTGAGCCACTGCGCCTGACCCTTAATCTTTTTTGTTTTTTTGGTGGGGGATGGAGTCTCACTCTGTTGCCCAGGCTGGAGTCCAGTGGCACGATCTTGGCTCATGGCAACCTCTGCCTCCTGGGTTCAAGCTATTCTCCTGCCTCAGCCTCCTGAGTATCTGGGATTACAGGAGCCCACCACCACACCTGGCTAATTTTTTTTTTTTTTTAGTAGAGATGATATTTCACCATGTTGGCCAGAGTGGTCTCGAACTCATGACCTCTGATGATCTGCCCACCGCAGCCTCCCAAAGTGCTGGGATTACAGGCATGAGCCGCCACACCTGGCCAGCTTGCTTTCTGTCTCTTTTCCTTTCTTTCTTTTTCTTTTCTTTCTTTCTATTTATTTATTTATTTATTTATTTATTTATTTATTTATTTTTGAGACAGAGTCTTGCACTGTTGCCCAGGCTGGAGTGCAGTGGCGCAATCTTGGCTCACTGCAAGCTCCGCCTCCCGGGTTCACCCCATTCCCCTGCCTCAGCCTCCCGAGCAGCTGGGACTACAGGCGCCTGCCACCACGCCCGGCTAATTTTTTGTATTTTTAGTAGAGACGGGGTTTCACCGTATTAGCCAGGATGGTCTCGATCTCCTGACCTCGTGATCTGCCCACCTCAGCCCCCCAAAGTGCTGGGATTACAGGCGTCAGCCACCGCACCCGGCCCTCCCTTCCTTCCTTCCTCCCTCCCTCCTTTTCTTTGTCTTTTCTTTCTTCTTTCCTTCTTTTCTTCTTTAATTCCTTCCTTCCTTCCTCCCTCCATCCATCCCTCCGTCCTTTCTCTATCTCTCCTTCCTTTCTCCCTCTCTCTCTTTCTCTCTTTTTACTTTTTTTTTTTTTTCTCCTGAGACAGGGTCTTGCTCTGTCACTCAGGCTGGAGTGCAGTGGTACAATCATGGCTCGCTCACTGCAGTCTCGACTTCCTAGGCTCAAGCAATCCTCTTGCCTCAGCCTCCCAAGTAGCTGGGACCACAGGTGCACACCACCACGCATGGCTAATTTTTTTTATTTTTTGTAGAGACGGAGTTTCACCATGTTGCCCAGGCTGGCCTCAAACTCCTGGGCTCAAGTGATCCTCCCACCTTGGCCTCCCAAAGTGCTGGGATTATGGGCATGAGCCCCCGTGCCCGGCCTCACGTGTTAAGTCCTTTCAGGAGAGTGAGGTGTGTGCAGGTAAACCAGATCCCAGGCGGGCGTCTCCCAGTTGAAGTCTAAATGACACTGCCTGAACACACCTGGCGGTAGCTTGCTTCCAAGAAGGCAGCCGTTGGTTTCTTCCCTCCCATGAGGAGGCCGAGTTCATTCTTCCAGCTCCTTGAATCTGAGCTGGCTTTGACCAAGAGAAGATGATGGAAGTGACTGTGCCAGTCCCTGGCCTCAAAGTTCCTGCTTCCTTTCTCCGGGGTCACTTGTGCTTATGGAAGCCATGTGCCATGCAAGAGATGTGACCGCTGGGCATGGTGGCTCACCCCTGTAATCCCAGCACGTTGGGAGTCTGAGGTGGGTGGATCACCTGAGGTCAGGAGATCAAGACCATCCTGGCTAACACAGTGAAACCCCGTCTCTACTAAAAATACAAAATTAGCCGGGCGTGGTGGCGGGCGCCTGTAGTCCCAGCTACTCGGGAGGCAGAGGCAGGAGAGTGGTGTGAACCCGGGAGGCAGAGCTTGCAGTGAGCCGAGATTGCGCCACTGCACTCCAGCCTGGGTGACACAGCGAGACTCTCTCAAAAAAAAAAAAAAAAAAAAAAAAAAAAAAAAAAAAGAATTGATTTGGGGCCGGGTGCGGTGGCTCATGGCTGTAATCCCAGCACTTTGGGAGGCTGAGGGGGAGGATCATGAGGTCAGGAGATTGAGACCATCCTGGCTAACACAGTGAAACCCCGTCTCTACTAAAAAAATACAAAAAATTAGGTGGGCGTGGTGAGCACCTGTAGTCCCAGCTACTCAGGAGGCTGAGACAGCAGAATTGCTTGAACTCAAGGGACGGAGGTTGCAGCAAGCCAAGATCACGCCACTGCACTCCAGCCTGGGCGACAGAGCGAGACTGTCTCAAAAAAAAAAAATTTTTTTTGATTTGGGGTCAGGCACAGTGGCTCATGCCTGTAATCCCAGTGCTTTGGGAGGTTGAGTCGGGGGATCACTTGAGCCCAGGAATTCCAGACCACCCTGGGGAACATAGCAAGCCCCTGTCTCTACAAATAATTTTTTTTTTTTTGAGACGGAGTCTCACTCTGTTGCCCAGGCTGGAGTGCAGTGGTGCGATCTCAGCTCACTGCAAGCTCTGCCTCTCGGGTTCATGCCATTCTCCTGCCTCAGCCTCCTGAGAAGGTGAGACTACAGGCGCCCGCCATGATGCTCGGCTAATTTTTTGTATTTTTAGTAGGGACAGGGTTTCACCGTGTTAGCCAGGATGGTCTCGATCTCCTCACCTCGTGATCCACCCGCCTCGGCCTCCCAAAGTGCTGGGATTACAGGCGTGAGCCACCTCGCCTGGCCTTTTTTCTTTCATTCCTTCCTTCCTCCCTCCCTCCATCCCTCCCTCCTTCCTCTCTCTCTCCTTCCTTACTTCCGCTCTCCCTCTTTCTTTCTTCTTCCCTTTTTTTTTTTTTTTTGAGACAGGATCTTGCTCTGTCACTCAGGCTGGAGTGCGGTGGTGCAATCATGGCTCACTCACTGCAGCCTTGACTTCCTAGGCTCAAGTCATGCTCTTGCCTCAGCCTCCCAAGTAGCTGGAACCACAGGTACACACCACCACGCACAGCTAATTTTTTTTTATTTTTTGTAGAGACGTGGTTTCACCATGTTGCCCAGGCTGGCCTCAAACTTCTGGGCTCAAGTGATCCTCCCACCTTGGCCTCCCAAAGTGCAGGGATTACAGGCGTGAGCCATCGCACCTGGCCTCTACAAATAATTTTAAACATTAGCTGGAAGTGGTGTCATGCGCCTGTGGCTTCAGCTGCTTCAGAAGCTAAGGTGGAAGGATTGGTTGAGCTGGGGAGGTTGAGGCTGCAGTGAGCTAAGAGCAGGCCACTGCACTCTAGCCTGGGGGACACAGCAAGACCTTGTCTCAAAAAAAAAAAAAAAAAAAAAAAAAGAATTGATTACAGGATCTCTGATGTTAGACTCATAAAACTCTTTTTTTTTTTTCAGACAGTCTCACTCTGTCACCTAGGCTAGAGTGCAGTGGCTTGATCTCAGCTCCCTGCAACCTCTGTCTCCCAGGTTCAAGTGATTGTCCTGCCTCAGCCTCCCGAGTAGCTGGAATTACAGGCGTGCACCACAAGGCCCAGCTAATTTTGTTTGTTTTTGTATTTTCATAGAGATGGGGGTTTATGGCTGGGCGCGGTGGCTCACGCCTGTAATCCCAGCACTTTGGGAGGCCGAGGCAGGCGGATCATGAGGTCAGGAGATCGAGACCACCCTGGCTAACACAGTGAAACCCTGTCTCTACTAAAAATACAAAAAATTAGCCGGGCGAGGTGGCGGGCGCCTGTAGTCCCAGCTACTCGGGAGGCTGAGGCAGGAGAATGGCGTGAACCCCAGGGGCGGAGCCTGCAGTGAGCTGAGATCGCGCCACTGCACTCCAGCCTGGGCGACAGCGAGACTCTGTCTCAAAAAAAAAAAAAAAAAAAAATCGAGATGGGGGTTTCACCATGTTGGCCAGGCTGGTCTTGAACTCTTGACCTCAAGGGATCCTCCCAATGCGGCCTCCCAAACAGCTGGGATTACAGGTGTGAACCACTGCCCCTGGTGCCTATATTTTCATTCTGGAAATTAAAACGGTTCCTGATACACAGTATACCAAATATATGTCACTTCCTTTATGATAGGAGGGCAGGAGGAAGGGAGAGAGGAAAGGATAAAGAGAGTGAAGGAGGTCGGGCATGGTGGCTCACACCTGTAATCCCAGCACTTTGGGAAGCCAGGGTGGGCGGATCACCTGAGGCCAGGAGTTCGAGACCAGCCTGACCAACATGGTGAAACCCCGTCTCTACTAAAAACACAAAAAAATTAGCCAGGCATGGTGGCACATGCCTATAATCCCAGCTACTGGGGAGGCTGAGGCAGGAGAATCACTTGAACCTGGGAGGCAGAGTTTGCAGTGAGCCGAGATGGCGCCACTGCACTCTAGCCTGGGCAACAGAGCATGTCTCCATCTAAGAAAAAAAAAAAAAGAAGACAGGAGGAACCCCTATCCTGGTACAGTGACCCCCCCCAACACACAACCCATTTTACAGATGGCCATGGTGAGGCCCGGGCGGAGAGAAGCCTGGGTTCACATGGAGTGTCTGGAGTCCAGAGTCCCGGATCCGGAGGCCACCCACTCAGCCTCCTGGATTGCATGGTTCAGTTTGATGCACTTTTATTTCCAAGAACAAAGGATAAAGGGAATGTTATTAAATTATACCACCAGTGCCCTGCACAAGCACACACACCAGACACACACACACACGACACACACACACACACACCCCAGACACACACACACACACACACACCCCAGACACACACACACACCCCAGACGCACACACACACACCAGACACACACACACGCACACACCAGACACACACACACACACACACCAGACACACACACACCAGACACCACACACACACCCCAGACACACACACACACCAGACACACACACGCACACACCAGACACACACACACGCACACACCAGACACACACACACACGCACACACCAGACACACACACACACACACCAGACACACACACACACACCAGACACACACACACGCACACACACACCCCAGACACACACACACACCAGACACACACACACGCACACACCAGACACACGCACAGGGCCACAGGTGAACCTGGCCAGGTCTGGCTGGGCATGGTGGCTCACGCCTGTCATCCCAGCACCTTGGGAGGCCGAAGCAGGTGGATCACCTGAAGTCAGGAGTTTGAGATCAGCCTGGCCAACATGGAGAAACCCACATCTCTACTAAAAATACAAAAATTAGCCAGGCGTGGTGGCGGACACCTGTAATCCCAGCTACTTGGGAGGATGAGGCAGGAAAATCGCCTGAACCCGGGAGGTGGAGGTTGCAGTGAGCCGAGATCACGCCATTGCACTACAGCCTGGGTGAAAGAGCGAGATGAGAGCGAGCGAGAGAGAGAGAGAGAGAGAGAACGAGACAGAGAGAGAGAGAGAGAGAAAGAAACTGGCCAGGTCTGAATAAAGTGGGTGAATTGTATCAATGCCAACAGCCTGGTTATGACATTGTAATAGACTGTTGCAAAATGTTACCATTGGGGGAAACTACACAAAGTGGTATTTCCTTTTTTTTTTTTTTTTTTTTTTGAGACGGAGTCTCGCTGTCGCCCAGGCTGGAGTGCAGTGATGCGATCTCGGCTCACTGCAAGCTCCGCCTCCCGGGTTCACGCCATTCTCCTGCCTCAGCCTCCCGAGTAGCTGGGACTACAGGCGCCCGCCACCGTGCCCAGCTAATTTTTTTATTTTTAGTAGAGACGGGGTTTCACCGTGGTCTCAATCTCCTGGCCTGTGATCCACCCGCCTCGGCCTCCGAAAGTGCTGGGATTACAGGCATGAGCCACCACGCCCGGCCAGTGCTATTTCTTTTAACTGCATGTGTTTCCAATCATTACAGCAAAAAATTCTATTACAAAATATATATATTTTTTGAAACATGATCCAGAGTGCAGTGGTGTGATCACAGCTCACTGCAGCCTCAAACTCCTGGGCTCAATTAATCCTCCTCCCTCAGCCTCCTATGTAGCTGGGACCACAGGCACACACCACCACACCCAGCTAATTTTTTATTTTTTGTAGAGACAGGGCCTCACTACATTGCCCAGGCTGATCTCAAACTCCTGGGCTCAAGCAATCCTCCAGCCTTGACCTCCCAAAGTGCTGGGACCACAGGCATGAGCCACCAAGCTTGGCTATTATTATCTTGGGGAATGAGGCTGCTGGTGACCCCCTGCTTACATTTTGTGCCCAGGCAAGTGTCCTGCCTGCCTCCCCTGTGTCCTGGCTGGAAGTGGCGGCTATGAAGGTTTCTTGATGTTGCCTGCCTGGCCCCAGGCCCACAGGGAAGGGATAAAGTCATTTCTGGGAGGGCGTGACTGCTGGGTGAAGGACCAGGGGCTCTGCAGAGGTGAGTCAAGTTGGCCAACGAGCCCCAGTGCAGAGTGTCCAGGGCTGGAATCCACACCACTATGTAGCCTCCTGCAAGGGGTGACACTTTTTTTGGGTTTTGTTTTTGTTTTGTTTTTGAGGCAGAGTCTTACCCTGTCTCCCAGGCTGGAGTGCAATGGCATGATCTCAGCTCACTGCAACCTTCACCTCCTAATTGCTTGAACTCCTAGAGTTCAAGCAATTCTCCTGCCCAGCCTCCCAAGTAGCTGGGACTACAGGCATGCACCAACACGTCAGGCTAATTTTTGTATTTTTGGTGGAAACGGGGTTTCACCATGTTGGCCAGGCCGCTCTGAAACTCCTCACAAGTGATCCGCCTGCCTTGGCCTCCCAAAGTGCTGGGATTATAGGCTTGAGTTACCGTGCCTAGCCAGGTGACACTTTTACCATGCAGATAAAATGCTAAAACACAGCCCTCAACCCTGTTTGTGAATCTGACGGCTGGGGGGCAGGAGGGACTCACTGACTCCAAGCTGGGCAGTCTCCGCAGGTCTATGGAAGGGGATTTGGGAACCTGAGGCCTCTGTGGCCCCCAAATCAAGGCTGTGGGGGTTGACAAACCCCAGTTTCTTTTCCTTTTCTTTATTTTTTTTTCTTTTTTAGAGATGGGGTTTCACTATCTTGCCCAGGCTGGTCTCGAACTCCTGGACTCACTCAATCCACCCACTTCAGCCCTGTAAAGTGCTGGGATTACAGGCGTGAGCCACCGTGCCCGGCCGACAAACCCTCTTTGTTGGTGTCTGTATCTTCTGCCATTTCACAAAAGGTGCTCACAAAAGGGAAACCGAGGCAGGGCATGGTGGTTCACACCTGTAATCCCAGCACTTTGGGAGGCCGAGGCAGGAGGATCGCTTGAGCCCAGGGGCTCCAGACCAGCCTGGGCAACACAGTGAGACCCCATCTCTACAAAAAAAGTACAAAAATTAGCTGGGCCTGGTGGCGCACACCTGAGGTCACAGCTGCTCAGGAGATTGAGGTGGGAGGATGATCTGAGTGTGGGAGGTCAAGGCTGAAGTGAGCCATGACAGCACCACTGCACTCCAGCCTCGGTGACAGAATGAGACCTCATCTCAAAAAAAGGGAAACTGAGGCAGGGGAGCGCTGCAGCTGTTGCCCTCACACTTCACACGGGGAAACTGAGGCTCCCTTGGGGTGGTGGGATGCATCTTCCCGAGGCTGCCCACAGACCCCAAGCCCTGCATGGCAGGGAGTGAAACGTTAGCTTGATAGAAGGAATGAAGACGGCCAGAAACGGAATGAACAGGGCAGGCACCACCGGGGAGTCAGTGAGGTTCCAACACCGGGGTGCCAGCCAGCTTCTATCCGGCCACCCAAACCCTGGGTGGGAACATTAGTGTCAGTGGGTCCCCCAGCTCACCCAGGCATCCTCGACACAGGGAGCCGTCCCTCCCACCCTCTCTCCCTTCCTGTCTCCCCCACGCTTACCCCATCCCAGCTTTGACCAGGGAGGTAGGTCCTTCCTCACGTCTGACTTGATTCCATCACACTTCACTTTAAACAGGTTTCTCATTCTTCACAGTGAGTCAGAGACCAGGACAGGCCACAGGGTTGCCTTTGGCAAGGGGACAATTAAAGGCCAGAATGAAAGGGGCTGATCCAGCAGGAGGGATCCCAGTGGTTAGTGACAATGGCAGGAAGTAAAATTTGTGTGAGTCCTTCCAGGCTGCAGAGGGAGGAGACACATCCTGCTGGCCTCCTCCCAGCCCGGGGGCAATAAATCAGTCCTCAACACATTTTGTTTCTGTTTTGAGACGGAATCTCACTCTATCGCCCAGGCTGGAGGGCAGTGGTGCAATCTCGGCTCACTGCCACCTCCACCTCCCAAGTTCAAGTGATTCTTCTGCCTCAGCCTCCCAAGTAGCTGGGATTACAGGCGTGAGCCACCACACCTGGCTAATTTTTGTAGTTTTTTTTTTTTTTTTTTTTTTTTTTGAGACAGAGTCTCGCTCTGTCGCCCAGGCTGGAGTGCAGTGGCGCAATCTCGGCTCACTGCAAGCTCCACCTCCCCGGTTCACACCATTCTCCTGCCTCAGCCTCTGGAGTAGCTGGGACTACAGGCGCCCGCCACCGCGCCCAGCTAATTTTTTGTATTTTTAGTAGAGACGGGGTTTCACCGTGGTCTCGATCTCCTGACCTCGTGATCCACCCGCCTCGGCCTCCCAAAGTGCTGGGATTACAGGCGTGAGCCACCGCGCCCGGCCTATTTTATTGTTTTTTTACAATAGAGACGGGGGTCTCACTGTGTTGCCCAGGCTGGTGTCAAACTCCTGGCCTCAAGCGATCCACTGGGCTCAGCCTCTCAGTGTTGGAATTACAGGCATGAGCCACTGTGCCCAGCCATTATTACTATTATTAATTGAAACAGGGTCTTAGTTTGTTGTCCAGGCTGGAGGGCGGAGATATGATCTTGGCTCACTGCAGCCTCAAATTCCTGGGCTCAAGGGATCCTCCTGCCTCAGCCTCCCGAGTAGCTGGAACTACAGGTATGTGACACCACACCTGGCTAATTTTTGTATTTTTTGTAGAGATACGGGTCTCACCATATTGTCCAGTGTGGTCTTGAACTCCTGGGCTCAAGCAATCCTCCCACCTCAGCCTCCCAAAGTGTTGGGATTACAGGCGTGAGCCATTGCATCCAGCCTAAATAAAATTATTATTATTATTATCCATCCGGGCATGGTGGCTCACACCTGTAATCCCAGAACTTTGGGAGGCTGAGGCGGGCGGATAACCTGAGGACAGGAGTTTGAGATCAGCCTGGCCACCATGGTGAAATCCTGTCTCTATTAAAAAGACAAAAATTAGCCAGGCATGGTGGTGGGCACCTGTAATCCCAGCTACTCGGGAGGCTGAGGCAGGAGAATCGCTTGAACCTGGGAGGCGAACGTTGCAGTGTGCCAAGATTGCACTACTGAACTCCAGCCTGGGCGACAGAGCAAGACTCTGTCACAAAAAAAAAAAAAAAAAAAAAAAAGTCCACGTGCAGTGGCTCACGCCTGTAATTCCAACACTTTGGGAGGCTAAAGTGGGTGGATCACCTGAGGTCAGGAGTTCAAGACCAGCCTGGACCCCATGGCAAAACCCGTTTTCCACTAAAAATACAAAAATTAGCCGAGCGTGGTGGCACGTGTCTATAATCTCAGCTACCCAGGGGGCTGAGGCATGAGAATTGCTTGAACCCAGGAGGCAGAGGTTGCAGTGAGCCGAGATCTCACCACTGAACTCCAGCCTGGGTGACAGAGTGAGACTCCGTCTCAAAAAATAAAAAAAAAAAAATAAAAACGATGGCGCTGTGAACGGGTCTGCTGACTATTTCTCAGTCTCATGGTTTATCTCCTCCCAGCTCAGGCTTGCCCCTCGCCACAGTGGGGCTCAAGGCAGTTACACCTTGGCACAATTTTCTTTTTTTTTTTTTTTTGAGACAGAGTCTTGCTGTCTCCCAGGCTGGAGTGCAGTGGTGCAATCTCGGCTCACTGCAAGCTCCGCCTCCCGGGTTCACGCCATTCTCCTGCCTCAGCCTCCAGAGTAGCTGGGACTACAGGCGCCCGCCACCACGCCCGGCTAATTTTTTGTATTTTTAGTAGACACGGGGTTTCACCCTGTTAGCCAGGATGGTCTTGATCTCCTGACCTCGTGATCCACCCGCCTCGGCTTCCCAAAGTGCTGGGATTACAGGCGTGAGCCACTGCGCCCGGCCACCTCGGCACAATTTTCTTCGTGGTTTTAGCTTTTTCTGGAAAATCGACTTAGTCCGCCTACCACAGCCACTCTGCTTCCTGTGGTAAGGCCACTTTCCCTGGGCACAGAGAGAGTCCTTGCTCCTCTAGCGCCACCTCGCTTTGTGGGATTGGCGCTGGCCACACTTCTTACAGAAAGGCTCTTGGGGCTGGATGCAGTGGCTCACGCCTGTAATCCCAGCACTTTGGGAGGGTGAGGTAGGCGGATCACCTGAGGTGGGGAGTTTGAGACCAGCCTGGCTAACAAGGCGAAACTCCGTCTGTACTAAAAATACAAACAATTAGCCGGGTGTGGTGGCGGGCGCCTGTAGTCCCAGCTACTGGGGAGGCTGAGGCAGGAGAATGGCGTGAACCCGGGAGGCGGAGCTTGCAGTGAGCCGAGATTGCACCACTGCACTCCAGCCTGGGCGACAGAGAGAGACTCCATCTCAAAGAAAAAAAAAAAAGAAAAAATAAGAAAGGCTCTTGGGGCCGGACGCAGTGGCTCACGCCTGTAATCTCAGCACTTTGGGAGGCCGAGGCAGGCAGATCACCTGAGGTCGGGAGTTTGAGACCAGCCTGGCCAACACGGAGAAACCCCATCTCTGCTACACACACACACACACACACACACACACACACACACACACACACACACAGAAAAAGTTAGCTGGGCGTGATGGCCTGTGCCTGCAATCCCAGCCACTCAGGAGGCTGAGCAGGTGAATCGCTTGAACCCAGGACATGGAGGTCGTAGTGAGCTGAGATCGTGCCACCACACTCCAGCCTGGGCAAGAAAGGGAGACGTCGTCTCAAAAAGAACCTGTGTTTTCGGAACATTCACCATGTTTGCAGGAGCACTATTGGTACGGAAAAAAAAATGTTTTGTTTTGTTTTGTTTTTTCTTTTTGTTTTTGCCAGAGTCTTGCTCTTGTTGTCTAGGCTGGGGTGCAATGTCAGCTCACTGCAATCCTCCTTCGCTTTTTTTTTTTTTTTTTTTTTTTTTTTTTTTTTAGAGTCTTGCTCTGTCGCCAGGCTGGGTCATGCGCATCTGCTCACTGCAACTCCGCCTCCCGGGTTCACGCCATTCTCCTGCCTCAGCCTCTCCGAGTAGCTGGGAGTACAGGCGCCCGCCACCACGCCTGGCTAATTTTTTTACTCTTAGTAGAGACGGGGTTTCACCATGTTAGCCAAGCTAGTCTCGAACTCCTGACCTCAGGTATCTACCCGCCTCGGCCTCCCAAAGTGCTGAGATTACAGGCATGAGCCCCCACGCACAGCCAGTATTTTTTTAAAGAACAGCTTTGGGGTTTCAAAGAAATTGGGAAGGTCACAGGGATTCCGCACAGTCCACACCCCACACCCGGTTTCTCTGACAATCTGTGCCGTGCAGTAGCGGGTGCTGCTGTCTTTTCAAAGGATCCCCGAATCACTGCTGCGATGTAGAGGTGATTTTGCCATGAAGGACTCAATTTGCTCCCGCCCCTGACCCGGTGGGACACGTGGGCGGACCCTGGCCTGGGCACCTGTGAGCCAGAGCTGGTGGTTCCCTTCACAGAGGGGCAGACTGGGCTCTAGAGGCTGGAGGTGGCCTCGGTCACAGCCTGTGAAAGACTCCCAGTTCCTCCAGCTCCAGAATTTTCCTGCCACTCTATGAGAAGAGACTGGAAGAGGGCGGGATTGGCAGAGAGGAAACCACAAAAACAGGATTGAGAGCAGCAGCTCAGAAGACAAGCTGTTCCTGGCAGGCGGCCGGGGGCAGGCAGCGGTCAGCGGGGGGGCCTGGCAGGGCTGGGTGGGGCTCAGTGCCACCTGGGAGGGAAGTGACTCGGCCTATGGCACCTCCCACACTTCCTACACACAAGCCAGGCTGGGCAAGGGACAAGGGCAGCAGGCCAGGGAGCCCCGAGGATGGCCGGGTGGGGCTGTGTGCCTTCATTCATTCATTCATTCATTCAATCTGTTATGTGCGAGGTCACAAACTAGGACAAAGGAGGAGACAGCTGAGCTCAGCCCGCCTTCGAGTGTGGCGGATGAGTAACCCGGGGCGAGGAACGTTCACGGATGGGCATGCGGCTGCAACGCGGCCCGAGCTTCTAGGGAGCACCTCCGGAAGTGATCCCAGATCTGGGGGCTGAAGGGTGCAGAGGAGAAACCAGGTGCAGAGGATGTTGGGGAGGCCCCACTGGAAGGGGGAGCAGGTGCATAGGCCCGGCGTCCAGAATGAGCTGGGGCTGGAGAAACTGAGAGGAGGGCAGAGTTTGAGGGGGAGGCTGGGAGGCTGGGTGCCCTGAGCCTTGAACTCCTGGGCTCAAGCAATCCTCCCACCTCAGCCTTCCAAAGTATTGAGATTACAGTGTGGGCCACTGCACCCGGACTAAATAAAATTATTATTATTATTATTATTTGAACCTAAACTAGGTGGTACTTTGTTTTTGTGCTATGGGCAATGGGGAGCCATGGGAAGTGTTAGAGTAGGGGAGGGCTGTGAATGGTTTTTTTTTTTTTTTTTTTTTTGAGACCGAGTCGCGCTCTGTCGCCCAGGCTGGAGTGCAGTAGCACAGTCTCAGCTCACTGCAAGCTCCGCCTCCCGGGTTCACACCATTCTCCTGCCTCAGCCTCTCCGAGTAGCTGGGACTACAGGCGCCCGCCACCACGCCCGGCTAATTTTTTTTTGTATTTTTAGTAGAGACGGGGTTTCATCGTGGTCTCGATCTCCTGACCTCGTGATCCGCCCGCCTCGGCCTCCCAAAGTGCTGGGATTACAAGCGTGAGCCACCACGCCCGGCCTGTGAATGGTTTTAAGTCACTAGGAGAAAGGAGGCAGAGGCAGGAATGGGGGCTGGAAGGTCAGCAAGGAGTCTGAGGCCTTGGCCTGGGGTAGCAGTGGGGGGGAGGACAAAAGTGGGGGTGATTTTGAGAGGAGACTTGGGAGTTGAGATTCAAAGGGTGTGATAGGGGGAAAGGAGGAGAAGACAGGGAAGACCAAAGCCAGAGAGGAGAGACCCTAGGGATGGGGCTAAGGAGGGAGAGCCATCCCCAGCTCCGATGAGGCTCAGCCAGGTTGGCTGCAGCACCCAGAGAAAACCTGGGGGCTGGGACCCTCTGGGTTTCTGCGGGCTGCCACTGTCCAGGGTAGAGGTCTGGCCAGGCCCCGCCCTGTGGTCATCTGACTCAGCCCTCTGTTCTCCAGATGGGGAAACTGAGGCCCGGGTTGGCAGTCATCTTGCCAGCCCCATAGCCCCTGCTCCAGGTGACAGCTCGGAACCTGGATTTCTAGTGTGTGCCTTGAGGCTGTGGGGGAAGCTAGCGGAGGACCCTGGGCCCCTCCCTCCCACTGCAGCTGCAAAACAGGGCTAGAAGGACTTCATGGGTCATGGGGTTCAGTCGGGACCGTGGGGTAGCCACGAAGTACCCTGCAGGGGGTGACCGACCCCCGGTGCCCAGCCTACCCTTCACCTTCCCCAGCAGTCAGCCCTGCAGGGCTGGGTCCCTCCTGGCCATGGCCATGGTCTTTGCTCCACCTGGGTCTCCCTGGACCCTTCCTCTTCTAGGCCCTGCTGGAATCCACCCCAGGGCCATTCACATCAAAAGTCCAGAACAGGCAAATCCCCAGAGACAGTGCACTAGAGGCCACCGGGGGCTGGGGAGGTGGGGAAAGGCAGTGACTGCCGGTGGGCCAGGTTTGCTTTTCCGGGTGATGAGAGTGTTGCAGAATTGGATTAGAGGCGAAGGTTGCACAACTTTGCATGTGCTAAAACCATTGAATTTTAGAAGAAGTGGGTGAACAGCGGTGCTGAGATTTTTTTTTTCTTTTTTTAGAAGGAGTCTCGCTATGTTGCCCAGGCTGGAGTACAGTGGCGCAATCTCGGCTCACTACAACCTCAGCCTCCTGGGCTCAAGCAATTCTCCTGCCTCAGCCTCCCCAGCAGCTGGGATTACAGGCACCTGCCACCACGCCCGGCTAATTTTGTATTTTTAGTGGAGATGGGGTTTCACCATGTTGGCCAGGCTGGTCTCAAACTCCTGACCTCAGGTGATCCTCCCGCCTCGGCCTCCCAAAGTGCTGGGATTCCGTGAGTGAGCCACCGCACCCGGCCAGGTGCTGAGTTTTACCACAGTAAAGCTGTTATCTGAAAAAATAAAATGCTGCCTAGGTTCCCTGTTGCCTTTGGGGTGCAGCCCCCTCCCCCGCCGTGGTCGGGTGTGTCCCCACACGGTGCTTACTCTCGCGCTCCAGCCTCTCGGTGTGCAAGTACCATAAGCTTCCTTCACTTCTTCACGCCTTCTCCCATGCAGGCTCCTGGGGCAGGGCAGGGAACCCTCCCGTCCTGAGCGCCATCTCTCTTGCCTCCAGCCCCCTCCAGGCCCAAACCCCGCCCCTCCAGACAGGAAGCCCCGCCTTTCCAGGCCGAAACCTGGCCCCAGACACAAGCCTCACCTCCACCTCCAGTTCGTGAGCCCCGCTCCCTCCAGGCAAAAGCTCCGCCCCCCAGGCCATAAGTCTCTGCCTTCCAGGCCTCAAACCCCACCCAATACACAAGCCCCGCCCCCTCTGGGATCCTCCCCAAGCCCCGCCCCTCCAGGCCACAAACCTCGCCCCAGACGAGGCCCCCGGTCCCTTCAGATTCCAAGCTCCGCCCGCCAAGTCCAAGGCTCCGCCCCCATATAACAAGTCCCACTCCCAGACGCCAAGCCTCGCCCCCTCCAGCCCTCAAGTCCCGCCCCCTAAGGCGACGTCATCGGTTTCTTTCTTGCTGGGTTTTGTCCCTACACTGCGCTACCAGCCCCTAGCTCACCTGGCTGCCCTTGGCTCCCGCTTGATGGATCCGGAAACTGAGGCACACAGTAGCCTGGATACGGCTGGGATTTCAGCCCAGGCTGGCCTCCTTAACCACCAGGCTTGGCTGTCTTCCTTCCGCTCCCGCCTCCAGGAAGCCCTTCCTGGTCTACACCCAACTCCAGGATCTGAGGTCAGCCCTTGGCTGTCCAGCCGATCTTCTCTGCCACCAGCCCCAGCACAGCGTTCTGCCTGCAACAAAAACTTAATAATGGCTGAGGGGATGAACCCTAAAGCAGGCAGGGGCCGGCCATGTGCAGAAGGTTAGAATTACTAGGACTTGTTAGGTTGCACAGTCCCAAGGCAGCGGCAACAACGTCTCTCACCCTCTCCCAGGAGGAGACCCTGCCCTTCCCCTTCCCTTGAACCTGGGCGGGCCTCGCGTCTCCTGTGAAACCAGAGAAGGTGGCGGGGGTGGCGCCGCCTGGCTTCTCAGAAGTCAGCCTGGCAGCTTCTGCTTTGTTCGCTTGGAACCCTGCTTACTGGAGACCGAGCTTGGGAACACAGCTGCCATGTTGTGGGGAAGCCCAAGCCACACGGGGAGGCTCCCTGCAGGCGCTGGCCCTGGTTAACAGCTCGCAGCTGAGCCCTGACTGGGTGTGGTGGCTCGCGCCTGTAATCCCAGCACGCTGGGAGGCCGAGGCAGCTGGATCACTTGAGGCCAGGAGTTCCAGACCAGCCTGGCCAACATAGCGAAACCCTGTCTCTACTAAAAATACAAAAAATTGGCTTGGCGCGGTGGCTCACGCCTGTAATCTCAGCACTTTGGGAGGCCGAGGTGGGCAGATTACCTGAGGCTGGGAGTTCAAGACCAGCCTGACCAACATGGAGAAACCCCGACTCTACTAAAAATACAAAATTAGCCAGGTATGGTGGCACATGTCTGTGATCCCAGCTACTCGGGAGGCTGAGGCGGGAGAATCACTTGAACCTGGGAGGCAGAGGTTGTGGTGAGCTGAGATCACGCCTTTGCACTCCAGCCTGGGCAACAAGATCGAAACTCTGTCTCAAAAAGGAAAAAAAAAATACAAAAAATTAGCTGGGCTGTGGTGATGCACACCTATAATCCCAAACTACTCGGGAGGCTGAGGCAGGAGAATCGCTGAACTCAGGAGGCAGAGGTTGCAGTGAGCCGAGACAGCATCACTGCTCTCCATCCAGCCTGCGCTGTGAATGAGATTGTTTCAAAAAAAAAAAAAAAAAAAAGGACAGGGTCTCACTCTATTACCCAGCCTAGAGTCAGTGGCATGATCACGGCTCACTGCAGCCTCTACCTCCTTGGGCTCAAGTTGTCCAACTGCTTCGGCCTCCCATGCAGCTGGGACCACAGGTGTCCACCACCATGCCTGGGTTTTGTTTTGTTTTGTTTTGTTTTGTTTTTTGAGACAGAGTCTTGCTCTGTGTCGCCCAGTCTGGAGTGCAGTGGTGCGATCTCGGCTCACTGCAAGCTCTGCCTCCCAGGTTCACTCTATTCTCCTGCCTCAGCCTCCTGAGTAGCTGGGACTACAGGTGCCCGCCACCACGCCTGGTTAATTTTTTTTTTTTGTATTTTTAGTAGAGATGGGGTTTCACTGTGTTAGCCAGGATGGTCTCGATCTCCTGACCTCGTGATCCTCCCACCTCGGCCTCCCAAAATGCTGGGATTACAGGCGAGCCACTGCGCCGGGCCTGTTTTTTTTTTTTTGAGACAATCTCGCTCATCGCCCAGACCGGAGTGCAGTGGCACCATCTCGGCTCACTGCAGCCTCCGCCTCCCAGGTTCAAGCAATTCTTGTGTCTCAGCCTCCGGAGTAGCTGGGATTACAGGCATGTTGCACCACACCGGGCTAATTTTTGTATTTTCAGTAGAGGCAGAGTTTCATCATGTTGGCCAAACCTCAAGTGATCTGCCTGCCTTGGCCTCCCAAAGTGCTGGGATTACAGGCATGAGCCACTGCATCTGGCTGATATCCTGTCTTTAAAAAAAAAAAAAAAAAAAGGGCAGGGTGCAGTGGCTCACACCTGTAATCCCAGCACTTTGGGAGGCCGAGGCGAGCAGATCACAGAGGCAGGAGTTCGAGACCAGCCTGGCTAATATGGTGAAACCCCATCTCTACTAAAAATACAAAAATTAGCCAGGCGTGATGGCACTTGCCTGTAATCCCAGCTACTTGGAAAGCTGAGGCCAACTCGCTTGAACCCAGGAGGCAGAGGTTGCAGTGAGCCAAGATCTCGCCACTGCACTCCAGCCTGGGCAACAGAGCGAGACTCCATCTCAAAAAAGACAAAACAAAAAACAAAAGTAGCTGAGCCCTGCATTGGAGTCGCCCCAGCTCGCAGGAATGAGGCCACCTATGAAGAGCTCAGCTTTTGTGTGTGTGTGTGTGTGTGAGATGGACTCTCGCTCTGTCATCCAGGCTGGAGTGCAGTAGCGCAATCTCGGCTCATTGCAACCTCTGCCTCCCGGGTTCAAGTGATTCTCCTGCCTCAGCCTCCTGAGTAGCTGGGATTACAGGTGTGCACCGTCATGCCCGGCTAATTTTTGTATTTTTAGTAGAGACGGGGTTTCACCGTTCATTAGGCTGGTCTAGAACTGCTGACCTCGTGATCTGCCCGCCTCTGCCTCCCAAAGTGCTGGGTAATTACAGGCGTGAGCCACCGCTCCCAGCCGAACTCAGCTTTTTGCCTGTCTTCCCAGCAGTGCATCCAGGTATCCTGGAGCAGAGACAGACCCCACAAAAGCGCACCCCCTCAAAACTCCTGACTCACAGCATCACCAGCAACAACGTGGTTTTGCACCAATTGGTTGTGGATGGCTCCTTATGCGGTGACAGAAAACTAGAACTCAGGCACACACAGCAGGTTTTTTGACTTTTATTAAATCTTTACAAAACAGAATACAAAATTCCGGCATTGACAGTTGGTGTAAAGGGAAACTTCTGAGCTCCATCAGTTCACCTGGTACAACGGAATTAAAGTGCTTGGATGTTTCTCCCCCACTTTAAAAAAACTTTGAGTTTTTTTTTTTTTTTTTTCTTTTAAAAACATCGTAACATTAACACATGGCCGTTCACCGTCCCCCAGTGCTGGGAGCTGGCCTGGGGCCCACGGTCCTCCAGGATCTTCACTCATTCACAGTAATGGTTCTGACCAGTCCTCCAGGTCGCACAAGGATGCGACAGGGGTGGGGAGGGAGGAGGAAGTGACTGTCCCACCTTCAGAAAGAAAGAAAAAAAAAAGGCTGCTAGCTGCTCAGCTTTGGAGACCCGATGGCTGTGGGCGCCTGCAGCGGGCGGGGGTCCATTTGCTTGTTCTTTGATACAAAAAGGCAGAGAATCCCCCGTTACAAAACATGGAATCACCGACGGGAGAGATGGGGGAAAGGGGTGGGCGGCCTGCCCCACCCCCAGGGGTCTTTGGAAGGGGTAGTCCACAGATATGGGCAGCGGGGACCAGGGAGGGTAGAGCACCCCCATGGCCACCGGTCTGTGACCATCGTACGAGATTCAGGAGGGGCACCAGGGCTGGGCAGACGGTCTCCGAGGCCCCCACCCCCAGGCCCCCCCAACATTCAAGTATTCTTCAAGAACAGGGAAGCAAAGTCAACTGATGTTTTTGTTTTCCTTAAAAAAAAAAAAAAAAAAAAAAAAAAAAACCTAAAAAACTAAACACGACGAAGAATCCGACCGCGGATTTAGAAGCCAGAGGGACTGCCCCAGCTGTGGAGTTCGGGGGGCTGCGCTGGGAAGGGCGGGCGGTGACCCTAGCTGCCCCCACAGCACAGCCCCGCGCACTTCTAAAGTGGAACCCTGTATTGCATAGAACGTCCCCACCCGCGGGGAGAGGCGGCAGGCTCCGCAGCCCTCGGGGGTCGGAGCATGGAGGGTGGGGGGACTGAGCAGACCCCCCCATTCCTGGGTGCCCGAAGGGAGGCCGAGGCCGCGGCCATTTTCCTGAAGGTGGCAGACCAAAAACACTGCCCTGAGGGTGGGATTCGGCCAGACCCTGGGGTCTGGGCTCAGCTCTAAGGACAAGGACGGAGCTGACGGAGCTTCCAGGCCAGGCCTGAGGGGCGGCGCGAGGCAGGACGTGGCTACGGTCAGACTGAGCCCTGAGAAGGGGCACTCGGGTGCCCCAAGGGGGTGTCTTCAGGACCCCCCACATTGGCTGACAGTGCCTATCCAGCCCCTCTGCCTGCTGCGGTGGAAATGGCTTCGGGCTGGGCGGGGCTCCTGCTGTCTCGGGCCCTGGTGTGGTGGGGAGGGGCAGCGGCTAGCCCCTGGGGTCAGCTGCAGTTTAAGGTCAAGGTCGGAGGCCGAATCTGGCCACCAGGAGTCCTGGACAGACAGACGGGCCTTGCAGGAAGACCCGATTGTCAACTAGCATGGGGACAAGGCAGGCGCAGGTGAAGGGCTGGGGGATCCCATGGGGTGGGTGGGTGAGCTGCCCGCCACCTGCCTGCCTGGCCCCTCTGGAGACAGGCACCCCCTCCCCTCCCCAACCAAGCCACCAGGGGTGCTCTCAGGGTGAGGGATAGAGGGGAAGAGCCTGTCCCTGAAATACTGGGGGCTGGGAGGGAACACGGGGACAGGGTCCTGTGCCCCTCCCTAGCTCTGCAAGATGGCAAACGCTGTGGGCCTGCTCTCCTGAGTCACTGCAAGCCATGTGGGCAGATGGCGGGCGGCACAGGTGACCTGGGGGCACCTTCACAGTAGAGGTGAACAGGGCGGGGGGCCGGGGAGGGGACAAGCCCAGCCACCTACCCTCTGCTCACCTCACCGGGTGCCTGCGTTGCTTTTAACCATCCAAAGGAAAAAATAACGGGGAGGGGTGGAAATGGGAAAAAAAAACCCAAAAGCAAAAACCTTCTAGAAAACGCCCCCCTGAGCTGAGCTTAGTGCCTGGGAATCCAGCCAGAGGAGGGGCAGCCCGCTGGACACCGGCTGGCGATAGCTTAAAAAACCTTTAGATTTGATTGGGGGACGGGCAACCTATGTACAGAGGGAAGACGGGAGGGTCAGGCACGGTCTCCCACCAGGACCACGGGGGCCGAGGACAGGCTGGCCCTTTGCCGCCGCTGCGCCAACTTGGACTGGGAGGGTGGAGACAGCTGCAGGCAGCGTGAGGTAGCTCGGACCAGGACGGGCTGGCCCTGCCCCGCGGCCTCCTCCTCCGCCAGGTCCTCGTCATGCTGGGCCAGCTGCCGGTTCACGGCGATGGCCTCGGCCGCGAAGGACGTGAGGTCTTTGGCACAGCTGTTCCTGGGAAACGGGGTGCGGGTAGGTGGTCACCGAGGAGGCACCCCTTAGGGGACCCCTGGAGTCTGTGCAAGGCCCTGGGGGGAGGGGCTTCATGCTCCCATCCCAGCCCCCACCCTGAGGCTCCTCTGAGGGCCAGGGCCCCACTGGGAGCGCCACTGAGTCACCAGGCTTGCCTGCCTCCCCGACCCCAAAGCAGCTCTCCGGGTCTTTCACAAGTGTCTTAACCTAGCAACCCCGCCCCCTGGACTCAGGGGTCCCGAGCACCCCTGCGGCCTCACCTCTGCAGGACCATGGGAGTGGGCAAGGTGTTCTCCGGGGCACACTGCAACGAGAGTGGGTGGGGGCAGAGCTGGAGAGCAGCTGGGGCCGCCTGGGGCGCTGAGTGGGGTGTCTGGCCCAAGGGATGCCGTGCCCATCCCATCACCAGGACCCCACCGGAGACCAGGAGTGCACCCAGGTGCCCTGGGAGCCAAGCGCCCGCCCCGAGGTCCCTATGGCGAGGCTCCGTGTCCCCCTGCCCAGGGAACCCGAGGCTGGGCCAGGCTGAGGCCTGGTGTTACAGGACCCAGTGAGGGTGGAGGCAGAGCCCCAAGCTCCACCTCTTCCGGCTGTTCCCAGCCCAAACCCACCTCCGCCCCCTCTTAACCCACGGGTCTCTGGATGCTTCCGGGAGGAGTTTGGAGGCCCCCAGCCCCTCGCCTGGGGACATACAGTGACCCCAGCTTCTATTTTTAGTAAATCCTCACTCCCTGGGGTGGCAGCTCAGCTCAGATGACCTCTGGCAGGAGAAACACCCGACTCCTCCTGGATCGCAAGCCACACAGGGAGGGGTGGAGGCAGAGCCTGGGCCTGAGACTGACGACAGGCTGGGCTGGGGTCTATGTGAGCTGGGCTCGCTGCCCGCTTCACTCCAGCTTGCTGCGGGGTATAGGTCCCCACCACCCTTCAGGAAGGTTCTCTGAGTAGCTGCTCCTGGGAGCTGCCTGCCTGGCTAGTGGGCACCGCGCACAGGCGGGCGGTGGGGATTTCAGCTGCACCCCTCATCCTAGGGCAGAGCCTGCGCTCTCAGGCCTCAATGCATCTCAGGGTGTCCAGGCTACACCCTCAGGGCTTCCCACGCTCGCTCTGAGGCCACCCTGCAGCCCCCCATGCCCTCCCTGGTGCCCGTGTGGCTGACACTCACCCCCTGAACCCAGGGGTGTTGCAGGACTTGGGCGGCACTCAGCCTCTGCTTGGCGTCACGGACGAGCAGCTTGGAGATGAGGTCTTTGGCAGCGCAGGAGATGTGGGCCCAGTCCTTGTCAGGGAACTCATACTTGCCCTCCTGGATACTCTCAAACAGCATGTTCTGGCGACACAGGACACAGGGGAGCTTAGACCTGCCCAAGGACCTGGATACTGTACACTGACACGTGGCTCCATCAGGACCCCAACCACCACCAGACCCTACACCACGCATGCCTGGGGCGGAAGGGACTGGGAGCCGGACCAGGAGAGTCGGCTCTACCCAAGTGGAGCTGGATTTACAAAAAGGCACCTCTGGGGGACCTGGTTCCAAGGGCCACAGGCCACAGATGCTGAGCCTTAAGCCGTGGGCAGGCAGCCTGAGCCTGATGCCCCCAAACCACCTCTCACTCCTCCTCTCAGCTCTCTGAACCCTGTCTGGGTTTTCCTTTGGGCAGGCAAACCTGAAAAGCCTTCAGGAAACTGGAGGACAGGGCGGCACTGCCCTGTGGATGGCATCAGAGAGTAAGGCACACCAGGCAGGTCCCCAGGGGTTAGGGGGAGTACAGAGTAGGTCCCCGGGGGTCTGGGGAGCACACAGAGCAGGTCCCCGTGGGTTAGAGGGCACACAGGGCAGGTCCCCGAGGGTTAGGGGGTGGAAAGGGGGCAGGCCCCCTAGACTTAGAAGGTGCGCAGGGCAGGGCAAGGCAGGTCCCCTGGGGTTAGGCGGTATTCAGGGCAGGCCCGGGGGAGGAGGGTGCCCAGGAGGGGAGGGTGCGCGGGCCGCCGCACCTGGCAGGCAGGGCAGGCCTCGCCGCGGTCCCAGCCACAGTCGCTGCCACAGCGGCCCACGAAGGGCGGGTAGCCGCTGAGCAGGATGTACAAGATGACGCCCAGGCTCCACAGGTCGCAGCGCTTGTCGTAGATGCTGGCCTCCTCGCTGAAGGCCTCCACCACCTCCGGGGCCATGTACTCCGCCGAACCGCACTGCGGGCGGGGGAGGGGCGCGTCGGCCGGGATTTCCCAGCATCACGTGGGAACCGAGCACGGGTAACTGCAGGTCACCTGCGCCAGCCGGCTCGGACCCCGCCCCGCCCGGCCCGCCCAATCAACGGCTGCCGGGAACGCGCCCCGCCCAATCAGCAGGTGCAGAGCTCGCCCCGCCCCCGCCGCGGCCCCGCCCCACCAGGCCAAACACCGACGGGTGGGGGCGCCTGCTCGAGGCTCCGCCGCGTCACCCCGCCCAACCAATCAGCGGCTGTTGCTAGGCGGAAGCCCGAGCTCCGCGGCCTGGAGCTGCTGGGTGGCCCAGGCTCCACGAGGTTATGCAACCGCAGAGCAAGCGGCCGAGCCCCCAGCCCTCCCCGCGGGCCCTCACCGGAGTGAGCAGCTCCGGGGTGGAGATAGGGGAGCAGTCCCCGTTGAGTTTGATGCCGCTGCCCAGGTCGAAGTCACAGATCTTCACGGGGGAGACCTGGGAGGGGCCAAGAGGGCCGTGAGCCTGGGGTCCCACGCGGCCCGCCCCTCCCGCGGGTGGCCCCACTGGCCTACCTGGTTGGGGTGCTCACAGAGGATGTTTTCCGGCTTTAGGTCCCTGTGGGCGATGCCTGGGGGAGAAGCCACAGAATCACGAGGGGGTGAGGGGCTGGGGGTCTTCCAGGAGTCCTTGGCAGGCGGCCCTAGGAGACTCCGGGCGGGGTCACCACCTACCTTTGTTATGCAGAAAGTCCAAGGCACTGGCCACGTCCTGCACCACCACGCTGGCCTCCAGCTCGTTGAAGTGCCGGCGCTTGTGGATGTGGCTCAGGATGGAGCCTGGACAGGGCAAGGCAGGGCGGCGCAGGACAGGGGGAACACGCAGGTCATCTCCGAGTCCCCGCAAGGCCAGCACCCACCTCCACTTTGGCGGGGACGCCCCCACACCGGCTTCCTCCGGCCCAAAGGCCTCACCCCTAAGCCACCATTTGGGCAGGACACTCACCCCACAAGCCCCCTTCTGCAGGTGGCACTAGGCCCCCATCCCATAATACCTCCCAGCTCCCTCCCCCTCCTCACAGCCTGGAGCCCCCAGGTACCTCCCCGCATCTTCTCAAACACCAGGTAGAAGCGGTCCTCCTCCTCGAAGAACTCAATCAGCTCTAGAACGTTCCTGGGGTGGGGATGGGGGGCAGGAGAGGAGCTGAGGCTTCCTGAGGCCCCTGGGTACCTGCTGCCCGGCCTAGGAGGGACCCACCCTCTTGGTGCTGGCCCATCCACCAGAGGCTGGGACTGGGGCAATAGGCCAGCTTCACACTGCCTGCCTGGGGCTGTCAGCCAGCCTGCTTCAGGGAGGGGAATGCAGGGCCTGGGAAACTGGGTGCTCTACAGACGCTTGCTGGGGGTGATGTGACGCTAGGCCCTTCATCCGCTGAAAGACGGCTCAGGCCAGTGCTGTGGCAAGGGTGGCTCACCTACCTGTGTCCCTGGCACTGGTACAGCATCTCCACCTCCCGGAAAACCCTGCTCCGAATGTGGCCTGGCTGCTTCTCAATGATCTGAAACAGGCGAAAGGACACAGCACCTCAGTTGGTGGCACGCTCATAGCCGAGAAGGGGCCAGAAACTCCACTGCCACGGCTGGAATTCACCACACTTATGCCCTGCAACTCTAGAAAGCAGGGCTCACGCCTGTCATCCCAGCACTTTGGGAGGCTGAGGCGGGTGGATCGTGAGGTCAGGAGACTGAGACCATCCTGGCCTCTACTGAAAATACAAAAATTAGCTGGGTGTGGTAGCGCGCACCTGTAATCCCAACTACTTGTGAGGCTGAGGCAGGAGAATCACTTAAACCCGGGAGGTGGAGGTTGCAGGGAGCTGAAATTGTGCCATTGCACTCCAGCAGCCTGGTGACAGAGTGAGACTCCGTCTCAAAAAAAAAAAAAAAAAAAAAAAGCCAGTGGGGGCTGCTCTCCACCTGTGACCCTGACAGCCCTCAGAGACATATTTGGGACCTGTGACTTCTGCAAAATACCCCCACAGGACGTCAGGGTTCCCTGCCCTGGGCGGCCACCCTCCCTGACCCAGAGACAGTCAGCTGTAGTCCTCTGTCCCCACAAGGCGAGTCCCTGGTGACCCATAGAACTAGGGAGGCCTCAGGACACCTGGCTGCCAGCCCACCAGGCCCCACCTCACATGTGGCCACAGCACCAAGTCCTGCTCCCCAGCTCCGTGCCAGCCTGGGCGGACACTTGCCCGCCGCCTCAGCCAATATCTGTTTCGGGCCCGCCCTGGTTGGCTGCCCCAGCCACTGGTGGATCCAGCCTCCCTGAGCCCCAGAGCCTCAGGAAGCCACCCTACTGCCCCCAGCAGCTCCAGCTGCTCCCTGCCACCTTCACTCACAGAGGTGGGGTGAGGAAGTATCTGCAGCTTCCCCTGGCACCTGCTGGGACCCTCCTCCCAGGCTGGACATGTTAGCCCCTCTCACTGGGCGGGTGGCTGGCTGCATGAGCACTCTGCCCAGGTTTCCCTGCCCACTGTGATGGTCTGGTGGCAGTGGGGATGTGGCATTCCACCTGTGAGTCCCTGGCTCCTGCCTCTGCAGTCCCGTGTCTATACTGACAAACAACACTGTCCCAGCGAGGGGCAAGAGAACAACTGGACGTCAGGGTGTCCTGAAATACCACCATCCAGGCCGCTGCTGAAAGCTGTGCCCAGCAGGCACTGCAGATGGTTCTGGATAAAACTGAACCTCGTCCTGTCCCTTGGGTGGCTGGCTAGAATGCTGCTTCTAGGAGGGGGCGCAGCCTCTCCTGGCATGGAAGGGGCCTATTCTGAGGTCCCAGCATGGGGGCTCTGCATCCAGCCAGCAGCCTCACAGCACCAGGTGACCCCAAGGCGGCTTCCCGCAGCATGACCCCCTGAGGGCAGAGGGCCCACACCCCAGTCCCCATAGAACGCTCCTCAGACCCACAGGCCCAGCGATTCGCCTGATTCGCCCAGAACACCTCCTCCTCCCACTGCCACCTGGCCGGACCAACTCCTAGACGCCAGTGGCCAAGAACACCTCCGGCAGGAAGTCCCCCAGGCTCTGCAGATCCCAGCACTGACCACACCAGGTCAATGTGGCCAGGGAGGTGCTCTGAGACACCAGTTAGGAGCCCCAGAGGCCACACAGCATGAGTCAGGCTACCTAACCCCCCGAACCTCAGTGTCCCTATCTGTCAAACAAGGACAGGAAGCAAGGCTGCCTATGGGGCCACCAGGAGAGGGCTGTGCTCAGAGGGACGCCTGCTGTGCAGAAGTGCTTCCAGAGGGGCCTAATGCTCCTGCACCATCGCCTTGGCCTGCCTGGGGCTCCCAGGAGGCAGGGACCGTCCGTACAGTGTCTGTCCCTGCCTGTTGCCGCTGTGGTCCCAGCACCTGGCCAGTAACCTCCCCAGGCTGGCCACCCCTCTTCTTCCTCCTCCTCCTTCTCAGAGGAAAGCTCTGGCCTGGCCATCCACCAGGACCCACAGGCTCCTGGCGAGCCCTGCTCACCAGGGCACACCTGGCCCTCTTTCCCAGGCAGCCAGCCCTCCCAGGACCCCACCCAGCCCGGGAGCCGGATGCCAGATCACGAGGGAAGCCTGGAAGATTTCTTGGAACACAGGATCCAACCGGCCCGCAAGGTCAGAGGGTCACAACCAGGGCCTCAACAGGGCTCCTGCTCCCAGCCCTTCGGCCACACCCTGGGTTCGGCAGCCACCAGGGGCTAGGGTGACACGGGGGGCTCTCACGGGCCTGCACTGAGGTTCCCCAAACGCAGAGCCCCTCTGGGCCCTGGGATATGACATTGCATTTTGATCCTTGAAACCAAACTGTCACGTACCCTCAGGGACGGCTCAGAGGCAGGGACAGCCCAGGGGACCCAATGGGCACAGTGCCTCTGACTGAAGCCCCCACCCTGGTACCAGAGGGGCCACCCCCGCTGTCATTCCCGACTGGACTTGGGGCCCGGTGGCCGCTTTTAGACACGGGTCTTCCCGGCTGTAAGACGGGGAGCCGGAATGCCACACACAGTTTCCACCCCCGCTCAGCACCGATCCCAAGGCGCTGGGTTCCCCAGGGCGCGGCCGCGGGCCCACCTTGACGGCGTACTCCTGGCTGGTGATCAGGTTGATGCAGGTCTGCACTCGGGCATGAGCGCCCTCCCCCAGCACATCCTCCTGCAGCTGGTAGACGTCTGCCGGGCAGCGGGGCGGGCATGAGAGGGACCCCGGCTGTTCCCCACTCCCGGCTCCCCCACTGCCCGCCATCCCCGCTCACCTTCAAACCTGCCGGAGAAGCTGTCGGTGGCCCGGCCGCGCTTCTTCTTCTTGCCCCTCTTCTTGGCGTCCGGGATGTCGATGGGCTGGCTGGCGGGCATGTCTGTTCCAGGAGGCACGCCCAGGGGGCTCAGGACATGGCCCTGGCCGGCCGGCCCCCACCCCCCTGCAGGGGCTGGCCATTGCCATGGCGGCGACAGCGGCTGCCGTGTGCCCTCCTCCCCCTCGGGCCCCTCACCAGGGCGGGCTGAGCACTGCAGGCCAAAGTCAGAGTCTCCGTGGTGGGGCTGGTCTAGGGAGAAGGCCAGCTCGAAGGGGTTCTGCCCCTGCAGGGGAGAGGAGAGGAGAGGCACTCAGGCCCCATCCCTCCCCACGCAGCAGGGAGACCTATCCCGCCCCAGTGCCACGGCGTCCAGGCTGACAAGCCCTGTGCTGAGCATTACGGAAAAATCGACTCGGTCCCTGCTCACATGTCACCAGGATCAACTCCCAACGGGGCAGGCAGCATAAACCAGGGAACCCCCAGCTCCTGGGATTCACCTCCTCACTGCCCCACACTCAGTGTGTGTGTGGATTTCTCTCTTTTTTTTAATTTATGTTTTGTAGAGATAAAGTCTTGCTAGATTGCCCAGGCTGGTCTTAAACCCCCGGCCTCAAGCGATCCTCCTGCCTCGGCCTCCCAAGGTGCTGGGATCACAGGTGTGGGCCACATGTGGAAGGTGTGCGGCCTGCTAGCACCTCAGCAAGGCAAAATCAGGGGACGTAGAGTCTCTTCGGGGTCCATGGAATTTGCCAACCTGGGGGGTGATTCTGTTCCCCAGGAGACACTGGGCCATATTTGGGGACATCCGTGGCTGTGACTGGTTGGGGGAGCTCCTGGCATGGAGTAGGTTGGGGCAGGGATGCTGCTCAGCACCCTGCAGTGCCCAGGACGGCCCCACCCCAGAGAAAGATGGGCCCCAACCTCCACAGGGCCGTGGGGAAGACCTCCTCCCACCCACAGAGCCCTGGGGGCCTCTGGGAAAGGGGTGCATTGTGGGGAGGGGACAGACACAAGCAGCTGGCTCTCAGGAACCCCGCCTCTGATGCCAGGGTTGAGTCACTGTGGGGCCCAAGCCATGTCTTGCACCTCCATCTGCTTGTCCACAGAATGGGGACGGCTGACCTCTGGGGCAGGTCGTGGGGATCAAAGGCAGCGGGGCAGTGGGAGGGAGGTGAGTCACCGGGCGGGCTGCCAGCCTGGTGGCTGTGCCTGCTTTCCCACGGCCTCCTGGGCCATCTCAGAGCAGCTCAGTCCTCCCTGGGCCTCAGTTTACCCCATGTAAGATGGCACACCACCACCTCTCCTTCCCCTACGCTGCTCCCCTCCCTTTCGTTCAGTGCCTGGGGCTGGCAGGGTAAGAATTCAGTGCCTGGTGCTCTGGGGCCTGCTGAATGTGGGGGCTCTGCCTCCAGCACCCCTGCCTTCTGCCCCTACCCGAGCCCAAGCACCTGCACTCCTCCGCCCATATCCCGCAGCCGCCCGGCACACCTTTCCCCCGCCACCCACCAGAGGCTCATCTGCTTCCAGCCCCCCAACCTCGCAGCTACCAGTTACTGAGTCAGTATAAACAGTGCTGTACCAGTCCTGGGGGCTCACGGGAGAGGCACCCACAGGCGCGAGTGTGCCAGGCCCTGCCCAGACCACATCCTGCACTCTCCCATTTCAGTGCCAGACACCCCCAGAGGGAGCCCCTGGTGGGCCCTGGTACCCGGCTAAGGAACCCGCCTTGGGCCCTGGCGGCCAGGGTTCAAATCCAGGCCTGTTGGACTGGGCCGGCTGGGGCTTCTTGACCCAGCCCCAGGACCGTGGGAGCAAGACCCTGACCAGGGGGCAAGGAACAGTGCAGATTAGAGTAGGCTTTGCCCAGCCCCCATGGAAGATGGTGGAATACATATGTACGTTTCCACAAAGCAAATGGCCCAGCGCAGGGACTGCCGGCCCTTTACCAGGGGCCAGGCCTTTGAAGTCGGGGAACCGAGGCCCGGTCAGTTTCCTTGTACCACTGAGCTCTCACTCAGCCTCACCTGTTCGGGTGAACCAGGCGGGAGGGGCCTGCAGAGGTGGTGGGGGTCCCAGTCCCAGTGAGGATGCCGGGTGCTCTGGACCAAGTCACTGCCCCTCTCTGGGCCCCAGACAACCTGAGTGCGGCTCTAATAAGAGAAGCGAGACTCCAGTGGAGCCCGTGGGAGACCCGAGGCCAGGAGATGGGTGGAGGCCAGAGGGCAGAGTCTGGGAGGGGCCGTAAGCCAAGCTGCCCTCCTGCCTCCCCACCCACCCTGGCTCGGCAGATAACTACCAGGAGGCTGCTGGGGGAGAAGGGAAGGAAGGCGGGCTCCAACTAGCCCTCATAGGGAGTCACCATTCCCACAAGGCTCCTGTCCAGAGGCCCCTGGTGGCCCCGGGGCAGCCACCACAAGGCGGGTGATCAGGATCTAAGGCCAGACTGGTGTTCACCTGCTGTCTGACCTTGGACTAGTGACCTCGCCCCGGGGTCTGTCAGGGGTTAGATGGGAGGCAGCTGCCCCCAACTCGTGGGAGCTCACAAGAGTGAAATGACCTGAGGGGCCACAGAGCCCAGCTTGAGCCCCTGGCCTTGTCTGGCCACCGTTTCCCTGTGCCAGCCACAGCCTCCAACTCAGCAAA